>NC_064843.1:62530979-62838737 GCF_024166365.1 Elephas maximus indicus | reverse complement strand
GTCTGCAGCGTTCCCCTCCAGACTGTGTGTGTGCCTCCTCAGCAACCATAATGCTCTCGCCAGGCACTGCTCTCGGGCGTCCCTGTGTACAGTGAGGTGGTCAGGTGGACAAATGCTTTCTAAGATCTTCCTGGACTCTAATTCTGTGACTCAAGTGTGAAGAAGACGATGAAAAGCAAACAGTTAGGTTTCATGAGTGTTACATCTTTCCACTAGGGCAGAGGCCACGTTTTAGAGTCACTACCGCCGCAGTAGTCCACCAAACCCTGTGCCAGGCACTAACCCTGCTGGGGCCCAGTGCGTCCTCAGAGTAACCGAAACAGCTGAGTTCTGCAGCAACCAACTCGCACACTGATATTGTCTAGTCCTCCAAAGACAGACAGCCAAGACCAACGCTCCATTAGCATGTCCCTCAGGTAAATGTCTGTGCAAGAGGACAACTCAGAGAAAAGTGGGAAACCCAAATGTGGTACGAGGAAATCACAGTTAATTCTGAGGAGAAATACTGCATGGTGGCTATGAAGAAATGAGCCGTGAAAATGCGTTCTTTCTGTATTAGTTCATTATTAATTCATCGTCACGAAGGGCCTGAGGTGACTTACACGAAAACAAACAAAACAAACAGATGCCATAAAATGAAAACCACTAAAAGTCATAGCAAAAATATAACAATAAAGTATAAGAAGACAAAGAAAATTACAATCAAAACAAAAATTCTACATCGAAGAAACAAAGTTTAAAATTTAGCTGTCCTGGATTTTACAGTCTTCATTTCAAGAACTAAGAGTGCCCCAACATTCCACCAAGGGAGATGTGGGGAGCAGAAGGAGTTTGGGGTGCCTCCTGTGGTGCTTAAACAAGTGGGTACTGTGACATACCATGTGGGACTGAGGGGCTTGTGAGGGCCACCTACCATGCCTGGTGCAGCAGAGACCAGGAGGGCAGGCTCCTTCATCCCCACCCCAACCCATTCCATTAAGTATGAAAAGAGACTGGGTTATTCTGACCTGGTGACAGCTCATTACGAAGCAAACTCCAGAATCCTTCAAAGAGTGGCCTCCTTTCCCTGAACACAGATAGCCCTGGCCACCGACCTGACCACCTCAACACTGGCTTCAAGGGTCGACTCTACCCTCTGCATTTACTTACCTGCCAACTGTGATGCGGAAACACCTGCCTTTTGGAATCTGTCTTCAGTCCGATGTGTGTTATCCTGAAGGGTAGACTGCTTCAGCAACTGATAGGCTTTTGTTTCTTCACATTAAAAAAGACAGAGAAATACTGAGTTTTCTAACGCCCAGAGAGAAGTTTCTTCACTCTAACTACTACGTTAAAAAAAAAAAAAAAAGCACTTTTCAAATGCATGCAAATCATTTTTTGAACTGTCAATTTTAGAAAGTCTAAAAAACACAGCCAACCAACCAAAATCTATTAAGGTGAACCCAGGTTTCAAGACAAGTTGTGTGAGTTTGTCTAAGGCAGCTGAATTCCAGCCATTATTTTGAGTGCGTCTGTGGCTAGGTTCAACAGCACAAGTAAATAAATCACTTCTCATTTCTCCAGTCTTCGCAGGGGCTACAGAAACGAATCAGAAGGACAGCACAGGCTTCCAGAGCCAGCACGACCCTCTGGCAGAGCTCCCTCCCTGGCTCTTGGGGCTCAAATCTGAGTGTGGGGGGCCCTGGGAGAGGCTGAGAGAGGGTTGGAAGGATGGTGGTAGCAAGATGGCTCAGAGTCCCGCAGCTGAGAAACTTTAACTGGGGCGTGGGGTGGAGAGGGAGAGATGGAGGGAGCAAAGCCAGGTGCCCAGAGTGAGATCAGCAGCAGCCTGAACCTGGCTCGGTTCCACACAATGTGCTTGGCTGTGAAAGGCTTCTAACAGCATATGCTGTAGGTTAACTTGGCAAAGACTGCAGGGAAAAACGACAAATCATTACGCAAAGGGCCCAAGTGACACAAGCTTCCTCATGATCTCCAGTCTCAAGGGTAGCTGGACAGATGCAGGACAGAGAACAAGAATTTAGCAGGCAGACCAAAAACAGCTTCTTGCTGTCGATGGCCCTCAGTGCTGACACCCACATTCTGATCATGGCATGAAAGCATTCCTGCTGTGGGCGTCAGGCACAGGCAACTAGCTGCATTCCTGCTTTTTCTTGGCTCAATTCAAGAACTCAACCAAGAGCTTCTTATCAGTGGATTAAAACAAACATCATGCTGAAGAATAAAAATATAACTTATCTTGCCCTACTGAGAATCAATCAAGATGAAAAACTTAAAACAAGTGTCATACTTTGGAACGTTAAATACCATGTAATTAAAATATGTACAGACCAGGGACTCTTAACTCTGGAGAGAACAGATCCTGAGGCACCATTTTTCTTTTTTAACATTCCTGGATTGTGAGATCAGTCTGGTGGGTTGGAACTAGTATTTTGAAAAATTTAACAAAGAAAATATCAGCTGCGGTGCATGTGGTAAGGGAAGGTATTCTTTTGTGTAATTTCTGTGTGTGTGAGTCGAGCGCTGGCCTGGGATGTAAAAACGGGCCCCATTATAGGTTAGCCCTTCCGTCCCACAATGGACGGTAATACTCTCAGAACAATCCCAACATCTGTGTTATCTCAGGTTTGCCTTTATTCCTGTATTATCCGCTGTATTACAGTAACTTCAGGAGGAAAAAGATGTCGACAAGATTAAAGACAAAATGTATGAATTCTAAAAAAGGGCAAAGAATCATTGTAAAAAAGGTGAAAATGACCTGTTTTGTTTTTATTTTATAAAGATCAACCAAAGAGTTTTCCAGCTTTTAGGATACAAGTCCCAATTTTAACGACTATATGCTATTTCTGCAAGCAAAGTCAGGGAAATAATAGCAAACACAGAATTAAAAAAATAACAAACCAAAAAGGAGCCAACTTTTTTTAAAATTGTGCTTCAAGTGAAGTTTAGAATTCAAGTCCGTTTCTCATACAAAAACTTACACACACATTGTTATGTGATCCCAGTTGTTCTGCCTACAATGTGACGACATGCTCCTTCTCTCCACCATGTATCCCCATCCATTCAACCAGCTCCTGTCCCCCTTTGCTTTCTCATCTCGCCTCCAGACAGGAGCTGCCCACATAGCTCATGTGTTTTCTTGAGCTAAGAAGTTCACTCCTCACCAGTATCACTTTATGTTTTATAGTCCAGTCTAATCTTTGTCTGAAGAGTTGACTTCGGGAATGGTTTTAGTTTTGGGCGAACAGAGAGTCCGGGGGCCGTGACCTCTGGGGTCCTTCCAGTCATAGTCAGACCATTAAGTCTGGTCTTTTTATTAGAATTTGAGGTCTGCAGCCCACTTTTCTCCTGCTCCATCAAGGACTCTCTGTTGTGTTCCCTGTCAGGGCAGTCATTGGTGGTAGCCGGGCACCATCCAGTTCTTCCAGTCTCAGGCTGATGGAGTCTCTATGTGGCCTTTCTTTTTCTTGGGAGAAGCTAATTTCTTGATAAACACAGATCCCCAGCCTCTGGAGTGGTATGGTGGTTTGCAATTCTTCCACTTCTGTTATCTTAAGGTGGAGGAATTGGGCTCCAGTGGGTTTGCTCTCCTGCTTCTCAGAAGCCAGGAAAGTACATGCCATTTACTTTCAAGACAAGGTTTCTGTGAGAAATACCAAGTTAACAGTTGTGCGGTAATTTCAGGTTTGCAGGGATTAAGTATTCTGCCCAAATACAAACCAGTACTGATATTATTACTGGTCTGAGTCTAGCAAGGAAGGGAATTCACTCTTAGTGGCAAGAGAATCATTGTATTACCCTGGCAAAGACAGGTTATTTCCACATCCCACATGCTTTACATTTTGGTGCCTTCCCTTCCTTCTCAAGGACATGGTATCTGCAATTGGGCTGGTGCTTTCCCTTCTAGGCTGCCCTGAGCCAGCTGTAGAGAGATCTTGGAGGGAGATGGCTCATCTCTTCTGTCCCGTTCAACCAGAGCCAACCCCTCTTCCCAACCATGACTCCTCCCTGGCATTTGATCCTTAAACCTGTGGCCCTCCTCTAAACTGAAAGTCACTGAAGCCACCTGGACAATTTTTATCTGGGATGCAGCTGTCTTGATTAGAAAAACCGAGAACTACTGGACACGTCACCTGTCCTCACCTCTGATCCATGCTGCCCCCAATGGTTTAATGGCAAAGTAAAGTTTAAAAAGGTAAAAAGATGACATGCGTTCACTTGGAGGAATTAATACTGAGGCAGGACCAGAGACGCCAAACCTGCCAGAGAGGTGAGAGCAGGTGGCATGTGCTGCTGTCCAAAAACAGGGACCTGCATCAAAGGTCAGCACATGCCACACCTGGGGTCATTCCCCCACGGCATGTGTCATACCCTTAAACCAAAACCAAACTCGCTGCCCTTGAGTCGATTCCGACTCATAGGAACCCTACAGGACAGAGTAAAACTGCCCCACAAGGGTTCCAAGACTATAATCTGTGTAATCTTTACAGCCTTGGAAACCCTATGGGGGAGTTTTGCTTTGTCCTATAGGGTTGCTACGAGTTGGAATCTGTTTAACAACTTGTTTTAATCTTTATGGAAGCAGACTGCCACGTCTCTCTCCCACGGAGTGGCTGGTAGGTTTTAACTGCAGACCTTTTGGTTAGCAGCCAAGTCCTTAACCACTGTGCCACCAGGGCTCCTTGTCTTACCCTTCCTCACCTGATTCTAGCCAGAGGAGCTGCACAAAGCAACATATGGAGGGCTGGGGGACAGTACAAGTAGGAAGGACAAAATTAATAAGGTCTGATTTTAAAAAATTAGGAAAGGTTAAAGGATACAGAGCCTGTGTAGAAACACAGTCCAAGGAGGGACTGAAGGGTTCAAGTATGTAGATACCAAAAGCCAAGGCGGGAAAGGTCGGGGCTTATAAATGCAGACACTTTCTGGGGCCTAGCAGGTACTACAAATAAGCGACTCTGGCTAGTCGGCAGCCAGCGAGAAGGCTGGGGAGCCATGTACCCATCCACCTGGAACAGCTGTTCCTTGGTTACAGCCAAATGCCGCCAGGTAGGAAGGTGCGCCCAGGCTTGCCAGGCTGCCTCCATTTTTTTTTTTTTAAATAAAACACTGCTCAAGCCAAGCAGAAAACATTCACAATCTCAGAATTAGGTGGCTGTGGCACTTTTTTCTGTATCCACTAAAAATGGCACAACAATATGCAGGTAAAAACTACAGCCAAAGGAAATAAGCTAGACATCAGGAAAGCTTTCTCACTGAAAGGGTTGAGAGATACGGCGACATATTATCAAAGGAGGTTGTAACAGCTGTATGAAATTTTTTAAGTAGTGATCTGTGCCAATAGGAGCCCTAGTGGCACAGTGGTTCAGAGACTGGCTGCTAACCAAAAGGCTGGCAGTTGGAACCCACCAGCCGATCCCTGGAAGCCCTACGGAGCAGTTCTACTCTGTTCTGTAGGGTCGCTGTGAGTTGGAATGGACTTGACAGCAACAGGTTTGGTTTCTGGTTTTGTTATCTGTATCAAGTGGACTGGAGTTCAGACCCTCTGGAGGAAGGAGTATATACCTTTTGCTAGGGGTCTTCAAAGGAGCCCCGATGGCGCAGTGGTTAAGCACTCAGTTGCAACCCAAAAGGTCACCACTTTGAACACACCAGCTGCTCTGCAGAAGAAAGATGTGGCAATCTGCTTCCATAAGGGTTACAGCCTTGGAAGCCCAATGGGGCAGTTTTATCTCGTCCTGTAGGGTCACTTTTTTTTTTTTAATAGGGTCAATATGAGTTGGAATCAATGTGACAGCACACAACAACAACATGTGTCCTCGAACAATTAAGACAACCTCCTCAAACAGCCTAGAAGACCTGGCTGGGATGCCAACTCCATGCGGCAGAAAGGTAAGGCCGTGGACATGAGGCTTGTGGCAACTCTGGGGCAGGCTTTTCTAGAAGGAAGAACGAAAGTGAAGAAGCAAGTGGCTAAACGCTGCAGCGTGTTGCTCTGAAAATCCATGGTTACTAAAGAAACGAATGAACAGACAAGGGAGCAAAAGTGTCAGTTCTGGAAGTTAGCCCGCCGTCAACAAGGCAGGGACGAGGCTCATTTACCTCTTGGGTTAAAAAATTTAGCCTCCTTATCTGAGAGTAAACCACCATCTGAAAACTCAAGGATTGGGTGATCCCTTAAGTCTTCACTTTCTAGCCTGTGACTTAATACCTTGAACTCTAGAGAAACACTCCCTCCCATCAGTAATGTCAAACTCTCAGAAAATATTGAGTGAAAATAATTAGATAAAACTAACTTTCTAAAGAACACAATTATTTTCAAATAGAATGTTCTGGCACGCACAGAAACATACATATGCGTCCTCGAGCTTTCAGTTTTAGATCTTTCAGTCAAGCATCTATTTTATATATGTGTGTATATAAATAATCTGTGCTGAAGTTTAGTTTAAAAACTAGGAAATTTTGCAGTATAAAACGTAAAATAAGGCAAGGGGTCCCATCTCATGCAGGGTCCAGCTCAGGAGGTTAAGGCCTATCCTTGCCTGTAACTCCAGGCTGATGACACCATGAGGTAAACATGTTTTCCCCACTTTGTTACATAAGCTGCTCAAACCTAAACATCTATCTTTCTGCAAAGTGGTGAAGGACCACTGAGCCTTTTTTTTTTTTTTCCCATTTTGATACGCATTTCGTGTCCAGAAAATGGGAACAGCTAGAGAAAGAACGTGAAAACACGCTGAATAAAGAGAGGTAGAAGAGGGATGGTGCTGAGGAGAGGAAAAAGGAAAGCCTCAACTTCTTATCTTTTATTCTCTTTTATATGCAAATGTACACCTGCTAAAATACTTCCAGATCTACAATTAAAAAAGGAAAAGAAAATATCTGATGAACAAGTACTTTAAATCACCGATAACAGGAGCCAGATAAATGTGTGGTTCACCGGCCTCTGCAGCAGAGAAGCTGCCCAGTGCCTGCACAGAAATCCGTAATGAAAAAAAGAAGAGTTGAGGCTGGAAAAGGAATGACACAAAGAGATGCAAACAATACTATCGCTACAGCTAGAAAAACGACCTTGAACGACAAAGAACTGGATGTCTTCAAGTAAGAAAGGGTAATGACTACTCTGACATCAAGTGTGTAGAAATCTCAAAATTAAATAAATTTGAAAAATATTTTCTGTCCAGTAAGTCTCCTCGGTGTATTTTACACCCATGTAGCTTTTTTCCCCACCTTGCACTAGATGTGTTGCTGATGCTGCAAACCCAGCTATTCTTATAAGATAAAAATGGTAGGGGATCTTTCTTAAATTAATTCAAGAGTAAATATCACTTAAAATTCACAAATCATTTGTCCAGTAATCTATTCAAATGAAAGTGAGAAAATAGTAGGATATAGGCTCTTTCTGAAATTGCAGAAAATATATTTATGCTCAGACTTTTTTTAAGGCAGTAAGTCTGTGTGAATGTGAGGTGCACGGGTAAGGACCGTAACAAGAGTCACTTTTCACGATCAAACTTTCTGCAATAAGCTCCACGCTGCCCGTAACCTCGAGTCTCTAATGCAGACATTTCTCACAGAGAGGACTCCTGCACAGAGCAGAGAAATTCGTCACCCATGTGGGCCGCCTGGGGCTGCTTCAGAAAACGTGCGTCACAGTCTTAATTTCTATGGAGGAATTTAACAATTAAACCCGAAAATAAAGGCAAAGCTGGTAAATGACCTTCAGCTAAGCTGGAACAGCTTTGCTGGTATGACTTCCCAGGCGAAGTTATCATCACAGTGCCTGCCCTTTAACGCTGTCAGTTACCGAAGGTGAATTTTCAGCTCTCAAAGTCATGGCATCTTTAATTTTCAAAGTTTGATCATCTTGATCAGGAAGCTGTACCTTATTGGCATAATTTTGTTTTTTTTTTTAATGCAATATTTTTAGCAATTTGTACTTAACAATTTATGTAATAAGATGAATAAAAAAGTAATGATAATAGTAATGTTATTATCATCGTCGTCATCTATAGCAGGGCCTGGTGGTGCAGCGGTTAAGAGCTACAGTGAGCTATAGCTGCTAACCAAAAGGTCGGCAGTTTGAATCCAGCAGCCACTCCTTGGAAACCCTATGGGGCAGTTCTACTCTGTCCTAGGGGGTCGCTGTGAGTCGGAATCAACTCGACAGCAATGGATTTGGTTTTTTGGTTTTTTTATAGTAAGGCCAGGAATAATCACTGTATAAGGTGAACTAGATGCTACAATGAAAATATAAAGAAATCTCTCCTTATCCCCTGTCATGAATAGTGTTCCCCCCCAATTCATGACCACCCAGAACTGCAGGATGTGGCCATATCTGGAAATAGGGTCTTTGCAGATGTAATCTAGGATCTCGAGATGGGTTTTGGGTGGGCCCTAACTCAGTGACTGATGTCTCCATGTGAAGAGGAGACATCACAGAGAAAGCCACCTGCAGACAGAAGCAGAGGCTGGCATTATGCTGCTACAAACCAAGGTCTGTCAGGAGCCACCAGAGACTGGAAGAGGCAAGGAAGAAGGCAAGGGAATATGGCCCTGCTGACACCTTGATTTCAGACTTCTGCCCTCCAGAAATAAGAGAATAAATTTCTGGTGTTTTAGGCCTTCCAGTTTGTGATAGTTTGTTACAGCAACCACAGGAAAGTAATACAGCCCCAGCCTCTGACTTTACTGAAATATCTAAAGCCTGACCTCTTGTCTCTTCCCCTGTGTAAGACGAGGATGCTCTACAACATGACCTGCAAGGACTCTTTCAGCTGTAAGACCTTCGGTCAATGGTTCTCTAACCCAGGAGTCACCGGGGACATGTCATACTGATGCCTGGGTCCTACCTCCAGAGATTCTGAGGTAACTGATCAAGGGTGCAGCTTGGGCGTGGGTATACTTTAAAACTCCACACGGATCCCAGGCACTTCAGCATTCATTTCCTCGAACACAGGAAGCATCCAACCAAGAGCATTCTTCTGAAAGGTGATTTTTTTTTTTTTTTTAATGATCACACATTTAAAAACACCACTCTGGGCAATGTAATGAGTGGGAACCTTTCCTACCGTGAGCAGTTGGCGGCAGGCCCCCCGCATCAGGCCTCAGAGCCTGATCCCTGCCACAGAGAGAGGGCGATGTGACCATAAAGCAGCACAGGGTGGTTCCCTCGGTTTTGTACGAGGTGGGGGTGCCCGGTCCAAGCAGCAGCAGGTAATAAGTCTCTCCTGACTCTACGCACCTGTGCGACAGGAGAGGTGAGGCACTTCCTAGCAGAGACTCAGTACTGTACTTTGGTGATCGGAAGTTACTGCAGCTCTTTCCCCAGGATAAATGCAGTCACCAATGACAACTTGGCCTTTGCATGTTTTCAGCCCTTTTCCAATCTGATGTAAAACCGAAGTAATAATGTTTCAGGAAGCACTGCCCAGAACCCAAGCGGGACCCTTCAAATCCATGCTGACCTCCCCGGAAGCTCCTAAATGGAAGTACCTTAACATGACCTTGAATTTTTCAGCTTGACAAAGAATATCAGAGAGGAATGGCACAGTCAGACAACCACTTTCAACACAGCTTGACCATAGCGTCAAAAGAATGAGGGGCTGAATGGACATTCTTAGAGGATTAATCCTCTTGAAGTAAAAGCTGAGAGCCCTTTTCACATGGAGCTTAAGGAGATGAGTTAGGCCAGGATGGGCACGTGGGGTGGGAAAAGTACTGGTGGAATGAACGCCTGAAAAAGATAGTCTTCTGGCCTGAATCTACAAGCGTTTAAGGAAACCCCCATTTTATGACTTCCATTTTTATTCATTCATTTGACAAACTAATGCCTATTATGTGCCAGATACTGTAATAGGTGATATGTTTTTAGGAAATTTAGCATAAACTGTATCATTTGCAACAACTAAAACTCACTTAGCACCGAAAAGTAAATTTGGAGTGAATACAAGGAAAACTGCCAGTGTGAGAGACTTCAGTTGGGGGGTATTAAGTAATTCAAAGGGAGAATTTCTCTCATAACCTAGATAAGCACTGCTTTAATTTTGGCTTAAGAGTCTCAAGAAAACACTGACCTGAATATCCTACTACCTGCACGTGGTCTCCGATGCCTAAATGTGCTCAGGCTTGCCTCATTGTATAAAGGGCACACTCTTGGTATAATCCGCATTTGGAAATTCTTGCAACCTGGCCACCTCTCTAGGCCTAGTACAAAGGAAACGAAAGATACAATTTTATTCATCATTGCTCTCAGGAGAGTTCTTGCAGGGTTCATCTTTTGTTATGATATACACTAATGTTTAACTGATTCAGACATCCTGACACAGTCGTCTTTCTTGTAAAGTGAGAGAGGAAGGAGGTGGAAGAGACAGAGCTCTGGGTTTTAATCCCCAAGTTTGAGTTCAATTCAAGTTCCACCATACTAGCTACATAGCCTTGAGCTTTCACTTAACCTTTCCAAGTTTCTCTTTGTCCATCTGCAGGCTAAGCTGCTAATAGTTACACCACGGGGCTGCTGTGAAGCTTACAGATGATGGAGGCTCAGTGAGGGTGAGGCCCAGTCTTTTGCTGCCCCTCCTATTTCCAGAATTCAGCCCAAGTAGTAACACACATGAATCGGTAACATTACTTACTGTGTGCATTACAGCCACACATAAATAGGTAACAAAATCAGTCTTTAACTTCTAGCTGGATTCTTATAAAACTGTGAACAACTAGACTAATAAAAGAGCCAGACTGTGATAACAACAGATCGATCATACAGGCTGTGGAAACACTTACTCTGAGTGTGTATGTTACTAGAGGAGCTCCATGTAAACCTTAGCAGAGACTGTGGAGCCTACGGTTCTGAAACTCACACATGGTCCTCATAATGATGATTAACAAAGCAGATGTCTTCGCAGTCACAATAAAGCCCCTCTGCAAGGAGACCTATGTTTTGGGGCATAACCAAATAAGAAAGGAAGATAAAGATATGAGAATGTCGATACATTTGACTCCACTGGTATACACAGAGAATCAGAGTCTCTCAGCAGTAGAAGGAATGTCAGAGTTCTCAGAAACAAGAATCTCTTCTCCACTGTCCCTCTAGAGAGTGGGATCCCTCCATGGTTCAACCTTCCAGCACAGAATCTCACACCTGGAAGGCACTCAGCTTGATTCTGCTAAAATGAATAGTTAAAAAATGCTTCCACCACTGAGCTGTGAGTTCCTTCCCTGCAGCACTCATAAAAAGGGCTTCTTGGGCTGCATTCTATAGCTATGCTTGATGAAGGCTCTTCCTGTACACGGCAGCCCCTCAAATATTTAAAGGTATATTCTGTGCCCTTCTCAAGTGAAGCATTCCCAGGCTCTTCAGCATTCCGAAAATAGGACGACTTCAGCTTTTCTCACCCATTCTGCCCAGCCTCCTGTGTCGGCTCCTGGATTGGTTCTTGACCTCTTTCTCTACCACATCCTTTCTGAAACGGCTGTAAAAAATTAAGACACACAGAAGGCCCCCATACTGAAGAATTAACTTCTGGAAGTTAATACTGGAACTTTGTAGTCATCAATTTGGAGAACAACTTTAACAAGTAGCTTTTGATCACAATGTCTAGTTTTAGTTACACTAAATTAAACAAAGCAATCTCATATAAAGCAACCTTATCCACAAGGGAGGTTCCCACAAAAAGGAACCATAAAAAAGGTTGAAGATTATATTAGTGTACAGAGAAAGCTTGTGCCCCTACTAGACTCATAGTTTTAAAAAGCATTCTACACACGTGTGTGAATATTTCCCATTCTAACAGGCTCCACAGAACATTAACGCTGTTGGAATTCCATTTTGAAACAGACGATACGTCATTTGAAACTCTAAGTGCACACTTTTAATGGGTCCACGTACTGAAAGTCTTCTACAAGTCTTCCACAAACTCTTGTACATTGTGCACGCCGCAGAGAGCAAGAGAGATTGTTCAGGGTTTGGTCACAAATGTGTTTTCTTTGAAGCATTCCCTGAGCTGAGCATTGTACGTACACATTCTGGGAGCTGCGTGCACCAGTCCAGCATCATTTGTGAGGAGGCATATCCAGGGGAAGACCGGTGCCCCGTACTGTCCTCAGCTGTGGGCACGCGGGGGTTACGGCACATGGGAACACAGGGGCAGATGTCTGGGCCTTGACCAATGAGACCTCCAGGAGCCACTTCCTCAGCCTTTTGGAATTCTTCCCTAAGGGTTTCTGCACCTTCAGAGGACTAACTGGAAGTTCCAAAAATATTACCAATCTTTCCTCAAGATTCCTTCTTGATGAGGTAAACAACCTTCTGGATTCAAATGATCAACTGTGTTTTCAAATGGAACTTTCTAGCACAAACTAAGCGCTATCTATGAGGAATTAGAGTAGCACAGCACTTGGGCCCCCAAGTGGCTATGACAGCTCAGGGAAGGGGAGCAGTTTCCAGAATCACAGAACAGAGGTGTCCAGGCCCGTCCTGGGACTCGTCTCAGGATTGTTCCCTTTGTCACACTTCATCCCCATCCCCCCATCCTCCTCATTCTTCTTTTCCTCTATGAGTTTCCTTTTAATTAGATGCCACTGGTTTGAAAATGTCGGGGTTAAGGCAGGAGAAGATCAATAATGGTACTAATATTCACATGAATATTATTGTAAATAATAGCTACCACATACTAAGTGCCGAGTACATGCCTGACATTTTCACAGTCACGATCTCATTTAAACTCTAAGACAACCACATCAGGTATTAATGTCTACTTTTCAAAAGTGGAGGCTCAGAGAAGTGAAGAAATGGGGCAGGGTGTGAAAATGCTGACACTGATGGCTGGGTCTAAAGCCCAGGCTCAACTCTTACATCTCCCCAGCCCCCAGGGATAGCTTCTGTGCCTTAGAATATTCTAGAAGGAATGCAGCCCATACAAACACAACCAACATGCACCTACACAAAGAGGAGAGCCTCAACAGAAACTCATAAAGGGGCCGACAGACTCCATCTTAAATCAAACTACACATCCACCTTAACCCACCAAGCCCCACGCATCTGTGTTTGTCCTACTGTGGTGGTTTGGGTGGTGCTCTGATGCTGGAAACTATGCCACCGGTATTTCAAATACCAACGGGGTCACCCATGGTGGAGAGATTTCAGCAGAGCTTCCATGCTAAGACACACTAGGAAGAAGAACTCGGTGGCCTACTTCTGAGGAAACTAGCCAGTGAAAACCTTATGAGTTACAGCAGAACACTGTCTGATACAGTGCTGGAAGATGAGTCCCTCAGGTTGGAAGGCACCCAAAATACAACTGGGGAAGAGCTGCCTCTCAAAGTAGAGTCGATCTTGATGTGGATGGAGTCAAGCTTTCAGGACCTTCATTTGCTGATGTGGCATGACTCAAAATGAGAAGAAACAACTGCAAACATCCATCAATAATCAGAATGTGGCAAGTGTGAAGTATGAATCTAGGAAAACTGGAAGTTGCCAAAAATGAAATGCATAAACATTGATATGCTAGGCATTAGTAAGCTGAAATGGACTGGTACTGGCCATTTTGAATCAGACAATCATATGGTTTACTATATTTGGAATGACAAATTGAAGAGGAATGCCATCAGGTTCACTGTCAAAAAGAACATTTCAGGATCTATCCTGAAGTACAATGCTGTCAGTGACAGAATAATATCCACACGCCTACAAGAAAGAACAGCTAATATGACTGTTATTCAAATTTACACAGCCACCACTAAGGCCTAAGATGAAGAAATTAAAGATTTTTACCAACTTCTGCAGTCTGAAATTGATCAATCATGCGATCAAGATGCACTGATAATTACTGGTGACTGGAATGCAAAAGTTGGAAACAGAGAAGTAGGATCAATAGTTGGAAAATAAGGCCTTGGTGATAGAAACAATGCCTGAGATCACACAATAGAGTTTTGTACGACCAAGGACTTCTTCACTGCAAATACCGTTTTTCAACAACATAAATGGTGACTATACACATGGACCTCACCAGATGGAATACACAGGAATCAACTGACTATATCTGTGGAAACAGATGATAGAAAACCTCTATATTATCAGTCAGAACAAGGTGAGGGGCCAACTAAGGAACAGACCATCAACGGCTCATATGCAAGTTCAAACGTTGAAGCTGAAGAAAATCAGAACTCCACAAGAGCCAAAATATGCCCTTGAGTATATCCCACCTGAATTTAGAGACCATCTTGTGAACATACTGGAGGCACTGAACACTAATGACCAAAGACCAGACGAGTTGTGGAACAACATCAAGGACATCATACCTGAAGAAAGTAAGAGGTCATTAAAAAGACAGTAAAGAAAGAAAAGACCAAAATGGGTGTCAGAAGAGACTCTGAAACTTGCTCTTGAATGAAGAGTAGCTAAAGTGAAAGAAACAAATTATGAAGTAAAAAAGCTGAACAGAAGACTTCAAAGGGTGGCTCACGAAGACAAAATATTATAATGAAATGTGCAAAGAACTGGAGTTAGAAAACCAAAAGGGAAGAACACACGCAGCATTTCTCAAGCTGAAAGACCTGAAGAAAAAATACAAGTCTCGAATAGCAATACTGAAGGATTCTACAGGGAAAATATTGAAATTTCGCAGGAAGCATCAAAAGAAGATGGAAGGAATATACAGTCACTGTATCAACCATTTCAGGAGGTGGCATATGATCAAGAAACGATGGTATTGAAGGAAGAAGTCCAAACTGCACTGAAGGCATTGGCGAAAAACAAGGCTTCAGGAACTGACGGAATATCAATTGAGATGTTTCAACAAATGGACGCAGCACTGGAAGCATTCACTCATCTATGCCAAGAAATTTGGAAGACAGGTACTTGGCCAAGTGACTGGAAGACATCCATATTTGTGCTCGTTCCAAAGAAAGGTGAGCCAACAGAATGTGGAAATTATTGGACAGCATCATTAATATCACATACAAGTAAAATTTTGCTAAAGATCACCCAAAAGTGGCTGCCAGATTCAGAAGAGAACGTAGAATAAGGGATATCATTGCTGATGTCAGATGGATCCCGGCTGAAAGCAGAGAACATCAGAAAGATGTTTACCTGTATTTTTTTTGACTATGCAAAGGTATCCGACTGTTTGGATCATAACAAATTATGGATAACATCGTGAAGAATGGGAATTTCAGAACACTTAATTGTGTTCATGAGGAACCTGTACATAGATCAAGAGGCAGTCGTTCGAACAGAACAAGGGGATACGGTGTGGTTTAGGCGATACGGCGTGGTTTAAAGCCAGGAAAGGTGCGCGTCAGGGTTGTATGCTTTCACCATGCTTATTCAATCTATATACTGAGCAAACAATACGAGAAGGTTGACTATATGAAGAAGAATGTGGCACCAAGATTGGAGGAAGATTTATTAACAACCTGTGATATGCAGATGACACAACCTTGCCTGCTGAAAGCAAAGAAGACTTGAAGCACTTACTGATGAAGATCAAAGGCTATAGCCTTCATTATGGATTACACCTCAACATAAACCAAAAAAAAAGAAACGAAACCCGCTGCCATCGAGTCAATTCCAACTCATAGAAACCCTACAGGGCAGAGTAGAACTGCCCCATTGAGTTTCCAAGGAGCGCCTGGGGAATTCAAACTGCTGACCTTTTGGTCAGCAGCCGTAGCACTTAACCACTATGCCATCAGGGTTTCCCCTCAGCATAAAGAAAACAAAAATCCTCACAACTGGACCAATAAGCAACATCATGATAAACAAAGATTGAAGTTGTAAGGATTTCATTTTACTTGGATCCACAATCAACATCCTGGAAGCAGCAGTCAAGAAATCAAACAGCATATTGTATTGGGCAAATCTGCTGCAAAAGATCTCTTTAAAGTGTTCAAAAGCAAAGACGTCACCTGAGGACTAAGGTGTGCCTGACCCAAGCCATGGTGCTTTCAGTTGCCTCATATGCATGTAAAAGCTGGACAACGAATAAGGAAGACCAAAGAGGAATTGCCCTTTGAATTGTGGTGTTGGCGAAGAATACTGAATATACCATAGACTGCCAGAAGAACAAACAGATCTGTCTTGAAAGAAGTACACCCAGAATGCTCCTTAGAAGCAAGGATGGTGAAGCTTCATCTCACATACTTTGGACATGTTAGCAGGAGGGACCGGTCGCCAGAGACGGACATCATTCTTGGTAAAGTGGAGGGTCAGCGAAAGAGAGGAAGACCCTCAAGGAGATGGACTGACTTAGTGTCTGCAACAGTGGGCTCACGCATGACAGTTACTGTGAGGATGGCTCAGGACCAGGCAGTGTTCTGTTCTGTTGTATACAGGGTCGCTATGAGTCAGAACCAACTGGAAGGAACCTAAGGACAACAGCCCTACCAAAAACCAAATCTCCAAATAATTATGCCAAAAGACACAAAAACCTAATAAAGGGATGATGGCCAAGTATTTAGAAATGGAATAGCTGCAGTAACAGACACGGCCGACAGTACTGAGCCAGCTGCGGTGCCGGAGGCCCTCAGACATGGACTTCATGGGAGGGTGGCAGGTGGGAGCAAAGAAGGAAGGGGGTGCGGTGTCAAGGTTAGAACAGCAATACTGTAACAAAGTAAATGGATTTGAATTTTTTTTTCATATTTATAAATGTCTAATTCTATGCCCCACTAATAACAGGCAAAAAGCATTTTTTTAAACTGCCAACTATCGATAAATCAATGGCAGGTTGCTGAAATTACGGTTCCTTTACAATTGCTCATATCACTTCTAGGCACACTGTAACTCCTTCTGCATGAGGAGAGGGAAAATCTGAGACCCCAGTACTTAACCATCTCTTCTCTTACAAAGAAAACTTATGAGAAAATGACGTTAGCATTAATTTTGGGGAGAGTCACCTCCTCCCACCAAGGAATAAGTGTAAAGAATATGTGTAAAACGAAGTAAGGATGGGCACCTGGGTCACTTCCTACTTCGCCCCAGTAAGGTCTTCATAATTTTAACAGAAATAAATTTAGAGACCATTAGATATGTCTACATTCCAACATAAATAAAGGGAAAAGCATACAAATGACTTCTTGGTTATCTGCAGTTTGGGATCACCTACACTTCTATTAATAAAAATAATCAAGAGGGGACCCTACCAGAGTTTTCTCAAGATGAAAAACAAAAATGCAATTAAAAATATCATTGGGACATATGTTTAAAGGAAAAGAAAACTCTGGAATGAAATATTATCTAACGCAGAATATATACAATAAAAAAAAATGCTCCTCTATAAACTCCTTTTTTAAAAGCAGAGCTCATCACAGAAACATGGATTTGAATTAATCACCACGCCACGAAGCGCGCTGCCATAAAAGAGCCGTTCTTCTCTGCTTACAGACGACAGCAAAACCACCCCAGATGCGGAGGCGTGCATCAGGACCTCTGCGCGTAGTGTATTTACGTGTATAAATACTTACAGTCAAACCTTTGGGTTCATAATGAGGTAGTGTACCACTTTACAAAATAAGGTGCTAGTAAATTCAGATGTACGCCAAACAGAACTCTGTCCAGAACACTAATTGCTGCCGTTGATATCCTGAAACTAAAATGTGTAATGATATCACACAGATTCCATCTGAACAAGTCTAATGCATCTGCTCTGCAGAAATCCTAACAGGTCTTGAGGAAACCTTAGTGCTAACATGCTTAAATGAGCAGACAGGCTTTGTAACTGAACACAAGCAAGCTTCCTATCTGGCACTTTTTCTTCCTGCTCTTTTCTAATGATGAACATTTACAATTATTACAGGAAGGAAAAGAATCAAGTCAGAAACATCTGTAGTTTGCCTCATGATGACGGGGTGTTCCCCACAGAGACTGACCCTTTCACACAGCGCAGGAGCTGAAAGGCTGAGTGAGGGATGACACTGGTGTGTAAACGCATAACCTGATTGCGAGGAATTCAACAGACACCGTTATTTTCCACCTGGTTTATGTTAACATACACTCGTACTTTAGGACCTTATGGTTAATCTCCTGCTCCCACGTACAGTCGTTGAACATACTTGCTGTTAGCGGGTCCGCAAACCACTAAGCTGTTTCCATTATATGGTAAGGTTCAGTCCTGTGTTTGAAACTCTTAGGCAACTTATCATTTTTACCTGTGATTGGAATCTTTGTTCCCACACTTTCTTCCTTGCTCTCGTCTCTGCATCTGCTTGAAACTTCTAAAATTAGAACACATGATAACACATGATAAAAATGTATTCCATGGCTATACTTATAGGACAGGCCTTTGTTTTGGTTTTTAACTGCCGCTTCTTTTCACTGCCTCCTTTCCCTCCTATTTCTGGTTATTTTATTTTGTTTGAAATAGTACTGTTCCTAAAAAGGAAACCTATTCTAAATCTAAGGTAGCTCTGTGTGCTTTCGTGTAAAACCACCTAGCCTGACCCCTATCAAACTTGGTGAGACGGAAGACAAGCGCACCTCAAATCCTGCGTGTGCACCAGCTTCGGAGTCCACCCTGAGCAGCTCACAGCTGTCTTGAAAACACCATTGGGCAGGTCACTGGTTGTTTTAAGAGAATACTAAAATAATCACAATTTCTGGATGCTAGAAGTTGTTTTTTTAAAATTTTTCGGGTATAAATTCATTGCTTCTTAATCATCTGTTTAGACTTTAATGAGGTCCTAATATAATTTTAAAAATGTTTAAAAATCATGAATTATTTCCATTAAGTGATACCAAAAACTTGACAGAACTTTTACGGAATCATCTTCATCTCTGTGGGATGATCAAAATTATCTTCTGCCAAGAGGTGAGTTCTGTTGAGATTTCATACCCATACACCCAGTGCCGTCGAGTCAATCCCGACTCATAGCGACCCTATAGGACAGAATAGAACTGCCCGACAGAGTTTCCAAGAAGCACATGGCGGATTCAAACTGCTGACCCTCTGGTTAGCAGCTGTAGCTCTTAACCTCTACGCCACCAGGGTTTCCAAGATTTCATATAAACACCTATTTTACGAGAAATTCAGCAGAACAACAGATCTACAATGAGGTTCCAATTCCTGTTAGACTAAAGAAGAACATACTTATTGGAGGGTGGTACAAAACAAATAACTTATTATGCACGTTAAAATCTAGAGATATTCTCTGGCTCGTTTTATTTTAAAGGTATACATTTGAGAAAGAGGGTGTCACGGCGACTCTGAACGCATTTTTGCTGTGGACAGACCTTCTAACAATAGTTACCTTGTTTCCTCGTATGAACACTGCTGAGCCATAGACTGAGGTTTGCTTCCTTCACTCCGCCATTGTCACTCAGAACAGACGGCAAGCTACAAGAGGATTCACTGCTGTGAATAGATGACCTATCCTCACACTCTTCTGTACGGGCTTTTTTCAATAATGCTGTTGCCTACGGTGTTGAAAAGAAAGCACAAAGAAATAAAAACAAACTGTAGCCACATTCCCCTTGGTCTCAAAGACTCAGCCTTCAAACGTAATTTCAGGTTAAGCTTTACTTAGGATTTAATTTGTTTTCTTGACATTTAACAGAAATTAAAACGTCTTCAAGATAAATTAACATCTGATTATTTTCCAGCATAATTTAATTCTTTACAACAATTTACACTCACAATAATACAGTTTTTGGAGGACTGAATCTTATGCAATGAGGAAGTGTTCTTCTATTTGTGAAGTGTGTATATGACATATAAACACCTCTGAATTTTTTTCCTCCTCAATCTGGGCTGGTCCATCCCTTGTGCGCATGCAAAAGTTAGAGCCCCAGGCCTCCTTTCTTGAGGAAAGATTTACTTGTTCACTGCATGTGTCCTGTTTTCTAGGCATGTAAGACAGAGTTGACTTGATTTGAGAAATGGATCTAGAAAAGTGTGATCTTGTGGTATCCCCATCTTTCTAGAAGCAATCCTTGAGCTTCCCCTAAAACGGGGAAGATTGCAGAAAAACTTTCTGGCTGAGGAGGATGCACTGAGCAAAAAGATAACCGGTGTTATTCTAAACCAGAACCTCACCAAGGACAGAGACGGTCTGCACTCTGCCTCTAAGTCTGCCACAAGCTTGGGGAAACTTACCGGCTACACTGCCTGTTTTACTTTGAAGAGTTCTGGTGGCGCTCTTTGGTTAAGAGCTTAGCTGCTAACCGAAAGGCTGGCAGTTCAAATCCACCAGGTGCTCACTGGAAAACCTGTGGGGCAGTTCTACCCTGTCATACAGGGTCACTATGAATTGGAATTGACTCGACGGCAACAGGTTTTTTTTTTTTTTTAATTCTCTTAGGAACCCTGGTGGCACACTGGTTAAAGTGCTTGGCTGCTAACTGAAGGGTTAGCTGTTTGAACCCCTCGGCGCTTCCAAGGGCAGTAGGCTTCCGTAAGATCTGCAGCCTTGGAAACCCAGTGGGGGCAGCTCTATTCTGTCCTATAGGATAGCTATACGTTGGAATCGCCTTGATGGCAATTGCTTTAAATTGTCTTAGCCCTATCACCTCGTGTGTCCTTGGCAGGGAGGCGGGCAGATTTGATTATAGCCAACTTGAGAGGTGGAGAAAAAGTGGCAGTTAATGGGACTTGGGTTAGTACCTGTGTCTCTTAATTTCAGCACTTTTTCCCCAAAAATAAAAACACACGGGTAACAAGAACTAAACTTTTAGTTGCTGTTGTTAGGTGCCGTCGAGTTGGTTCCGACTCACAGCAACAGAACAAAACTTCCTGCACCATCCTGACAATCGGTGCTGTGTTTGAGCTCACTGTTGCAGCCACTGTGTCAACCCATCTGGTTGAGGGTCTTCCTCTTTTTCGCTGACCCTCTACTTCACCAAGCATGATGCCCTTCTCCAGGGACTGGTCCCTCCTGATAACATGTCCAAAGTACATAAGACAAAGTCTTGGCATCCTCACTTCTAAGGAGAATTCTGGCCATGCTTCTTCCAAGACAGATTTGTTTGTTCTTTTGGCAGTCCACGGTATATCCAATATTCTTCACCAAAACCATAATTCAAAGGCATCAATTCTTTGGTCTTCCTTATTGACTGTTCAGCTTTCATGTGCATACGAAGCGACTGAAACTACCCTGCCTTGGGTTGGGTGCACCTTAGTCCTCAAAGCGGTATCTTTGCTTTTTAATACTTGAAGAAGGTCTTTTGCAGCAGATTTGCCCAGTGCAATACCTTGTTTGATTTTTTGACTGCTGCTTCCAGGATGTTGATCCAAGTAAAATAAAATCCTTGACAACTTCAATATTTTCTCTGTTTATCATGATGTTGCTTATTGGCCCAGTTATGAGGATCTTTGTTTTCTTTATGCTGGGGTGTAATCCATACTGAAGGCTTTTAGTAGACGACCAATTATCACATAGTTATGGTGCCAAGTGTATGTTTCTCTCTCCCTTCCTGCTCAGCAGTAATAATGTGCCTAGGTAGAGGCAGCCTCACAGGTATGCTGGCCTTTCACTGGTACATGACCACGATGGCAAATACAGGGCAGTGTCCGACCCCCCTGTAGGGGATGAATGTGGGGCTTTACAAGTCAACATGGACAACGCCCAGGCCATCTTCAGTACAAGAGTGAAGAGGTAACAATGTAATCACCCAGTGAACAAGCGGAAACGATAATCTTCCCTTGTGATTCACATGAAAGGAAAGTGGCTGAAGGTGCCCTGAGGAGGAATCAGGGATTCATTTCCTCAAGAGCTTAGCCAAAGGACTTGGCATCAAACTAGCCTTGAAGTCAGGAACTGTGTTCCAGTTTTAGAAGCAGGAGCTTTTCTTCTATTTCTATAAAATTGTGTCCCTGGATTTCACTCCAGTTGTGGTAACTGTTGGGATGGTCTGCTCAGTATCCACATTTCTGTAGACTGTAGCTCAGGTAAAGAGTTCCACCCTGGAAGTACGGGCCAAGGCTGGTTCCCATCGCTGGCTGCCATACTCCTCCAATCCCAGCTGTCACATAGACCACTGACTGTACTGCTTTCAGAATCTGTCCAGGAAGACAGAATGAAGAGTAGATACCACCTCCTAGCACTGCCGTCTCTCAACTGCCGGTATACCCTGTGGACCATTTTAGACATGTCTTATTTCTAGGTTTTCACCCCTCCTGATCTAGTCTGTCTGTTCCCACAGAAGGTCAAGTTCCTATTTTGTGTGTCCAATACCCTGGATATATGACAAGCATTTTAAAATATGAACAAAAAGAACTGGCTCAAATTCTATAGTGAAAACTGTAATTTTCTATATCTGAGATTTAAAATAATCCAGATATTCCATGAGAGCTTCAAATATATTTCTATCACACATTGTCTTACACAACAGCTTTAACTAATAATCTCATAGAATTTTAGGCAATGTAAAATAAACAACTGTCCTAGCTATGTAGTGTTGCTATAAGGGAAATACTACAAGTGGATGGCTTTAACGAAGGGAAATTTATTCCCTCACAGCCTACTAGGCTAGAAGTCCAAATTCAGGGCATTAGTCCAGGGGAAGGCTTTCTCTCTCTGTCAGCTCTGGAGGGAGATCCTTGTCATCAATCTTCCCCTGGTCTAGGAGCTTCTCCGTGCAGGAACCTCAGGTCCAAGGGATGTGCTATACTCCCGGCACTGCTTTTTTCGCAGTATGAGGTCCCTCTCTCTGTTCCCTTCCCTTTCCTTTCATCTCTTGTAAGCTAAAAGGTGGTGCAGGCCATACCCCAGAGAAACTCCCTTTACACTGGATCAGGGATGTGACCTTAGTAAGGGTGTTACAATCCCATCCTAATCCTCTTTAACATAATCTAATCTTGCCTCATTAACCACAGGCAGAGATTAGGATTCACAACATACAGGAAAATTACAATCACAAAATGGAGAACCACCACAAAATACTGGGAATCATGGCCTAAACCAGTTGACATATATTTTGGGGGACACACCTCAATCCATGACAACAACTTTATCATTCTTCCCCTCCCCTGAATGCTGAAATGGTTTTGGATTATCAATGACTCAGACTGCTTCTCACTGGTTCCTCCATGATGGCACACAATGCTTTCGTGTATCACTTTCATGTAAGACCATATTTGCTTTAGCTGGGTTCCCACTGGGCTTGGCAAGAACCCAGAAGAAAATGCAATCATACTGCAAATGTCTCTGCTAGTCCTTGTACCACTACTGCGGCGGTGCTCAGAATCCTCCACAACGAGGCAGGTAGAGTGGTGGCCATATTACAGAGTTCACTTTATTTAGTCTATTTTACCCTACTCATCTTCACTACTCAGAACTCAGCTGCAGGATTTCTCCTATTTTTTTTCCATACGGATGTTTATAAAACAACTTGTCTTTTGAACAATCTGTGTAGAAATTGCTAAATGGGAAGCTAATTTGCTGTGTAAACTTCCACCAAAAACATAAGATATTCAAAAAAGAAAAAGAAGAACTTGTGTTTTAAGACAATTCTGTAGATAATTTCTCAAAGACGAGCATCTTATATGTATAACGATTTTGGTGGATGGTCAAACTGTAACATAAGGATCGTTGGCTTGGCTCTACTGGACCATGGAGCTCACAGAGAGCAGAGGGCCTATCCATGGGTCATCGGAAAAGGAATCCACAATGTAAGTCCCTAACAAGCAGTGAACAATGATGAACAGGGACAGAAACCAATGTCACCCTCAGTCAAGGAAAGTCAAAAGCAACTGCTGCAGAGTCAGGACAGACATCTGTAATACACTCTCAAGGTGTACTGTTCGCAGATCTTTTAGAAAGGAATATTTCTAAGGAAGCCCCCAATTTGAGGGAGCTGTAAGTCTGAGACTGACAACACTGACTCACACCTGCAAAGGAGCAAAGGCCTAGAGAAGATTTAACAAGCTGCTGCTGTACACATCTCATACTGGGGTTGAATGGGCTCTGCAAATTGGAGCCCAGTATCTGAAAAATGCCACCATACGATGTTATCATAAGCCTTTCTGATAGCGCTTATGATGGGCCATGCATGGGTCTCAACTTATCTGTTAGCTAATAAAGGCTCTCCTTGAATTACAGGCATTTGGAGCCCAGGAAGGAAGACTAGGAGACTGTTTCCCTGTTCAGAGATGCCCAACCCTAAGGGAACATCAACAAACTAGCCCCTCACGTTTCTGCCTTCCCAGCAGTCAGGAGAAAGGGCTTGGAAGCTAAATGCCAAGCCACACGGTATCTGCAGAATGACTAACGCTGATACCTCCGTGTTTTAGATCTCCTAAAAGATAAATCGCCCTATGAATTACACTTAAGAGTACTCCTAGAATTACTGGCTCAATTCTACTAGAATTTTTGTCTAAGTTCATTTTCAGTATCGATCCTACTATGTCTAGAGCCCCAAGAGTCACCTAGCCCGGCTCTTAATTTATATTCAGAAACTTAACAATTGTGATATTCAAATGTATAAACAGATGGGCGAAGATATTAATGGAAAAGATATATATCTAAAACACCATTAACAAAATTAAAGGTAAAAATCAAGTTGTTAAAAATATTGCCTACAAATTTATATAGAAAGAGTATTTACAAGCCAACAAGGAAAATAGTACTAACCTAATAGAAAAATGAGCAAAGAACATGAACTGGCAAATTATAAAAGAAGAAATAGAAATGGATGAAAAATAGGTAGGAAAAAAGTTCGACCTCAATTGTAAAAAAACGGTCAGAAAAAAAAAAGGATGTCATTTTTATCTCTCAAACTGGCAAAAGAAAAACAAACAAACAAAACCCTGATAGGATTGTTTCACAAAGAGCTCAGAGAAACAGTATTCCCAACCGTTACTGGTAAGTCTGACAGCCTTCCGGAGTGAGACCTGGCAATTCACAGCGAAACGCCCAAACAATGGACACACCTCTTGACCTAACAACTCCGCAACTAGGAATTCATTCTAAGGCACTATCATGGATATTTGTAAAAACTGATTGCACAGATGTACTTTGAAACTCCTTTTTACAGGAAACATTAGAAGCGACTCGAATGGTCAACAGCAGGAGACTGGTTAGAGGCAACGCGCCACCACACAGGGGCCACTGAGCAGCTGTTTGAGGCGATGCGGAAGGTCACGTAACAACAGGGAAGGACGTTCCCTAAAAGAGAGGTTCCGCACACAAACAGTACAACTCATGGTTGTAAACATGTTAAATATGAAAAACCGTGTACCGTAACACCAACAGGGTTATATATGGATAGTAGGATAACAGACAACTTTCCTTTTCTTCACTTTGTTTGTCTTAATATTCCAAGTTTTCTTTTCTGCTTGTTTTTCAAAGAAAACATATGCTAGCTCTAAAGGAATCTCAATTCTGTGATGCGTGGTACAAGGAGAAAATGAATGTGAGGGCGTTCTGTGAAATTAAATTCCCTTCTACAGGCAACCCAGTGCTATTAATACAGAGAGAGAAAGGCACGAGAATTAAAAACCACTGCCGCAGACCACAGCAGATTTAACTGACTCTTCCTCAAGAACCTTCCTCTTGGACACCAGAAATAATTCTTCAGTGTTTAAAGAGAAAAGACTGCTTTAGTTACATTTAGTTATAGGAAACGCAGGAGATGTTCTCTATGTAGCAGTTAATGAAGAAAGTATTCATATGAATCAGGAAACAGGTATTCAAGAGACAAGAACAAGAGAACAGTCCATCATTTTAGTGAAAAAGGTAAAGAGTTTCTGTAGCCAATCACAGTCTTACTGGTGAATAAAATCAAGGTATGAGTGTGGGGGTCGGAGGGGCGCTCAACGGGCTCTGTGAGTAACACCAGCAAAATGCTGCTCTGCTTGGCCTGCGGAAGCTCCCCACCACAGAAACAGACATCACCTGGGAGAAAAGGAATATTAAGGAACTTTGTCTATTAATGAAGCACCCAACTCATCTTTTTACACATAAAGTAATTACAAATTTTTCTGATTTAAAAGCATGCTGCTCAATTATGTAATTGCCTAACAGATTACTTGGCGCTGTGGATCTTATCTGGTCTCCGGGGGACATAATCCCGGTTTCTGCAGCTTTAATGATGTATTTACTCAAGCAGCAGGATTGACTCCAGCTGACAGCATGGGGACCCACAGGTAAACATCATTTACATGTGGCTGTTTAATTAGCCATTTACCCAAGGGATGAAAGTAAATATTTCTGAGCTTCATTAGACTCTTAACTAAGTAATTTCTAGTAGCACATTCTTAAATTTTGAAAAATCACTTCCTTTCAGGATTTTATCTAAAAAGAGATATTTAACCCATAGTATTTACTAAATGCTTATATTGTTTCAATACACAGAAACAACTCAAAAGTATTTTATTTTGCTAATCACTGAAGGATAGTGTGTGAACCTAAACAGTCCTTAAACCCACAAAAGCACTGTGTCCTGAAGTTCACAAGGCTTGCCTTGTCCATTCTGTCTTGGTGACATTTTTCTCTGCGGCTGTGCACTCCTGTAGTTACAGCCTAGTCGTCTGAGAAACCTCCTACTTACGTCCATTTTTAAGAACAGATTTTGTCATTAATTTACTTGTAATTTTTATGATAGATGAGATCACTATGACTGAAAAGGGAACAAAAAGCCTACCAGAGGAGGCAGAGTATCATTTTTTCATTAGTTATTTTAATACCCAATTAATAACAAAGGCATTATTTGAAAAATTATGAGTAGATTGGCTGTTCTGAACTTGAAACATGTTTGCTGATACAAACATACTTCTATACCTTTTTAAAAAAGAGATGATTTAGATAGCAAAGGGCAGCCGCCAACATTTATCTCACCCCAACGTGGCTGAGGTGTGAGGTACTTGCAGTGAAAAAGTATGGAAAGCTATGTTGTCACAAAGTAGTACTTAAGAAAGTGAAAATGAAACCCGAAAACAAAATCCTTCTTAAGGTCTACATTTTTATCAACACAAACCAAAAAAACCCAAACTGGTTCCCATCAAGTTGATTCCGACTCA
This sequence comes from Elephas maximus indicus, assembly GCF_024166365.1. Classification (NCBI taxonomy): domain Eukaryota; kingdom Metazoa; phylum Chordata; class Mammalia; order Proboscidea; family Elephantidae; genus Elephas; species Elephas maximus. The sequence continues at coordinate 62,811,786 of NC_064843.1, read as the reverse complement.
TAGTAACCCTACAGGACAGAGTAGAACTGCCCCACAGGGTTTCCAAGGAGCGCCTGGTGGATTCGAACTGCCGACCTTTGGGTTAGGAGCCGTAGCTCTTAACCACTGAGCAAGAAGGGTTTCAACACCAATGGCTCTGAAAGACACAGGTTCTGGTTTTCTTAAAATACACAGTTTTAAAGATTCACACATACAGCATCATACCTCAAACAAAGCTATAGTTCGTGTATGGGGTCACACGTAACGCAACAAATGAAAGCGGGAGCAGGAAGGACACATAAAGGGTTATCTCTGAAAGCTGCATGCACGTGGTGAGAGGCCCACTGGGCTGGATCAGTATCTTCTTCTCTCAGAAGAAGGAAGAGGAGGAGGAGGGGAAGGAGAGGAGGAGGGAAGGAGCAGGAGCACGAAGAGAAGGTGGGTGAGAGGAAGAGAGGAGAGGAGGAGGAAGATGAAAGTGAGGGTTGGAGAGGAGCAAGAGGAAGAGGATGAGGCAGTCTGGAACCCTGTGGTGCAACAGTAACAGGGGTGGCTCTGGGTGGTGGGCCTGCAATTGGTGAGCTCACCGTATCAGTGCAGGTACACGTCTAACATGCCTGAAAGAAGTCCTTATACTCTCTTTTAATTGAAGAGGTAAGAAAAGGGGGGCTTGGAGAGGACTGAGGTGCTCTAAAAGGCTTGAGGGGTGATGACGAATTTCTGGATCACAAAGAAACACTGGCATGTGACTTTAAGGCACAGGCGAAGAGGCTTGCCTGCAGAGAAGGCATGTGTAGAATCTCTGCACTATGCACATGAAAAAAAAAAAACTTAAAAAAAAAAAAAATCAAAGCTAGAGCAGCCATCTAAGATACAACTATTGGTCTCTTCTCAGCCCAAGCAAAAGAGAAAGAAGGAAACCAAAGACTCAAAGAAGAAACTAGTCCACAGGACAAACAGTGTACACAAACCATGGCCTTATCGCCCTGAGACCAGAAGAACTAGATGCTACCCAGCTACCACTACTGACCATTCTCATCAGGACAACAGGCGGACACTGGTCAAATGGCAGAAAATGTGGGACAGAATCTCAAATTTCTAAAACACAACAAAACCAGACTGACTGGATGGAATGAGAACGGAGGATTCCCCAAGAAGACTACTGCCCTGAGATGCTCTTCAAAGCTTGAACTGAAACCAACCCCTGAGCCAGATGTGGCTAGATAACAAATTGGCTAAAAAAATAGTATCACTTGTAAGTACTGTATTCTTTTAAGAAATCATGTATATGAGACCAAATGATCAACAATTACTTTAAAACAAAGGCTGAGAGCCTAAGGGGGAGGGAAACTAGATTAACAGAAACAGAGTGACCAGGATGGAAACAGTGAGGATGCTCACACGTCATGAATAATGTCCCTGAACAATCTGTGCAGAAACTGTTGAACGGGAACCTAAGCTGCTGTGAAAACACAATAAAATGTTGTTTAAAAAAATCAAAGCCAGAAAACCATATATCACATATAGGAATAAAAAATACACTTTGAAACAAGACAAATCCATAAGACATTAAACCTGGGAAAAGACAGACCATCTCTCTGAATATGGCTTCTCTCAAGAACGGTGAGTACTGCAACAGGAAAGCTCTAGATCTGGGCTGCTGAGTTCACCCCTTGTGCTTTCCTTGGGAATTTGCTCCACCCACTCCTGTTCCCCCTCCTCAAACTCTCCCTCTGTACCAGCTCCTAAGTCAAGTCCCTCCTGCCTCTTGCCTGAACCACTGTGGGGCTCCCTCCTCCACTGTCTCTGTCCCAACCCAAACAGGAGAAATTCTCTAAGACGCTGCAGAAATCATCTCACAGCTTCGTTCAAAAAGTTCAATCACTTTCCAAAATCTATTAAACACAACCTCCCTGGTCTAATTCTGTGCAAAGGGCTACCTCTTGGGCTTCATCTCATAACCACAGGGCAGCCCCAGACCTGAGTCCTGCCCTGCAGCCCTGTTTCCTGAATATGTGCTGGGTTTTCCAGCCTGTTCTTTTGCCCAAAACAGTCTTTTCCAGTTACCCTTGCCCTTCACCCTGTGCCCTCACCTTTTGCCGTTGAGTTAATTCTGACTCATAGCGACTCAAAAGGACAGTGTAAAACTGCCCATGGGGTTTCAACGGCTGTAATCTTTATGGAAGCAGAGTGCCACAGCCTTCTCCTGCAGAGCAACTGGTGGGTTCAAATGCCAACCTTTTGGTTAGCAGCCAAGCGTTTAACCACTCCGCCACCAGGGCTCCTTCCTGTACTCTTAGCCTGTCAAAATCCTGTCAATCTTTTAAGGGTCCCCGGCATGCCCCTTCACTCCCTTCATCACAAAATCTGTCCTCATGGTTCCTCCAGATGGCTCGCCACCTTTTCTGAAGGTCCATCTTCCTAGACATTTTCTTACTACGTTCATCCCATAATGCCAAATGACATCATTATTTCCAGAAGGAGGGGCCACATTTTATTTATCTCTTTTTCCCCAATGGATCTGGGCCGGTACCAGTGTGCAGTAATGGATTAACAGATATTTGCTGAATTGACATGAATGACCATATGGTATTTTTAAAATATGGAGTGGAGACAGAAAACCAAACTATTACATGATGCTCCTAAATTCCTTAGAAAATGTGGTAGATGTGTTTAAACAGGTTACCTCCAGGACCTGAATTAACACTATGTCAGGAATTGGGATTCCTGACACATTATTCAAAAGGCCTGGGATCAGAAAGTTAAAACAACAACAACAAAGCCCCCCAAAATTAAATCTCACTTATCATTACCTTCTTTATTCAAATATGTTAGTTATTCTTAAGAACATAACTATAACCTCAAGTTAATAACTTGTACAACTTGAAACTTATTTAAAAGAAAAAAAAAATTAACCTTCATCCTCTGGTGCTCATTTTTGACCGTGAAAACGTCAGTGGGCTTAGCTACCTCTTCTTTGAGAGAACTATCTTGTTCGTCCAAGGTAGTGACACGCTGACCCAACTGTGCCCTCGGTAAGTCTGAGTGTGGTGGTGATTCGGATCTACAAGACAGAAACAGCGGACACAATACAAATTTGCAGTATCTGGTTACCAATGAGATATACATATTTTTAAAACCCAAACCCATTGCTATCAACTCAATTCCGACTCACAGAGACCCTATAGGACAGGGCAGAACTGCCCCATAGGGTTTCCAAGGAGCAGCTGGTGGATTTAAACTGCTGACTTTTGGTTAGCAGATGTACATACTTTTTTTTTTTTTTTTTAAACTTCTATTGTGCTTTAAGTGAAACTTTATAAACCAAGTCAGTCTCTCATACAAAAATTTATATATACCTGGCTATATACTCCTCGTGCTGTCCCTCTAATGAGACAGCACACTCCTTCCCTCCACTCTCCGCTCGTGTCCACTCGGCCAGCTTCTGACCCCCTCTGCCCTCTCATCTCTTCTCCAGACAGGAGCTGCCCACATAGTCACATGTGCCTACTTGATCCAAGGAGCTCACTCTTCCCGGGTATCATTTTCTATCCCATAGTCCAGTCCGATCCCTGGCAGACTTACATATTTTTAAAGGTTCTGTAATCAAGTTAGCAGAAGACAGTTTATGCAGAAATGACTGGAACCTAAGATATTCTAAGGGGATTTTCCAGAGTCCAGGTACTTTTAATTTTTTTTTGAATAACTTTAGATTTACAAGCAGTTTCAAAAATAGTACAGAAGATCCTGTGTACCTTCCACCTAGATTCCCAACTGATAAAAACTTATATAACTATGGTACATTATTAAAACCAGGAAACTGACATTGATATAACACAATCAACTACAGATCACTTGGATTTTATCAGTTTTTACACATACTCATTTGTGTGTGTATGTATGTGCGTGTACCCATATGAAATTTACCACAAGTCTTGTTATCCTAATCCAAGAGAACACAATGATTAAAGCTAGATTTTAGCCAGCCCTAATATATCCTGTATTCTCTTGGTTTTTATATCTATCCTGTAGATCAAATAATGGGATGTGTAATCGATACTTTTCTGTTTTCATAATTTTATATGCTGCATGAGTTGCTGTCCTTTAAAACATGTATAACCAAGACTGTTTGAATTTATTGGACATCAGCAAGGGCCCTGTAACAGCACAGACAAGTTTTCTCATCTTGGAAGCTCACCAATCCCTACATACCATTCTTCATACACTGTTATTTAAAAAAAAAAAAAAAACTCAACAATAACAGATGTTGTTTGAATGTTTCTAAAATTTTATTTCTGTATAAGTGATCTTGGATATCTACCTTTAAAATAAGTATATTTTCCACCTAACAGTCATTCTATGTTGCCTGCTGCACTTCACTGTTTGTATGGCTAGTGCCCAAGTGAGTCTTTATCCTAGTTGCTTGGTTTGTAGTTAGAATTCCATGGCATAAGGTAACTGTCACTGCAGGACAAGCATTCTTAGCCTTGTCAGCACACTGGAACCACCTGGAACTTTCAAAATTCTTATAGAATATCTACAATGTCTGCTGAAATTGGTTTGGGGTGTGGCTAGGCCATCAGGATTTTTTAAGGCTTACAGAGTGATTTTAGGGATGGTCAGGCTCCTAGATGCTGTTGAGAGAAATGGATCACATTTCCAATTCAACAAACTTCATTCTTAAACTTTTACTAGGGCCTCCTTATAATTTAAAAAATAAAGATACTACTAGGAAAGGTTAAAAAGTACGCCTATGCTCCTGCCTGGACTGTGGTATCTAGATACTAAAAGGAACTAGGGCCCCTTTGAGAAATGCTCTATTCCAGGTCTGGGGCAGGAAATGTACAAGATGAGTTTTGAACATCTGGTCATACCAGAAAGTAAGGAAGCTATCAAAGATCACTGGTTGTGTCAAAACGACTCAGGGGCCACCCTGAAGAGACTCCCATTGGCCAAAGATGGTGGCAACTGGAGTAAAAAAAAGAATGACTGCAATGTGCAGCAACGTGGCAAATACATAAAAATCTATGAGTTCATTTTAAAAAAAAAAGCTTTGGAGGTTACTAGGGTAACTCATTATTCTGAAAACTGATAAATAAAGGGATAGAATCAAGCATTTATCCTGCGCCTTTGTAAGTTAAAAAAAAAAAAAAAAAACACATTTCAGAGTTACGAAGTAGTTGGTGAGGAAAAGTTCTTCCAAGTAGTAAACGCAGAAGAAACGATCGAATTTAAAAAGTCACCATCTTGTAAGTCAAAATTAATGAATGAATCCAGGAATTGATCATAATTTTATGAAGACTGCATGTGAACCCATAGATCAGTCTTCACATTACTAACTATGGGATGGCCACTTCATGTGCTTCCTGAGGAGATGTCATAAGAAGTACCAGTTCCACCTAAGACGTTGTCGTGCCAAGATAACTGGCCTAGAATGTAGTCACAGCTGGATCTAACCACCTGCTTACAGGCAGCAAAGGAGAGAGAAACTGGTTAAACACCACCACGAGGATATAATCACCCAAATCCAGAAGATGAATCCTCCAAGACAGATGATCCAATATCTTCAACAAATCAATATGGTATGAAAAATGGAGGAAGAGATTATAAAATTAAAAAAAATTTAGAACATCAGAGGTGGAGCAAGACGGTGGTATAAGCGGTTGCAGTTCGTGTCCCCCCACAGGAAAACAAAAACACAAGCAGAAGTTGGTAGAATAAATCAACAGCCTTAGAACTCTGGCAATTGGTCAAAGGTTACAGCCTCTAAGCAAATGCTGAATAAAGAAAAAAGGTGACATATACATGGAAGGAGAGCTTTGGATTTTCACCTGTCTATATATTTTTTTTATACCATACTGTCCACACCTGCCCATACCACTGCTGGCTGCAGTGGCTGCCACACCCAGGCAGAGATTGTGGTCTCAAAGCAGTGACAGCCAGCACTCTCAGACAGGAAGCCTAGTGTTAAAGAGGCAATAGCCAACATTCCCAGGAAGGGAGCCTGCTGATAAAGTTGTGACAGCTAGCACTCTGAGACAAGGAACCTGGTCTTAAAGTGCTGACAGCTGCAAGCCCAGAAGAATCTGACTTCCAGAATTACATTGTAATAGTTAAATCTCCCAGTTTCAACAAAAAACTACAAAGCATACAAAGAAGCAGAAAAGGATGTACCATGTAAAAGAAAAAAAAGGGACAGAGCCTGCCCCTGAGGAAGGATAGATAAAGGACTTACTAGACAAAGACTTTAAAACAATTGAATTAAATACATGCTCAAAAAGTTAAAGAAAAACGTGGTAAAAGAACTAAAGGAAATTAGGAAATGATACAGGAACAAAATTACAATTTCAATAGACAGAAATTTTTAAAAAGAACCAAACAGAAATACCAAAGCTGGAAAACACAATAATGAAACAAAAAAATTTCACTGGAGGGGTTGAACAGTAGATTTGAACTGGCAGAAGAAAGAATCAGTGAACTTGAAGATAAGGCAATTGAGATTATGGACTCTGGGGAGCAAAATCAAAAAAGAATGTAGAGATTTAATTGTAATATGTGGACCTTATTTGGATTCTGATTCCAACAAAGAAAATGCAAAAACACACTGTTTCAGAAGATTAGGGAAAACTGACAAGGGCTAAATTAAGGAATTTTGTTGATTTTGTCAAATGGTAATGTGTTAGAGATACGAGTACTTACAAGTGAAGTGATATGCTGTCTATTTTAAATTACTCAAGAAAAAAAAGTGCAGTTGAGGGAAAGAGAAAAACAAGACCGGTGTCTTAGTCATCTAGTGCTGCTGTAAATACTATAAATGGGTGGCTTAACAAACAGAAATTTATTTCCTCACAGTTCAAAAGGCTAGAAGTTCAAATTCAGGGTGCCGGCTCTAAGGGAAGGCTCTGTCGATTCTGGAGGAAAGTCCTTGTCTCTTCTGAGCTTCTGCTTCTAGACAATCTCCATGCAGCTTGGCATTTCCCTTCCCCTATTTCTGCTTCTCTCCATTGCTTATTTAATCTCTTTTATACCTTAGAAGAGACTGACTCAAAATACACCCTAATCCTGCCTCCTTAACATAACAAACACAACCCATTCACAATGGGATTATAACCACAGGCAAAAAAACCACAGGCAGAGGTTAGGATTTACAACGCATATTTTTGGGGGGACACAATTCAATCCGTAACAACTGGCAAGATGTTGACAATTGGTGGATCAGGATCAGAGTGATGGGTACATGCAGCTTCACGATATTGCTTTTTCTGCTTCTGAGAATGTTCTAAAAATTTCAAAATAAAGTTTTTAAAAAGTGCACTGATGTCTGAAACTTATTTGGAGATGTATAAAAAATAAGACAGATGGATGGGAGGATGGACAGACAAATACGGGATAAAGCACGTATAATAAAATGTCAATGGTAGAATCTGGGTGGTGAGTAATTATCTCTTTAATTTTCTATATGTTTGAAAAATTTCATAGTTATATCTAATAAAACATCTGGAATAAAATTAAGTCTGGGTATGATTTATAATCTTCTTTAATAAACTTCAACTGTTACAGTCTTTGCCTGATCTAACTTGAGTTTTTCCAAGAGTTTAATTACATGGGTCAAGTCACTGGAATACCTTAACTTATTAAAAAGCATTCTGGAATGACTCTAAGGCTTCTGGCTAGTTTGGGAGGAAGCCCCTTCAGTGACTTGCCTTTCTTAGTTACTGTCATACTCAACAATGTCATAAAAACACCCAATTTCTGTGTTCTAACTCGATGTTGATGAAGTAAGCTTTGAAACTATATTTGGTTTCTCAGTAATTTCCAAACTGGGAAAATACACTGACCAGTCATTCAGCAGGCATATTTCTCATAATGAATAAAGAAACTGCGCTTCCAGCTTGGAAGCATATTAGTCAGGATAAATTAAACTTGAAAAGAAGTTTAACTAGGATGAATTAGTTAAATTAGTTGGGATGAATTAAATGATCAGAGACCAGTTTTTCTCTTGTGAATAATACTTATGATTTTCTGCAGAGGCAAAGCCAAGGTGAGACCTAAATATTAATATCCCAGCCAACTGCAGCCACCTTTTGCTTCACAAAAGGACAAGACTGATTGATTTTCAGGGGGTTAAATTACAAATGAGATGTTGAAGGAGGTACAGAACCTATGATTTGTGATGTCTGAACAGCTAAGTCAACCCCTGAAGCGCAAAACCAGGCTTTCTTGCAGATTCATTTCGAGATAGATTGGGCAAGCAGTTTAAGACCCATAGCTGTCCTCAAACTGAGTCTTTGTCCTTGGCTCTACATGAACACACCACATCAGAGTGTTAGGAAAGTGGTACAAAGAGTTTAAAGGAATTGTTTTCCTCTTTTGTTTATTTTACATTGAAAAATTTTATAACACCAGTGCCACACAGAAAAAACCAAGTTTGATGTCAGCTAATTTATATATTCCTACAATTAAAAGTATACAAAATACCACTGGTCTCACCCCTTCAGGAGCAGGGGAGAATGAAGAAGCTAAAGACATGAGGGAAAGATTAGTCCAAAGGACTAATGGACCACATCTACCAAGACTTCCACCAGACTGAGTCCAGTACAACTAGATGGTGCCCACCTACCACTGGCTGCTCTGTCAGGGATCACAATAGATGGTCCCGGACAGAGCTGGAGAAAAATGTAGAACAAAATTCTAACTCACAAAAAAATATCACACTTGCTAGCCAGACAGAGACTGGAGAAACTCTGAGAATATGGCCGCTGGACACTCTTTTAGCTCAGTAATGATGTCACTCCTGAGGTTCATCCTTCAGCCAAAGATTAGACAGGCCCGTAAAACAAAATGAGACTAGATGGGCGCATCAGCCCAGGGGCAAGGACTAAAAGGCAGGAGAGGACAGGAAAGCTGGTAATATGGAACCCAAGGTCGAGAAGGGAGAGTGTTGACATGTCATGGGGTTGTTAACCAATATCATAAAACAGTATGTGTACTAACTGTTTAATGAAAAACTAGTTTGCTCTGTAAACCTTCATCTAGAGTACAATAAAAATAAAAGTACCATGTTAATGAAGCAGGACTTAATCTACAAGATTAGGTTGTGTCTTAAATCAATCTCTTTTAAGATATAAAAGGGAAACGTGGGGACTTCATATCGCCAAGAAACAAGAGCCAGGAGAATAGTACGTCCTTTGGATGTGGGGTCCCTGTGCTAAGGAGCTCTTCAACCAGGGAAGACTGATGACAAGGACTTTCCCCCAGAGCTGACAGAGAAAGTCTTCCTCTGGAACTGGCATGCTAAATTCAGACTTCTAGCCTCCTAGACTGTGAGAGAATAAATTTCTCTTTGTTAAAGCCATCCACTTGTGATATTTCTGTTATAGCAGTACTAGATAACTAAGACAATAAGTAATAATAATCTGTTTATAAGTACAGCCAGAATGCTTCTTAGAAGCAAGGATGGCGAGACTTCGTCTTAATACTTTGACATGTCATCAGGAGAAGGACATCACGCTTGGTAAAGCTGAGGGTCAACGAAAAGCAGGAAGACCCTCAATGAGATGCACTGACACAGTGGCTGCAACAATGGGCTCAAGCATAACAACTATCATGAGGACGGAGAAGGACTGGGCAGTGTTTCGTTCTGTTATACATTGGGTCGCTATGGGTCAGAGCTGACTCGACGGCCTCTAACAACAACAATCTCCTTATGATTTCATATAAAATAAAACTATTAAGTAATCATTTTTATGTTAAAATGTTTTTCATAAGGCAATAATAAGCAAAAATTTTTGATTAATTATCCCAAATAACACAAATCATATTTTAATATTTCATGGTTGTCTAAAATAACGACTTAGTCATCCACCTAATGATAGTAGACCTTTCATATGAAAATCTTTGAGCTCTTAATATTTGATATTAATCAAGAATAATGACAGCAGTGTTTTTTTCTTTTAAGACCCTTCATTTTGTGAGGAGGGATTCAGAAATATCCAGAGTATGCCCCGGAGCAGGCACCCCATTTTACAGACAAGGAGATTAAAGAGATTTAAGTCAGGGTCACTGCCACACCAAACACAGCTCTGTTCGACAAGCCTTAAGGGTTTCATAACTATTAGTGCCTTTCCGTTCTGCCTGGTTTAGAATTCTATGCCATCAGAGTCGTTAGCAAGTAAAAAAACACGAGCAGATCACTCTCTCCAAATTTGTGTTTCTGGAATGGTTTATCAAATTGAGTAGCTGACTGCTTGGGGTCCAGGGGAGATTACAAAGCAGACAGGAATATTTCAGTTCGAGGAGTTTCCTGTAATAACTCCTGGGTGCTGAGGGACACAGGAGGTGGAGGGCAAGGAGGGCAGGGGGTTGGCTGAGGCCACGAATAAAAACCATTAGAAAGAAGAATCTGTATTTAAAGACCTGACTTCTGTCTCTGACAGGTCATATAAACACTCGGCATTTTTTCCAAGGCCAGAGAGAGCAATCCAAACAGTGTGCACTGAACAGTGTACCCAGCCTCAGCACACACAGCAACATGAACTGTAACAGAACACTGACATCAGGAGCCGTCCCTGACTTCTTTACCTGGCTTTAAAAAATGATGGTGGTAAAGAGTCTTGAAGTTTCCACAGATTCCTTTTAAAATTTTGTTGGTAATAAAGAAGGACTGCTTCTTTATGGAAGGCTGATTTATACATAACTAAATCAATAATCATGTAAAACTCAACCTTTCATAATAGAAATCAATGCTCTATTACAAATGTTGAAAAGTGGTAACAAACATTATTAGTCTAGTAGATGCAGATGTCCGATCTTATCACCCACAATCAGCGTTTGGTGGCCTCGGTTAAGAGAGTCACGCAATGAATCATTTAGCGTAAGCTGGCTTGCAAGGAGAATTATAAATGCATATACGCTTTCTATGCCACGTACCAAACTGATAGTTTATGCCAAATAGTACGTGAACAAATGTAAAAGAGAATGAGAAAGGAAACAGGAAACTGGTTAAAGAGCCTTTCAACACACAATCACCAAATGCCCTACGGAGCCTAGAAAAACTCCAAGCCAGCTTCGTCCACAACCCCGTAAAGGCGTAGGTGAAGACTGCCATTTTCCTGCTGCATAAAAAACACAAAAGGGTCTTCTTGCATTGTCCTTTACTGCTGTGAAGGGCTAGTAGTAGCAGCAGTAGTAGCAGTAGGTAGTAGTAGTACCAGTAGCAGTAGTAGCAGTAGGTAGTAGTAGTAGCAGTAGGTAGTAGTAGTAGCAGTAGGTAGTAGTAGTAGCAGTAGTAGCAGTAGGTAGTAGTAGCAGTAGCAGCAGTAGTAGCAGTAGGTAGTAGTACTAGCAGTAGCAGCAGTAGTAGCAGTAGGTAGTAGTAGTAGCAGCAGTAGTAGCAGTAGGTAGTAGCAGTAGCAGTAGGTAGTAGTAGCAGTAGGTAGTAGTAGTAGCAGTAGTAGCAGTAGCAGCAGTAGTAGCAGTAGGTAGTAGTAGCAGTAGGTAGTAGTAGTAGCAGTAGCAGCAGTAGTAGCAGTAGTAGCAGTAGTGGTAATAGTAGGAGTAGTAGCAGTAGCAACAGCGGTGACAGTACCTGTCTAACTTCAGGGGGGATGGCGAGAATCACCATCAGCACAAACCTGATTTCCATGAGGTGGAGGTCAGACACACCCCACTCTCCAACCTTTTTACTAATCCTGACACTAGCCATCCTTCCCACGGCACTCTCGACTTCTCTGCTCGGTTTGATAATCCATTGCAACGACCACCCAGAACTCACAGACCAGACTCACAGTTAAGTGGTTTATTAAAGTAACACGGTACAACTCGGGGTCTGAATCAACCGGGTCAGGACCAGGAAGCACGCAGGCAGTCTCCCTTCAACGTGCAGAACAGCTCTCTCAGGTCTTCTCGGCCACGCAGGCCTCCTCTCGGCCCCTTGGGGACTCGCTCCTCTCAGCCCTCTGAGGACTCGCTCCTCTCGGCCCTGCTGTCTATCCTACCAACTCTGCTGCAAGGCCCCTTCCGGGCCTGTTGCTGCTGGCTCTGCCGCAGAGCCCCTTCCAGGCTTGTCATCACCAGCTCCGCTGCCGGGCCCCTTCTGGGCCTCTAGCTGTCTTCAGTATTACAGCTCTTTTAGGAGGTTCCTTGCCTCCTTCTCTCTCTCTGCTTCTTCTCCCTTCTGCTCCTCTTCCTGCTTCTTTCTGTCTGAAAAACCTCTGTGGGGTCTGCTGCTTCTATACACAAACTTCTCATCAATTTCAAGGCACGGCCCTCCCACCAAGACCACGAACTGACCAATCCCCTCTCAGTAAGTCATAGGCACTTTATTTGCATAGTTTATTGACCAATTCCCTGCAAGGTATGTACTAATTACAGGGCAGGCTGTAGTCCAGGACCAGAAAAAAAGTATCCAACCAAGTTGTTTACAGCTTACCTAGGAAATGTCAATCAACCTGGACAAAAATAACAAACTCTCTGGGGTAGAAAACTTGGGTAAAGGTCTCCTCAGGGCTTAGGGGTGTGGGGGGAGGGGGAGGGAATCTCTCAAGCTGTTTTTCCAAAGAACCAAGACAAAAAAAAAAAAAAAAAGACAAAAGGCCACATAAAAGAACTCATTTCACCACAGCTGCCTTAGGTTGAAAGGCTACTGACTAGGAAGATTATTTCCAGCATTTTTCATAGTTTGGAGCTCATGAGCGCAGACGCAGAAAGTAATGTAAAATAGATAAAAAAAACTTGTGAACCTTGTCTTCTAATCTATGGAACAGAAACATCTTATTGGTGAAACTTTGTTGTGAAAGGTCCTTTCAGAGAATGTTATTGTCATGGCCTGGATTGTGTTCCCCCAAAAATATGTGTCCACTTGCTTAGGCCATGATTCTCTGTATTGTGTGGTTATCCTTCATTTTGTGATTGTAACTTTATGCTAAAGAGGATTAGGGTGGGATTGTAACACCACCCTTCCTCAGGTCACCTCCCTGATCCAATGTAAAGAAAGCTTCGCTGGGGTGTGGCCTGCACCACCTTTTTTCTCTCAAAAGATAAAAGGAAATGGAAGCAAGCAGAGAGTTGGGGACCTCATACCACCAAGAAAGCTGCACCAGGAACACAGCGCGTCCTTTGGACAAGCTCCTTGACTGGGGGAAGACTGAAGACAAGGACCTTACTCCAGAGCTGACAGACAGAGAAAGCCTTCCTCTGGAGCTGACACCTTGAATTTGGACTTTTAGCTTACTTTACTGTGAGGAAATAAATTTCTCTTTGTTAAAGCCATCCACTTGTGGTATTTCTGTTACAGCAGCACTAGATGACTAAGACAGTTATTCTGACTTCTATTCTACCCTTTGAAGGGATCCAAAATATACTAAATTTATGATGAATTCTTCTTATTTATGTCATTGACATAAGACAGTCTAAGTTATACATTAAAGGTAGAGAAATGATGTTAGATGTAAGTTAAATCAGATCCAAGGCCACTCTCACTCTTTCAGCCAAATGAGGTTTCCTTTAGATAAGCTTTCAGACACTTGTCTACTTATCACACCTGAGTAACATTTGTTTTCCGTGAGGATACGATGGGAATACCATTTTAATAAAAGGAAAAAGAGGTGGTCCCCAAAATAAAAATCAGGTTAGGATATTGGTAACATTTTTGCAACATAAATTAGGCACTTACCATGTGTCAGCACTGGATGGTGCTGTTGTTAGGTGCCATCAAGTTGGCTCTGACTCAGCGACTCTACATACAACATAATGAAACACCTCCCGGTCCTACTCCACCCTCATGATCGCTGTTATGCTTGAGCCCGTTGTTGCAGCCACTGTGTCAGTCCATCTCGTTGAGGGTCTTCCTCTTTTTCACTGACTCTCTACTTTACTAAGAATGATCTCCTTCTCCAGGGACTGGCCCCTCCTGATAACATACCCGAAGTATGTGAGGTGTAGACTCACCATCCTTGCTTCTAAGGAGCATTCTGGCTGTACTTCTTCCACGGTATATTCAATATTCTTTGCCAACACCATAACTCAAATGCATCAATTCTTCTTTGGTCTTCGTTATTCACTGTACAGCTTTCACATGCATATGAGGCAGATGAAAATAATGAGCTTGGGCCAGGTGCGCCATAGTCCTCAAACTGACATTTGTGCCTTTGAACACTTTAAAGAGGTCTCTTGCAGCAGATACGCCTAGCTCAACACATCGTTTGATTTCTTGACTGCTGCTTCCATGGTGTTGTGATGGGTAATGTTGTCTGTCACCTTGGCTGGGCCATGATTCTGTGTTTATGCATGATCACTCCCAAAATGGAATCTGCTGTGAGCTTCCCTGGGGGTGTGGCCTGCATCCGAATATAAGGAGATGTTCTGGCTTTTTGCTCACTCTGGATTCTGTGGCTGCCTCTTGTTCGTCTGACCTCTGGCTCTTGGGACTTGAGCTATCAGCTTATCTGCAAGTCTTTGTATTCATGGATCTTCACAGCCTGCTCTCAGACCTGCTAATCTTTGGTTTACCAGCTCCTGTGCTACGTGAATCAAAAGAAGCCTCTATCCTGATCCACAGACTTGGGACGTTCCAGCCTCTACAATTGTGTGAGCTGTTTCCTTGATACAAATCTTTCTATATATATGTTTAAATGCTTTACTGGTTTTGCTTCTCTAGAGAACCCAGCCTAAAACAGGTGTTGATTGTGGATCCAAGTAACATGAAGAAGGACCTGGAGGTCTACTTCTGAAAAAATTGGCCAGTGAAAACCTTATGAATAGCAGTGGAACGCTGCCAGCACTGGATAAACTATTGGAAATATTACAAATATTTGTAATTCTATGAACTAAATAAATAGCCCAGATACCACAAAGCTTCTGAAGCCATGAAAACAACAGACTCAGACTGCCGAGAACGTGGGCAGAGGGTGTAGATTTCTGACTGACCTCAGAAGGACTTCCAAGACTCATAGTTTATATACACCAACTACCCTGGAAACAACCAGCCCTCTCTCGTCCCAGCTTTATGGCCATTTAAGGGATATCCTTGGAGTGGTGGCTCTCAAACACGAGGGATCATCAGAGTCTTCTTGAGGGCTCATTAAAACCTAGATGGCTGGCCCCCGCCCCCAGAGTTCTTGATTCAGTGGGCTTGGGGTGGCCCTTGAGAACACAGGTTTCTAACAAGATCCCAGGCCTTGCTGCTATGCTGGCCCAGGGACCACACTTGTAGAACCACTACTAGAGTTACATAACCAACTCTAGATTGGGACCCCGTATTACCAGGATGGCTTTCAGAATTTAAGAATCCATCTGGGGTTTGGACCTGCCAAGGACATTCCTCCAGCTAGTGGCTATGTTGGATTATACCCTGGGGTGTTGACCAAGGTATGCTAATACACCAGTCAAATATATACACCCTCTCTTACCCCCAAAATAAGCCCCTTTATATATCCTTCAGTTCATGCACAAACCCGGACCCTTAAATAAACATTTTTATGAGGAGGCATTGAGTAGATAAATTTACTTAACAATTAGAAAGAAATACATTTGCAAAAAACCACATGGTTGCTATGGATTGAATTGTGCCCCCCCAAAATACATGTTACAAATCCTAACACCTGTATCTGTGGTTGCAGCCCTGGTGACGCAGTGGTTAAGAGCTTTGCTGCTAACCAAAAGGTCAGCAGTTCAAATTCACCAGCCGCTCCTTGCAAATCCTATGGTGCAATTTTACTCTGTCCTATAGGGTTGCCATGACTTGACTTGATGGCAGGGGGTTTGGTTTTGGTTATCTGCTATCCAAAAGATCAGCAGTTTGAATCCACTAGGGGCTCCTTGGAAACTGTATGGGGCAGTTCTACTCTGTCCTATAGAGACGCTATGAGTCGGAATGGACTTGATGGCAATAGGTTTGGTTTGGTGGTTATAATGCCTTTTGGGTATGGGTTTTCTTTGTCATGTTAATGAGGAAGTATTAGTGTAGGGTGTGCCTTAAATCAATCTCTTTTGAGATTTAAAAGAGATTAAACAAGCAAGTGAGCAAGCAGAGATGGGGGGAAGATTGCCAAGGAACCAAGGAACAAGGACTTCCTAGAGCCCAAAGAGAGGGAAAGCCTTTCCCTAGAACTGGTGCCCTGAATTCAGAGTTCTAGCCTCATCAATTGTGAGAAAATAAATTTCTGTTTCTGAAAGCCCCCCACTAAGTTACCTTAGCAAGGTAACTAAGACAATGGTGAAGTACATAAAAAAGTTAAACTGATGACTGAAAGTGTCTACCCTGTGTTGACAGCATGGGGTAGTGTTTTGCAATTTTGCAATCCCTTTCATTTTGAAGCATTTGGGACCGAGAATAGCCATTGCACCATGGCATCGATGCCATGACAGTCATACCTGGCTTGCTTTTCACTGCTGCCACCCCCAGCTAAGAGTCCCTGAAGCTGGTTAAGGACAGCTGTTCCACAGGCTTCAAGGTCTTCTTCTGTGTGAACGTCAGTACGATTACAGAGCCCATAACATAAAACAGGTGCTGCACGAGGTATTTATTTAAGCACAGACTGTCAGCTTCTAGAATCTATGGTGGTTCTTCATGGTTTATTGAGATATATCTGTAATATAATCTAGACATAAAAATGCAGCAACTATACTGTCTCTCGACAAATATGTAAAATGGGGCAGTTTTAAAAACTTGTTTGTATACATGTGGCTGTTTTAAATCCATCAGAGGAAGTGACTTTTAACTCTTTGACGGCTTTAATGATGTGCAAGTCCACAGCTGTGCAATCTCACTCCACATTCCACCTGACTGATAGGAATGCTAGGCAATCTTAACAGCAGAAAAGGCTAATTTTCCTTTGTCAATCATAACAAAATTAGATCTCCTCAACTCAAATAAAATTTACTTAAATTGTCAGTGCTAAGAAACTGAAAACTGCTGGCTGAAGTATAAGTTATGTCTTCTATTTCCAAATGTAGAAAATGACCATTATTTCTCCATTTAGATCCCACTGCAGTTATATACATATATACATACATTTTGTTTTTATAAGAACAGGAGAGAATTTACCCTTCAGTGCCCACTCACAGTTTATTGAGTGATTTGAAGAGTGACAATTTGGCTTAGATCTACGGTTGTACCACAGTTGCCCCCAAACAGCTGGATTAGTTACTACTATTTAAAATCTCTATTTTTTCAACCCAGGTGCCCATCAAGAGATGAATGGATAAACGAACTATGGTACTTAACGCACGAAGGAACACTACGCAACGATAAAGAACAATGAGGAAGCTGCATGGATTTAACAACATGATGAAGCTGGAGGGCATTACGCTGAGCAAAACAAGTCAGTTACAAAAGGACAAATATCATATGAGGGCACTACTATAAAAACTCATGAATATGTTTACACACAAAAATAAACAATCTTTGATGGTTACGAGGGAGGGGGAAGGTGGGAGGGGAAAACACTATAATAGACAACAGGTAAGTGGAAATTTGGTGAAGGGTAAGACAATACACAATACTGGGGAAGCCAGCACAACTTGTCCAAGGCAAGGTCATGGAAGCTCCTTTGACACATCCGAACTCCCTGAGGGACCACATTACTGGGCTGAGGGCTGCGGGGACCATGGTCTCAGGAAATACCTAGCTCAACTGGCATAACATAGTTCATAAGGAAAATGTTCTATATCCTACTTTGGTCAGTACTGTCTGGGGTCTTAAAAGATTATGAGTGACCATCTAAGATACTTCACTTGTCTCACCCCATCTGGAGCAAGGGAGAATGAAGAAAATCAGAGACACGAGAAAAAGATTAGTCCAAAGGACTAATGGCCCACAATTACCACAGCCTCCACTAGACTAAGTCCAGCACAACTAGATGGTGCTCGGCTACCACCACCGACTGTTTTAACAGGGATCACAATAGAAGGCCCCGGACAGAGCTGAAGATAAATGTATAACAAAATTCTAACTCACACACACACAAAAAAGGCCAGACTTAATGGTCTGACAGAGACTGGAGAAACCCCAAGAGAATGGCCCCTGGACATCCTTATAGCTCAGTAATAAAACTGCTCCTGAGGTTCACCTTCCAGCCAAAGATTAGATAGGCCCATAAAACAAAAAAGACTAAAGGGGCACACAGAGGCAAGGGCGAGAAGGGACGAGGGGACAGGAAATCTGGTAATGGGGAATGCAAGGTCAAGGAGAGAGTGTTGACATGTTGTGGGGTTGGCCACCGATGTCACAAAACAATATGTGTATTAATTGTTTAAGGAGAAGCTAGTTAGCTCTGTAAACCTTCATCTAAAGTACAATTTAAAAAAATCTGAAAATCTCTCTTTTGGGGGAAGCATGATTCTAAAAAGCTACGGGAAAAGATCAAACAGTGTTTCTACTTTAAAGGAGCTAGTATGTGTGTGGCTGGGGTAATTCAACACGTAACTCAAAAAGAAAATGAGTATTATTTACAAAGCAACTTCTAAAGCCATACAGAAATTAGTATAAGTTTTACTAATTTGTAATTACTACTCCAGTTTGATTAAGCTTACTGGACCTATTTGATGGCCATGTTCCAGGACCACTGATACAAGGATGAGGAGACTCGACCCCTCATCTCCTGGAGGGTAAGGGAGTGCCACTACAGGCTCAGAGCTACCCCCACTCTGAAACTGGTTTTCACCCGGGGAAGAAATACAAATGGGGCTACCAGAGTCAAGCCCTAGTCTTTTAAACCGTAAGCCTGGATTCTTAATCCCTATGGGCCAGACCTTGTGTTGGGTCCCTTATCCCTGAACTCTGCTGCCCGGAACTTTCCAGACTCTGGGCCTATCTGACTTACAGGACCTACAGATATCTCTTCTTGCCTGGGCAAAATCTGGGTCCTCGTTCTTCCTGAATGACTTTATCTTGTTGCCACTCTATTCCCAGGGTAACACCTGCCCTTAAGAAGAAGAGGGTAAGTCTGCTAGAGATGACCCAATTTCAGGACAGTAGAGGGAACAAAAAAAATCAATGGTAAGAGGTACAGGGCAGACCATCAGACAGGAGTCACAAGGCGGCAGAGAGAGAGAGAGATCCCTGGAGTCACAGGGGCTGACAGAGGAGAAAGAACTTCTGCCAGGCAGGAGTTCGACAGATGGGGAGACATTTCAAGCTATGGAGTGGCACAGGCAAAGGCGATAGGAAGTGCTGGCGATGGGTGGGGACACAGTGCAGGAGATAAATCTGGCTGGGTGGCGGTTGTTGTGGGAGGTGATAGGACAGTAACAGGAAATAAAATTCAACATGAAACTCTGGAAAGAACACAAAGATAAACTCGTGAATCTCAGCCATTGCTGCTTTCTTAAAAAGCAGTGTTTTTGAGAGGGTTAACCTTGCAGCCCTCTGTAGACGGGGTTGGTGAGCAGGAGACCAGAGGCCCTGGGATTGGCCAGTGGATAGACCTCATGCTCTAGGTGGCAGGTGAAGAGCATGGAAGCGTGAGGAGCTGTGGTGCGATGGCAGGGAAGGGGAGACACAGCCATTCCCTGTTCAAGCCCTTACAGGGAAGGTGACAGACATCCGAGCTGGCTGCTGGTGGAGAGGCAGAGAGGCAGCTGAGAGCTGAGACATGCGCCTCCCTCAAAGGGCCAGCTGTCCCTCAGCTCACTCCCACTGTGGAATATGTGTCCCAGTGATGCTAGATCTTCCCATTTTTCAAAAGAAGCTGAAAATTCATAATTTCAAATTTTATTTTTATGTGACAATTCCTAATTTTTAAGATGTGGCAACTAATTCAAAAGAAGGCTAAACATTGTGCTGGACAAGAAAAACTCATCTGTGGGCCAAGTCAGGCCTGCGGGCCACAAGCGTGTGATCTCCTGTTGAGGGTGCCTTTAGTCTCACTTCCCAAACCAGACTGTAATCACTGGGCAAGGATCATACCTTCGTGTCTTCGCATATGCTCTAAAATACGAGCACAGTGGTGGACCTAAGCAGACACTCAATAATGCTGGTGTACCAAGATGGCGTGGCAGGTGGGGGTGTTGCAGTGTCAACAGCCTGCCTTCATGGCATTCTTAAGAATGGTGATAACAGAAGGCAAACTGACTTTTAGTGGTTTTATTATTGTCTTTAAATTCTGTTTAGACAATGTACCTTCTGTTACCAGCATCTGGGGGACCACTCCCTCAACTCCCCCACCCCCGCACTACCACACAGTGTGCCACTACTCAATAACACCTGGTTGTCCAGCCAGGACAAATGACAGTTAACTTTTGTTCTTTTCCAATCTGATCAGTCCAAATGCCCGAATGAGACTTAGACAGTCCATGCCCCTCTAGAAGCTTCACTGACTACCACACTCACAGTGATCTTTCTTATCCCTAAATCCCTTTAGAAAACCCTGGTGGCGTAGTGGTTAAGTGCTATGGCTGCTAACCAAGAGTTCAGCAGTTCAAATCCGCCAGGCGCTCCTTGGAAACTCTATGGGGCAGTTCTACTCTGTTCTATAAGGTCGCTATGAGTTGGAATCAACTCGACAGCAGTTTTTTGTTTTTTTTTTAAATCCCTTTAGCCTCATAAGACAACATCCCATATCATATTATTTTCCAGTTATGTCATATATGCACAGTGGTTAAAGAGCTCGGTTCCTAAACAAAAGATCAGCAGTTTGAAACCACCAACCGCTCCCTGGAAACCAAACCCTACAGGGCAGTTCTACTCTGTCCTATACGGTCAAGTATGCCTAGTCTTCTCCACAAGACCAGGAACTGGTTGAGAACCGCAACTGAATTTCTTGAATCTTGAAGTTTTGCATAGCACTCAGCATAATGCTGAACATACACTTAATGACACTGTGTGTTGAATGAAAGGCCATGGTTAAACCTAGATTAAAGAAATTCATAAAACATACCTATTTTTACAGTATATTTTTAAATAGTTGCTGTTATGCCATACATGTATTTTTGTAGCCCAGGACTTCCTACATCTTTAGCATTGGGTGATCAATAAGATGGCCACAACTACTGCCCTCACAGAATTTATGGTCTACTCTAAACGAACTCAGAACCTTGTCTGGCTACAAGGTCTATGTCAAGGATCTAGAACAGTGACCCCACCCTGATGCCAGACTTCAGTCTGTAAAGTATCTGTCAGTTCTTTTGCTGAAAACAACTCTACTAAGGAATTCTAACACCGTATGAGTTAAAGATTAAAGACTGTATGTTATGAAAGTACTATAAATATTCTAAAATTCAATACCTTGATTTCTCTCACTTCTTCTATTTATATTCCTACCAAAATAATTCCAATTGGAAAGGCATGATCTAACAAGCCATGCCCACTCTTTCCTGGGAATGTGGGAAGACTGGCATGATTTGGACATGCTGGGTTCCTCCCATCCCCTTTTTCTCTATGAAATCCAACAAATACACAAACCCTCTGAATGCCTAGTACTCCCTAGAAACACAAATGGCATATTAAGGAGATATATTTTATTTTACACAACCACAGTTATATAGTAAATTAAAAAAATTTTTTTGCAAACCTAAAAATTTTTTTGCTTTGTAGCTTCATTTTCAACTTTTAGTCACACAGAATTTAGGAGATAATTTAAAGAAAACAGCTCTACTCCAGGCTAAAGTGAACACTCAAAATTAAGGCATGACTTTTTTTTTAAGCAAGATAGTGAGAAAAGGTGCCTTTTTTCTTTCATTATCACAAACTATTACTTCTACGTCAAAATAACCATAACTGAGGGTACAGAATAAAAACTTTTCTTGACTCCACCTGGTAGCTCTTCTTGGGGCCTGGGGGTGCCACATCCCAGGCTTCACTCTCAGGTCTCTTTTCTCCGGGAACAGTGGTCTCCAAACTGCATGGGAGTCACTGAGCATAGGCAATCATGAGTTTGCTTCCCTAATTTGCGTTATCTAATGTTATTTTAAAAACTATGAGATACTTTCTCTGTATTTTTAATGAGGATGAGGAATCATGAAGTGTAGCTGGTCACATCCAGAACTGTGTTTAGGGCAAGGAAACTAGCCCAACACGAGCAACAAGCAAACGGCATCGTGAAGATCTTCACTGTAACTCAGGCACCATCGGCACACACACAGGCGGGGACCGGCAAGCAGCCCTTGTTTCACTGTAACTCAGGCACCATCGGCACACACACAGGCGGGGACCGGCAAGCAGCCCTTGTTTCACTGTAACTCAGGCACCATCGGCACACACACAGGCAGGGACCGGCAAGCAGCCCTTGTTTCACTGTAACTCAGGCACCATCGGCACACACACAGGCGGGGACCGGCAAGCAGCCCTTGTTTCACTGTAACTCAGGCACCATCGGCACACACACAGGCGGGGACCGGCAAGCAGCCCTTGTTTCACTGTAACTCAGGCACCATCGGCACACACACAGGCAGGGACCGGCAAGCAGCCCTTGTTTCACTGTAACTCAGGCACCATCGGCACACACACAGGCGGGGACCGGCAAGCAGCCCTTGTTTCACTGTAACTCAGGCACCATCGGCACACACACAGGCAGGGACCAGCAAGCAGCCCTTGTTTCACTGTAACTCAGGCACCATCGGCACACACACAGGCGGGGACCGGCAAGCAGCCCTTGTTTCACTGTAACTCAGGCACCATCGGCACACACACAGGCAGGGACCGGCAAGCAGCCCTTGTTTCACTGTAACTCAGGCACCATCGGCACACACACAGGCAGGGACCGGCAAGCAGCCCTTGTTTCACTGTAACTCAGGCACCATCGGCACACACAGGCAGGGACCGGCAAGCAGCCCTTGTTTCACTGTAACTCAGGCACCATCGGCACACACAGGCAGGGACCGGCAAGCAGCCCTTGTTTCACTGTAACTCAGGCACCATCGGCACACACACAGGCGGGGACCGGCAAGCAGCCCTTGTTTCACTGTAACTCAGGCACCATCGGCACACACAGGCGGGGACCGGCAAGCAGCCCTTGTTTCACTGTAACTCAGGAACCATCGGCACACACACAGGCAGGGACCGGCAAGCAGCCCTTGTTTCACTGTAACTCAGGCACCATCGGCACACACAGGCAGGGACCGGCAAGCAGCCCTTGTTTCACTGTAACTCAGGCACCATCGGCACACACACAGGCAGGGACCGGCAAGCAGCCCTTGTTTCACTGTAACTCAGGCACCATCGGCACACACAGGCAGGGACCGGCAAGCAGCCCTTGTTTCACTGTAACTCAGGCACCATCGGCACACACACAGGCGGGGACCGGCAAGCAGCCCTTGTTTCACTGTAACTCAGGCACCATCGGCACACACACAGGCAGGGACCGGCAAGCAGCCCTTGTTTCACTGTAACTCAGGCACCATCGGCACACACACAGGCAGGGACCGGCAAGCAGCCCTTGTTTCACTGTAACTCAGGCACCATCGGCACACACAGGCAGGGACCGGCAAGCAGCCCTTGTTTCACTGTAACTCAGGCACCATCGGCACACACACAGGCAGGGACCGGCAAGCAGCCCTTGTTTCACTGTAACTCAGGCACCATCGGCACACACACAGGCGGGGACCGGCAAGCAGCCCTTGTTTCACTGTAACTCAGGCACCATCGGCACACACAGGCAGGGACCGGCAAGCAGCCCTTGTTTCACTGTAACTCAGGCACCATCGGCACACACACAGGCGGGGACCGGCAAGCAGCCCTTGTTTCACTGTAACTCAGGCACCATCGGCACACACACAGGCAGGGACCGGCAAGCAGCCCTTGTTTCACTGTAACTCAGGCACCATCGGCACACACACAGGCAGGGACCGGCAAGCAGCCCTTGTTTCACTGTAACTCAGGCACCATCGGCACACACACAGGCAGGGACCGGCAAGCAGCCCTTGTTTCACTGTAACTCAGGCACCATCGGCACACACACAGGCAGGGACAGGCAAGCAGCCCTTGTTTCACTGTAACTCAGGCACCATCGGCACACACACAGGCAGGGACCGGCAAGCAGCCCTTGTTTCACTGTAACTCAGGCACCATCGGCACACACACAGGCAGGGACCGGCAAGCAGCCCTTGTTTCACTGTAACTCAGGCACCATCGGCACACACACAGGCAGGGACCGGCAAGCAGCCCTTGTTTCACTGTAACTCAGGCACCATCGGCACACACAGGCGGGGACCGGCAAGCAGCCCTTGTTTCACTGTAACTCAGGCACCATCGGCACACACACAGGCAGGGACCGGCAAGCAGCCCTTGTTTCACTGTAACTCAGGCACCATCGGCACACACACAGGCGGGGACCGGCAAGCAGCCCTTGTTTCACTGTAACTCAGGCACCATCGGCACACACAGGCAGGGACCGGCAAGCAGCCCTTGTTTCACTGTAACTCAGGCACCATCGGCACACACACAGGCGGGGACCGGCAAGCAGCCCTTGTTTCACTGTAACTCAGGCACCATCGGCACACACACAGGCAGGGACCGGCAAGCAGCCCTTGTTTCACTGTAACTCCGGCACCATCGGCACACACACAGGCAGGGACCGGCAAGCAGCCCTTGTTTCACTGTAACTCAGGCACCATCGGCACACACAGGCAGGGACCGGCAAGCAGCCCTTGTTTCACTGTAACTCAGGCACCATCGGCACACACACAGGCGGGGACCGGCAAGCAGCCCTTGTTTCACTGTAACTCAGGCACCATCGGCACACACACAGGCAGGGACCGGCAAGCAGCCCTTGTTTCACTGTAACTCAGGCACCATCGGCACACACACAGGCAGGGACCGGCAAGCAGCCCTTGTTTCACTGTAACTCCGGCACCATCGGCACACACACAGGCAGGGACCGGCAAGCAGCCCTTGTTTCACTGTAACTCAGGCACCATCGGCACACACAGGCAGGGACCGGCAAGCAGCCCTTGTTTCACTGTAACTCAGGCACCATCGGCACACACACAGGCAGGGACCGGCAAGCAGCCCTTGTTTCACTGTAACTCAGGCACCATCGGCACACACACAGGCAGGGACCGGCAAGCAGCCCTTGTTTCACTGTAACTCAGGCACCATCGGCACACACACAGGCAGGGACCGGCAAGCAGCCCTTGTTTCACTGTAACTCAGGCACCATCGGCACACACAGGCAGGGACCGGCAAGCAGCCCTTGTTTCACTGTAACTCAGGCACCATCGGCACACACACAGGCGGGGACCGGCAAGCAGCCCTTGTTTCACTGTAACTCAGGCACCATCGGCACACACACAGGCGGGGACCGGCAAGCAGCCCTTGTTTCACTGTAACTCAGGCACCATCGGCACACACACAGGCAGGGACCGGCAAGCAGCCCTTGTTTCACTGTAACTCCGGCACCATCGGCACACACAGGCAGGGACCGGCAAGCAGCTCTTGTTTCACTGTAACTCAGGCACCATCGGCACACACACAGGCAGGGACCGGCAAGCAGCCCTTGTTTCACTGTAACTCAGGCACCATCGGCACACACAGGCAGGGACCGGCAAGCAGCCCTTGTTTCACTGTAACTCAGGCACCATCGGCACACACACAGGCAGGGACCGGCAAGCAGCCCTTGTTTCACTGTAACTCAGGCACCATCGGCACACACAGGCAGGGACCGGCAAGCAGCCCTTGTTTCACTGTAACTCAGGCACCATCGGCACACACACAGGCAGGGACCGGCAAGCAGCCCTTGTTTCACTGTAACTCAGGCACAATCGGCACACACACAGGCAGGGACCGGCAAGCAGCCCTTGTTTCACTGTAACTCAGGCACCATCGGCACACACAGGCGGGGACCGGCAAGCAGCCCTTGTTTCACTGTAACTCAGGCACCATCGGCACACACACAGGCAGGGACCGGCAAGCAGCCCTTGTTTCACTGTAACTCAGGCACCATCGGCACACACACAGGCGGGGACCGGCAAGCAGCCCTTGTTTCACTGTAACTCAGGCACCATCGGCACACACAGGCAGGGACCGGCAAGCAGCCCTTGTTTCACTGTAACTCAGGCACCATCGGCACACACACAGGCGGGGACCGGCAAGCAGCCCTTGTTTCACTGTAACTCAGGCACCATCGGCACACACACAGGCAGGGACCGGCAAGCAGCCCTTGTTTCACTGTAACTCCGGCACCATCGGCACACACACAGGCAGGGACCGGCAAGCAGCCCTTGTTTCACTGTAACTCAGGCACCATCGGCACACACACAGGCAGGGACCGGCAAGCAGCCCTTGTTTCACTGTAACTCAGGCACCATCGGCACACACACAGGCAGGGACCGGCAAGCAGCCCTTGTTTCCAGCTCCAGTGCAGACAGAAAAATCTGTGGGGAACCTCAGCTTCCATCTGCTCCACAGTTTGGCTCTACCCTCCTCCCTCAGCAGTAGAGAGCTCACAGGTACTGATCCCCAGTAGCCCTCCTTCCCCTCCCCTCATCTCTGCTCTCCTCCCACTGTGGGAAGGGAGGGTTGCAAAGCAGAAAAAACCAGAATGTCCTCTATATGGGAGCCCCAGGCTGCCTTACTGCCTTCTCACACTACACTCCTGTACTTGCAGCAGTTTGTGGCTCTGTAATCCGTGAAAATAAGCAAGCAAACACACAAATGAACAACAACAAAAGAACAGAGAATGAAAACAAACTTGTGGGTTGAAATGTTACTGGGTGGAAACCCCAGGTTCTTGCTTGGCATGACTTGTACTGGCCAATAAATAAGAGTCCGAGGCGGGAGAACAGGAAAGACACCTTTATTTTGTTGTACAAGGAAAAGGAGTTGGAGCTGTGGCCGCCAAGACTGCTCCCCAAGGGCGGGCAGGCAGGCAAGTTACTTCTAAGGGATTTACAGGTAGGGAGTTCATACAAGTATGTCAGCGAAATTCTTTAAGCATCCTACGAAGGTCCAATAAGGTTTACACAAAGGCTGTATTCAATTTTCATGCATTAAATACAGATCAACCATAACCCTCTCCTACTACCACACTCCTGACCCAGTTCCCCTCCCCTCCTCTCTCTCTCTACACACACACACACACACACGCACACGCACGGCACACACACACGCACGGCACACACGCACATGGCACACACACACGCACGGCACACACACGCGCACGGCACACACACACTGAGAACTCACCGCGGGCAATGCTAGACACCTCCACACCTGACATCTGGTTTTATACAAGTGAAAAGACCATCTCACCTTTTTGCAGCAGGGCAACTAGAAACATAAAAAGTGGTCGGGATAGAAAAGATCACTTCTAAAACTATAGCTTTATCAGGTTATGGCTCTGGTCGCTTACATTTAATTCCCAAGGAAATCTGCTGATTACAATGAAAAACAGTTAAAATCCTCCTAAGATCAGTGAGGGTTTATAAGTTAAAACAGATGTAACAGAAGACATCCGTGCACCAGACACTCAAGGACCACAGCTACTACAAAGTACAACTAACAAACCAAGGAGCACCACTGTCACTCAAAGCCTGAAGTGCTAATTCAATCTGTGTAGTACACCATCACCCAGAGAAGCAATTTAGCACCTTCGCCAAAAAGGAAAAGCTCTAGTGACCTCCCACCCACAGGTACATGAATACAACTGAGAACCACAGAGCAGGCTGCACAAGTTCCACCTCTATAAGGATGCAAATTAAGATTTAAACAGTGTAACAATTGGCTACTGCTAATCCTTTTACAGAGGTGTAAATGGCTGTTGAGTGCTGAATTCCAAGCTGCTAGCTTTTGTTAAGTAGCATTACAGACACATTTCACCTAAGAGCAACTCCAAGCCACCAACTTGGAGGACTGTTGATAAAATAGTTTGAGAAGGCCAGTACGATTTCTTTCCTTTGATATCAAATTTCCTGACCATAAATCCAAGTGCGTAAATGTAAACCGCATCAGGAATGAGTGTCCTGGGAAAATAAACTGGAAGGGCTATCTCAAGCCTGACCCTGGACGGCTGGCACAGCTATACGTGCAGCCTCAGCGCAGTCTGTATACGGGGTTTTGTCTGCCACACAGGACAGCTGTAGGAAGGACAAACACATACATAAACAGCATTTTTCTTTTAACAGAGCTGTCTCACAAAACCTATGTTCTGGTGGCTACCTCGGTCCTCATTGTCCGGCCCCCTGGGTGGTCCCTTCCATGGGGCCACTTAAAGGGAGCATAATGCCAAAAAGGAGGGGAGGAAGGGACACCCACACAAAGGCAAACAGACGGGACGGTCTGCAGCAGGCTATGGATCAGGGGTCAGCAAACAATGGCCCCTTCTCTTCACCAGGAAACAAGGGCTCCTTCTCTTTACCTGGAAACAGCGTGATTAAGCTGACAGCTTGAATTATGGGCTACATTTTGCAGGGTGCTGTTCGTCTGTGCTAAGGTCTCCATTGTAGCAGAGACTGCACAAGTAAAACACTTGTCTTTTCCCTCCTTTGGCCTCAACACAGACCTCATCATTCTGTTCAATTTTAACTCCCAGAACTACCTCCCATCATTTCCCACTACCCTTTTTTTTTTTTAATTCCTTAATGAGAAGCTGGAAGGCCTGGGAGAATTTAAAATAGGTGTTTTCCTCCACCCTCAAACAAAGATAACCAGCCTACACCCATCCTGCGTTTTCAGTAGCCAGAAATCATTACTGATGGCTACAGATGTCCTTTATGAAGTGGATAAATGTCTCAGGCCATTTTCTCTCTGACGGCTCTGTGGATTCCAAAACTCAGCACTAATAAAAATCCTCCTTGCTGGGAGGGTAAAGACTGAAAAAGTTCACTCTTGCTTCCCTGGGTTTCTTTTAAATCAGCACTGGCAGGTCAGCAGAAGGGTCACAGTCTCGTCATTAGGGGGTAAGCTGTACTCTCCAATCTCAGATGCAGGAGACTGATTTCCAGGGTGTGTGGAGGCAGTCACCCAAAGTAACCTTATTTTAAATGCTTGCTGCAAAAAAGAATGCAAGGGTAACTGTCTAATTATCATACAACTTTAAGCCTTCCAAACATTGTAGTACAGCCAGGTCCTGTATTTTGGAAAGCTTTTAAAAATACTACACCATTTATTTATGCATTACATATATATTAGACATTATTGTACAGTAAAACCTGCAAAAGCCAAAGCCGGTTTAAGGCAGAAACCTGTCAAAGAAGGAAAACCCAAATATACTTTCCACTAAAATGAGTGACAGAGAAGTGGTAAGACTGTAATCAATTCTATAATTAAACTCCAGAAGGTGCTTTTGATAAAAGGGCATCTGAAACTGTCATGGTAGAATCATCCTTGCTGGGGCTTAATGACTGATGTAAGACCATAAAACAAACAGCAGACTTTGATGTTTCGTGTCTGTCTGTCTCCCTCTCTCTCTCTCCCCTCCCCATACATACACACATATATATTAATGAATATACAACATACATATACACACAGGTGTACATATACGTGTGTGTGTGTGTATCAATTTGAGAAGATCAGGGGCTCGGACTGGCCTGGCGAGGGTTACACTGGGTGAGGAGATCCTGGAAGAAGGGAAACCAGGGGGCACAACGGAATAGGGGACGGAGTGGGCTACAGAGGACTCAGGAGACCTTTAGACACTGAAGTAAGTTACGACGTCACTTCTCCAGGATAAGTGAGTCTCCCTGGAGGCCAATTCAATGTGATGAAATGGAATAAGAACCAATGCAGAGGTATCCTCCACGTGGGGGAAACTCTGATGACTAGGGAGGTCCCTCCTGGATTCTGACTCAGTGTTCTCGGTCTACCTCCATGGTGACAAAGAAGTGGGAATGGCAGTACTTACCCAGAAGGGCACCTGCAGGAAAGGGACTGAGTACTAGGCTACTGATGTTTGCCTCCTGCTGTATGAGGATGAAATGAGAAATGAAATATGAGACTGCTGAAAGAATTGTGCTGGTCTGATAACTGGGCCTTCAGAGATTCGATACTGTGTTAAACTGAAGAAGCTGAATCAACTTATTCAAATGCTCATTCTCCTAAGAAGATTCTAAAAGGAAGCTAGAAACAAAAAGAAACAAGAAAGCAGGCAATAACAAATCATCATCACGAATGAATAAATGAATTAACTATGGAGGATGCCAGCAAGTAAACAATAAAAGCTAACTGGTCCTGGTAGTGTAGTGGTTAAGAGCTATGGCTGCTAACCAAAAGGTCAGCAGTTCAAATCCACCAGGGACTCTTTGGAAACCCTATGGGGCAGTTCTACTTTGTCCTACAGGGTTGCTATGAGTTGGAATTGACTCGATGGCAACAGATTTGGTTTGTTTTGTTTTGTTTTGGCCCTCCTAGGTAGACTATGGAAACAGGCAAAAAGGATGTTTTTGTGAGTGTCAGAGAGCAGGTGATGTAAGATAAGCACATGCCCAATTTTGGGTAAGTAGACTTTTCTGGGTTATAGTAGAAACCAATTCCAGCTATGCTAATGACTGTAGCCATCATAATGTTCCTGAAACAACCATATCAGGTACCTGTCTGGGTAATACACAGCACAACTGATCAATAAGGACCGTCAGTCACACAGCCCAGTACTAGAAACTCTTAGGGATTTGGTTGCCCTGGAAAGCAGTGGTTTTCCATGTCGAAGGGAGCAGAACACCGGGAAGTCACAGAACATTTTGCAAAATACCATGAAAAACCAATATATTTCATTTCATTGTAAAAATTTTTAAAAATTTTACTAGCAGACAATGACTATATGTATGCAAAATAAACATCAAACTACTAGTACATATGTCCATGATTAAAAAAAAAAAAAATCTGCCAAAGCTAACAAGATCAGCTGCTTCCACATTTTTCACTATTATTCATTTCGTACTGTTTCATTCATTTTGTTATCTTCTAGTAGGCAACTTATAGCCAGTACCAAAGTTTTAGTAAAACGATTTTGAGAAAGTTCTGAAAATTAAAAGATTCATTTTCCTACAGAAAAGACCACCTAATTCCATTACAGAATAATCCTACTGGAATATCTGAGAATCTCTATAGCAAAGAAAACAAACTCAAATGTAGCATTGTTTGAAGCAGCAGATTCAAACTTCCAGTCCATCAAAATCACCAGCAAAAAGGACAGCCTACAGAATGTGGAAAACACTTGGAAACCATGTATCTGATAAAGGTTTAACGTTCAGAATACATAAAGAACTCCTACACCTCAACAACAAAAAGACAACCCAATTTAAAAGGTGGCAAAGGGCTTGAACAGACATTTCTCCAGAAAAGATAAACAAATGGCCAATAAGCAGATGAGAAGATGCACAACTTCATCAGTCCTTACCCACTGCCTTCGAAGAGATTCCAACTCATAGCGACCCCACAGGACAGAGCAGAGCGGCCTCATAGGGTTCTCAAGACTGTAAATCTTTACAGAAGTACCCTGTCACATCTTTCTCCCGCAGAGTGGCTGGTAGGTTCAAACCACTGACCTTTCATGGTTTTCAGCTGAGTGCTTAACTACTGCACCACCATTAGGGAAATACAAATTAAAACCACAATGAAATAGTACTTCATACCTACTAGGGTGGCTATCATCAAATAAACAGCAACCAACGAGTGTGAGTCTGGATGTGGAGAAACTGGAACACTTTTCCATGGCTAGTGAAAATGTAAAATGGTATATAGCTGCTGTGGAAAACCGTCTGGGAGTTCCTCAGAAAGTTAAACACAGAATTCAACTCCACTCCTAGGTATATATACAAAAGATTTAAAAGCAGGGACTCAAGTAGATACATTAAAAAAAAAAAAAAGTTTTTTTTTTTTTTTAGATACATATACACCAATATTCATTGTGGCATTATTCACAATAGCCAAAAGGTGGAGTCCATCAACGGAGGCGTGGATAAACGAAATGTGGTACATACATACAATGGGCTATTGTTCAGCCATACAGACAGAGGAAGTTCTGATACCTGCTACTACATGGAAGAACCTTGGAAATACTATGCTGAGTGAAATAAGCCAGACACAAAAGACAACTACCGTATGATCCTATTTACATGAAATAGTTAGACAAACGCATAGAGACAAAAGTAAGATTAGTGGTTATCACAGGCTGGGGTGGAGGGGGTGGAGAGGGGAATGGGGAGATTGAAATAAAACAACCCAGCAAATTAAAATAAATTTATACTTACAAAGAAAAATAGAAAAAAGTTAGACAACTAGTTGAAACTCATAAAAGCCAGGGGATTCAGAGCTGCTCCTCATACCTCTGTTGTAGGTTAAAGTAACTGTTAAGCTTCCCAAGCAAGATGCAAATTAGTGAAATTCAATATAAACGTACAAAAAAACATTTGAAGGTCTCACTTTCTGCTTAACTTTCAAATTTTAGCTTGTCTTAACCATTTAGCCTATCTGCACACATTCCACCACAAAAATCCTCAGTAAAGAGAAGTTCTCTCACTCAGTTATTAAGCCTGAATGTTCTTTTTCAAATGCCGCCTTAAAATGGATTTTTTTTTTTTCCAAAACCCTTGTCACCTATACCTCAGACTGTTTTTCAAAGGTTAGAAACATAAGTTAAAAAGAATACAAGGCAAGACGAGCCATAAGAAACCGAAGAAGAAATAAAACAAACAACTGAAGGGAGAAGGAACATGTTGTGTGCCATCTAGCAACTGGAACAGATCCCAGTTTTTCTCTGATGAACCATCACTTCCCCCAGTCTAACCCATGCACCTTGGGTGGCACTCAAGGTGAAGCATGGGGTCCACGTATAAGCAATCGTGCTCTCCCCTTAGTTACAGTGACTGGGTAAGGGTGGGCACATGGTGTGGTCAGAACCAATGAGAGACTCGGGCTCGGCATGCCAGACAAAGGTCCTCCAGCTGCTGGGCCTGAGGACTGAGCCAATCCAGAGGGAATGGAGCCAAGAAACAAAGCAGTCGGATGAAGCCCAGTGGCATCACCTGCGCCTCGGATGAGGCCACCCTGAAGGCCATTTATCACTGGACTTCACTGCGCCAGGAGATTCCATTTAACTTAAACCAGTTTAAATGGGGTCCTCTATTACATGTAACAGAAAGAGTTCTAATGGATACAAAGAGTAAATAAATAAATACAGGTGTGAAAGGCAAAGCTATCCATTAATTTCTTACTTCTGCATAAGTTTTCTTTTTACTTTAAGCATTGTAAACATCTGATTACAAAATACTTTGTATGGCATGAAGAATATTTAATACATATGCAAAAAAAAAAAAAAAATAAGGTCAAATTAAAAGCATCCCCATTCGGGCAAGATTTCCAAGACCACTAACGAAAGCTGTAAAGCCAGCCACACAATCGGAGGTGCCTTGGCCCCCACA
The DNA here is from genome assembly GCF_024166365.1 of Elephas maximus indicus. Taxonomy (NCBI): domain Eukaryota; kingdom Metazoa; phylum Chordata; class Mammalia; order Proboscidea; family Elephantidae; genus Elephas; species Elephas maximus. The sequence continues at coordinate 62,778,516 of NC_064843.1, read as the reverse complement.
GGGCAGGCACCAAAGAGCAGCAGCAATTTTTTAAGTTTGGAGATTTTGTTTTATTTTTTCAAAACCAGCTTTATTGAGAAATAATTCATATATCATGAAATTTATCAACACTTCAATGGTTATTTCATTAGCATATTCATAGAGTTGTGCCATCACCACCACAATTTAATTTTATACAGCATTTCCAAAAGATGGTGCTGAGGGCTTCTTTTGAGTTTTTTTTTCTGATTATAAAATTAATACCTATTCAGTATATAAAACTTGAACGTGGCATTTTGATTTTAAACCTCCAGGGTCACACATCAAAAATTTTGCTGGGGTGGAGTTCTGTCGCCACACACAGCTCCTTTGGCTGTTTCCTGCATCCGCAAACTCTCTTTTCAACCAGTGTAGTATGTTGCTACTCAATGTCCGCCTTCCTTCTTTCTTTTAATGGAACCTCAATTTTGTTCAGGAATCAATCTCTGCCTCTTGTGACTCAACCACCAAACCAAACCAAACCAAACCCGTTAGCGCAGTCAGTTCTGACTCACAGCGACCCAGCAGGACAGAGAACTGCCCCACAGGGCTCCCAACACGGTAATCTTTATGGAAGCAGACTGCCACATCTTTCTCCCTCAGAGCTGCTGGTGGGTTCAAACCAGCGACCTTTAGGTTAACTGCAGGGAGAGGTAAACCCCTTCGCCTGATTCAGGGTTTAAAAACACATAACAAACAAAAAAAAACCAAGCCAGCTGTTCCAGAGTCGATTCGGACACTCATGGAGACCCCACGTGTCGCAGAGTAGAGCTGCGCTCCACAGGGTTTTCAAGGTAGTGACCTTTCGGTAGCAGACTGCAAAGCCTGATTCAGAAGCAGATCTGATTGCTCTAGGCCAGGGATTGGCAAACCACAGCCCAAGGGCCAAAGCCAGCCACTGCCTGCTTTAGTACAGCCCTTGAGTTTAGATTTCAAAGGTAAACAAGGGTGGAGGTGTGAAGGGGGGCAGGATATGGGAGAAAGGGAGATGGGAAGAGGAGAGACAGATTATTTGTGGTCCACAAAGCCTAAAGCATTTACTATTTGGTCCTTTAGAGAAGGAGTTTGCTGACCCCTTGTCTGAACCAATTATAATATTCCTTGCCAGTGATCAGTTTAGGAATGGACCTGTGACCAAATTTTAGCCAATGCATGTGAGGGGAAGTATACTGAAGCTATGTATCTTTAGAAGTTGTAGTGTTAGATGAGTTTGGCCACTGTTTTTTTCCTAGCCTTAGGATGAGACCAACTCTGAGGACGACCGCAGGGAAATGGAAAGGACCTGGGTACTTAATGACAAGATTGAAGGGTGGTGTCAATCAACTCCAGGGCCTGGCTACCTCTGGACTTGCAGAAATCAGAAATAACAAATATTCTTATTGTTTAACTCAGTTTGAGACAATGTTCCTGCTATCTGCAGTCAACAGCATTCAAACCAAAGTTTGAAAAAAGAACTCTGATGGATGACTTTTCAGTAATTCAAATTTATGTCTCACTGAAAAGAATTTAAAGAGGTATCTTAAAATGACAATTGTGCATCCTGCCCCTGCCTCCTCACCCCTGCCATGCTGCCTCTTCCTCTTTTTTAAATAAATTTGAGTAACAGCAGAATCCTTGCCCTAGTATGGCTGGGCTAGCATGAAGCAGGTTTCGGAGCCGCTCATGTGATGGGACTGGAGTGATGAGGAAAAGAGCTTAGCAGTCCTGAATGCCCCCTTGGCTTGCCCTGGTGCTACACTGCCACCTGAGCTACTCCTTCGGTTGGAGAAACCATGTCTTCACTGAAATAATTCCCCAGACATGGGCCATACTAGTTGTCACCAGGTCTTTGCTCAATCTTCATTCTCCCCCCGTCCTGCCCCAATATGGAATGGCCAGTCTCCTTCAACCGGCCAAACAAATCATCTTCCCTATTCTAGTTATCCTAGTTATCCAGAAGAAAAAGGACTCTCAAAGAGATAAGCCTAACATTTGGGGCAACTCTTCCTTAAGGGGCATGTGCCAATGACAGAAAAAGCAGCCGAGAGTTAAAAAGCTGGGCAGAGCTCTGGACAACCTCATAGAGGTAATGAATAAAAACTGAAGTTCAGGCTTACCAATGAATGGGAACCCTACTAAATCACCCAAACTTTCACTTGGAACCTCAAATGGCTACTCCCTATGGATAAGGAAGAAACAAAAATAATCCAGCCTTCGAAGGGACCAAAGTCTAGCTTCAAATCATAAATGAAGAATGAAGGTGATCCAGGATTGCTTCTGCCACTAGACGCCTGCCAGAAGCGAATACTAATCCTCTTTAGAGGAGAACTTTCACTAAACTGCAATTTACTTCTAAAATATTTCTATACAATTTCATTAAAAAATTACCAGAGACATGGAAAAAAACAAGGCTAAGTAATTAAAAATTAAGAAAAAAGAAAACAGTAGCAGACCCACAGGGGTAAAAGGAGTTAAGATGACTAAGGTACTTAGATTGTCCAGGAAGAAAGAAAAAAAAAAAATACTAATTAACAATAAAAAAATCAGAAACTTACAGATCAGTAAATCAAAATTAATGAACATACAGATGATTAGAACTATGCAATTAATAAGCTCTAGCAAAAAAGCGAACAGCAACAAATAGAACCCTACACACAAGAAAGAGAGAAGACACATTCTTTTCAAGTATACACGGGCATTTGTAAAAACTGGCCATTACTAAGGCCAATGAACAAAGACCAGAGGAAAGATGTCATTCAGAGAACATTCTCTGCTCTCTGCCAAAACAGTAATAAAATTAGAAATCTGTATTTAAAAAGATAGTCTCTCTTTTCCCAGTGTTTAAAAAAAAAAAAATTTAGGGGGGGAAAAAAAATCTGAATAATTCCTATGACAAGGAAAAAAGTATAACTATGAACATTTAAATAACTAAATTAAAATATTTAAAACTGAATGACACTGATAGGATTATCTGTCAAAACTAATAGGGCTTTAAAGGAAAATTTAAAGTCTTAAAAGCATGTTAGAAAACAAGAGTTTGAAAATTCATGAGGTAGGCATTCACTTCAAGTTGGAAAAAGAACCACAAAGAGAAGCGAAGGAAATAATAAAGATAATAATGGAAACTAATTAAATTTTTAAAAGCAACAGATGAGATCAAATCTGATTATCTGAAGAAATTTAGGAAATAGATGAATCTCATACAGGATTTACTGATGAAAAATAGGGCAGTCATAAATAATATTCTGAGTAGAAAAGGGAACATAATCATTGACACAGTAGAAATTCTAAAAAATAAAATATGCCCCAAAATTTGAAAACTTAGAAAATTGTTCTTTTTCTAGAGCACTACACATTTTCAAAATTGAATCAGTATGAGTGAAACTCTAAGTATACATGTAAGCACTTAAAAATTAGACAAGTAATCAAACATTTCATTATATCCAGTCCTAGGTTAAAAGGAGCCCTAGTGGCACAACAGTTAAAGTGCTTGGCTGGTAACTGAAGGGTAAGCGGTTCAAAGACACCTGCCGCTCCAAAAGGAGAAAAGACCTGGTGATCTGCTCCCATAAAAGATTATAGCCTAAGAAACCCTATGGGCCAGTGTTACTCTGTCCTATAAAAAAAAAAAAAAAAAAAATTTTTTTTTTTTTTTTTCCTATAGGGTCGCTAAAAGTTGGAATCAACTCAACGGCACACAACAACAGTCCTAGGTTTAAACCACTAATATAACAAGGAATTACAAAAACAATAGACAACTCTAACCAAAGAAAAGAAGATCATATCTGAGAAATTTCCTTAGTTGTTTTGCTGTTAGAATGGTCTGAACGGAAAAGCTGCTTTCAGGTAATCAATGTGTCATACACTAGCAGGGCCAGAACCCCAAGTCAATATCTAAAACCATAAAGCTGTGCCCCTCGATTTAACATTCTCAGGGGCAGGGGGGTAGGTAGACTTCTGGATCAGAAACTATAGCTGTATACAGTGTTTCTCCTAATCTAATTGAAGAATATTGAATATACCACAGACTGCTCGGCTTGACAGCACTGGGTTTTTTTGGGCCAAAAGACTGAACAAATCTGTCTTGGTAGAAGTACAGCCAGAATGCTCCTTAGACGTGGGAATGGTGAGACTTCGTCTTTGTACATAGGACATGTTACCAGGAGGGACCAATTCCTGGAGAAGGACATCATGCTTGGTAAGTAGAGGGTGAGCAAAAAAGAGGAAGACCCTCAATGAGATAGGTTGATACAGTGGCTACAACAATGGGCTCAAACATAGCAACAACTGTGAAGATGGCACAGGACTTGGCAGTGATTCCTTCTGTTGTACATAGGGTCACTATGAGTTGAAACCGACTCGACAGCACCTAACAACAATGACAATCTAACAAGGAAAAACATTAAGATCTTTTTAGGACTTCGATTGGAAGCACTTAATGATTTACATGTGGCCTTCAATTGGCCAACTAAATAGTAACTACTTGTCTTAATCATCTAGTTCTGCTACAACAGAAATACCCCAAGTGGATGGCTTTAACAAAGAGAAATTTATTCTCTCATATTCTAGAAGGCTGCAAGTCCAAATTCAGGGCGTCAGCTGCAGGGTAAGGCTTTCTGTCTTTGTTGGCTCTGGAGGAAGGTCCGTGTCATCAATCTCGCCTTGGCCTAGGAGCTTCTCCATGCAGAGACCTCAGGTCCAAAGAACATGCTCTGCTCCTGTCACTACTTTCTTCGTGGTATGAGGTATCCATGTCTCTCTGCTCGCTTCTGTCTTTTCTATCTCCAAAGAGATGGTCTTAAATCACCGTCTAATCTTGTAGATCTCATCAATACAACTGCCAATAATCCATCTCATTACATGATAGTAACAGGATTTACAACACACAGGGAAATCACATCACATGACAAAATGGCAGACAATCATACAATACTGGGAATCACAACCCAGCCAAGATGACAGATATTTCTGGGGTACACAATTCAATCCATGACATTCCACCCTTTGGTCCCTCCAAATTCATGTCCTTGCCACACGTAAAACATATTCACCCCATATCATAAAAATAAATAAATAATTTTTTTTTTATCATGGCAAGTGTTAAATCAACTCCAAGTCCAAAATAAAATAAAAAAAAAAATTCCTCTTCATCTGTGAAATCAAGAATACAAATTAACTGCTTCCAAAGGTACAACGGTGCAACAGACAGGCACAAGTTAGATATTTCCATTACAAATGGGAGAAACTGGAGGGAAAGGCACCAAGCAAGTCAGCAGAACATATTACCTTAGCCCTCAGGGCTTGAAAATAATCCTCTGTTCTTTGAGACCATTCACACAATGGCCCTGCCCTCCAGACTCTAGGTATTGGCCACACTCTCTGGATTCTGAGTGGAGGCCCCTCGGCTCTGGGCTTCAGCTCCACCTTCCAGGCCCACTGGGACAGCAACTCTGCTCCCTCGGGTTTAGAAGCACCATTCTCTTAGTCCACCTGTGTGGTGACTCCATCCTTAGGAACACCAGAGGCCATGGCTCCACCCTTTGAAACTCCAGAGGTCGTAGCCATACTTTTTTAGGCTGAGGCAGTCGGCTTCTTATGTTCATTGTCTTTTCAGCTTCTGCTTCCTGGTTCCTTGGCCTCTTAGCTCCTTGGGCCTCACCACCCACGTCTGCCCTGCTAGGGCAAGTGTTACAAAGCTGTGTAGCTCCACCAATAAGTGCCTGGAGGCACCCCAGTCTGCCAGTAAAGTTCAGCCAGAAGGCACTCAGTTCTCTCGCTCCATGGGTTGGCATGCTTAGCTCCACTGATAAGTGCCCAGAGGCACCCCACTCCTCCAGGAAGCCTCCTGCACACAGGCACTCATCTCTCTCACTCTGTGGGGTCAGCTTCCCAGTGCTGGTCTCCTGGTTCTGTGTCTTCTGGTCCTCTGTCACTGCCAGACCTCTGCAGCTGCTTCCTACCATCTGTGCCATCGCCAGTGTTAACAGTTCTCCTCATTTCCTTCTGAGTCCTCTATCCATTCACAGTTTCAAAACTGTATCCACATTTTAGGGATCTGTTAGAGCAGCACCCCACTCTCAGTACCAAATTCTGTCTTAGCCATCTAGTGCTGCTATACAGAAGGACCACAAGTGGATGGCTTTAACAAAGTTTATTCTCCCACAGTCTAGTAGGCCAGAAGTCCAAATTCAGGGCATCAGCTCCAGGAGAAGCCTTTCTCTCTCTGTTGGCTCTGGAGGAAGGTCCTTGTCATCAATCTTTCCCTGGACTAGGAGCTTCTCCACACAGGAACCAAAGTACGCAATCTGCTCCAGGTACTGCTTTCTTGGTGCTATGAGATCCTCATGTCTCTGTGCTTGCTTCTATCTTTTATCTCTCAAAAGAGGCTGGCTTAAGACACTGTCTAATCTTGTAGATCTCATCAATACAACTGCCACTAATCCATCTCATTACATCATACCCAGTGCCATCGAGTCGATTCCGACTCATAGCATTACATCATAGTGATAGGATTTACAACACACAGGGAAGTCACATCAGATGACAAAATGGTAGACAATCATACAATACTGGGAATCAGGACCTAGCCAAGATTACAGATATTTGGGGGGGGGGGGACACAATTCAAGCCATGACACTACTCATGGGCAAACTAATGTGATATTGACATAGACTCACAGTCTCTTTAGAGCCTTTATTTTTGTGGAAAATGGAATGGGCCTAAAAAACACTCTAGGACAACTATTTTACAACAAGGCTGCATCCTTGCCATGTCTCTATAACCTTATGCTTAGACATGAGGGGACAGCTTTTAGTTTCAGGAGACACATGCTCTCTCCAGACAACAGGAAGACGAATATCCTATCTATGCTGACCCCAGATTGTACCAACATGTTCCAGAACTGGTCTCAAGAAACAGCTGAAGCTCCCAACCAGTTACTCTTGACCCATAGCAAAAGGAGCAGATGACTAAGTGAATGACATCACAGCCACAGTCCGGAATTACAGCAAAAGCTCATCAGTGTCCGGGTGACTGTTGTTGTTGTTGTTAGGTGTCACCAAGTTGGTTCCAACTCATAGCTACCCTATGTACAACAGAAGAAAACACTGCCCAGTCCTGTGCCATCCCCATAACCACTGTTATACTTGAGCCCATTGTTGCAGCCACTGTGTCAGCCCGTCCTGTTGAGGGTCTTCCTCTTTTTCACTCATCCTTTACCTTACCAAGCATAATGTCCTTCTCCAGGGACCGTCTCTCCTGATAACATGCCCAAAGTATGGAAGACAAAGTCTCGCCATCCTTGCTTCTAAGGAGCATCCTGGCTGTACTTCTTCCAGGATGGATTTGACCATTCTGGCAGTCCATGTTATATTCAATATTCTTTGCCAACACCATAATTAAAAGGCATCAATTCTTCTTTGGTCTTCCTTATTCGTTGTCCAGCTTTCAGATGCATATGAGACAACTGAAAACACCACGGCTTGCATCAGGTGCGTCTTAATCCTCAAAGTGATAACTTTGCTCTTTAACACTTTAAAGAGGACTTTTGCAGCAGATCTGCCCAGTACAATATGTCATTTGATTTCCTGACTGCTACTTCCATGGGCTTTGACTGTGGATCGAAGTAAAATGAAATCTTTGACAACTTCAATATTTTCTCCATTTATCATGATGCTGCTTATTGGTCAAGTTGTGAGGATTTTGTTTTATGTTGAGGTGTAATCCATCCTGAAGGCTGTGGTCTTTGATCTTCATCAGTGTTTCAAGTTCTCTTCAGTTTCTACAAGCAAGGTTATATCATTTGCATGCTGCAAGTTGTTAATGAGTCTCCAATCCTGATGACACATTTTTCTGCATATAGTCTATTTTCTCAGATTACTGGCTCAGTGTATAGACAGAATAAGTATGGTGAAAAGATACAACCCTGACAAACACCTTTTCTGATTTTAAACTACTCAGTATGCCCTTGGTGTTCAAACGACTGCCTCTTGATCTACGTACACGTTCCTCATGAGCACAAGTGTTCTAAAATTCCCGTTCTTGACAATGTTATCATCCATAATTTGTTATGACTGACACAGTTGAATGCCTTTGCGTAGTCAATAAAACACAGGTAAACATCTTTCCGGTATTCTCCGCTTTCAGCCAAGATCCATCTGACATGAGTAATGACATCCTTCTGGATGACTAACACTCAATATTTGCACTCAACAGGTTAACTCGTTTCATTATTCAGGAGAACATTTTTGTCTGTTTTTAATGACACATTGTAATAGATCTGCTCAAAATTAAGAATGCCACAATTTATAGTGGAGTCAGAAGGATGTTGATTCCTGCTCTCAAGCTCTTCTCAAAGTAATTTTCCTTGTGTTTCATGACCCTAAACTCTGAATTTAAGTGCCTGTTGGCTGAGGTGTATAAAGCACTCCCATACTGCTACCTGTGAGAAGATCTTGTGTGGTAGCAGTTTGATCCAAGGATTTTTGTTTTCTTTATGTTGAGGTGTAATCCATACTGATTACATGGCTGTTGTAATCTTTGATCTTCATTAGTAAGTGCTTCAAGTCCTCTTCACTTTCAGCAAGCAAGGTTGTGTCACCTGCATATCACAGGTTGTTAATGAGTTTTCCTCCAATCCTGATACCCCGTTCTTCTTCATATAGTCCAGCTTCTCAGATTATTTGCTCAGCATACACATTGAATATAGGTATGATGAAAGGATACGACCCTGACACACACATTTCCCCACTTTAAACCATGCAGTATCCCCTTATTCTGCTTGAAGAACTGCCTCTTAATCCATGTACAGATTCCTCATGAGCACAATTAAGTGTTCGAGAATTCTCATTCTCTGCAATGTTATCCGCAATTTGTTATGATCCACACAGTCGAATGCCTTTGCATAGTCAATAAAACACAGGTAAATATCCTTCTGGTATTCTCTGCTTTCAGCCAGGATCCATCTGACATCAGCAATGATATCGCTGGTTCCACATCCTCTTCTAAATCCGGCTTGAATCCTGGCAGTTCCCTGTTGATATACTACCTCAGCTGCTTTTGAATGCTGTTCAGCAAAATTTTGCTTGCATGTGATAGTAATGATATTGTTTGATAATTTTCATATTTGGTTGGATCACCTTTCTTGGGAATAGGCATAAATATAGATCTTTTCCAGTCAGTGGGACAGGTAGATGTCTTCCAAATTTCTTGGCATAGATGAATGAGCACCTCTAGTGCTGCATCCGTTTGTTGAAACATCTCAATTGGTATTTAGTCACTTCCCGAAGCCTTGTTTTTCACCAATGCCTGGCTTCTGGAGGGTTTTCAAATTCTTTCTGAGTAAACATAAATACTAAAAATGGAACCTCCTCAAAATTAGAAGATGGAAAGGGCTTTTAATGGGAAAACCTGTTTGCTCAAATGCAGTAAATACTTATATGGACCATCCCCTCTTGCAGAGAAAATAGAAAATTAAACTCTGAGTCAGAGAAGGAACTGCAGATCCCCACTTACAGGTGAAGTAACTGCTGGCACAGTGAGAGTAGGGGCTGAACCAGGCCATGGTTATTTCTTCCAGGAAAACGTGCTTCTATTAAGCCACCTAAAATGCAGGGGCAAGTACCACGCTCTCGTCAAACTGAATGGCGGTAGGTGAGGAGTGGCACCTAGAGACAAGGACCTGCTCCAGGTCTTCCGTGCTCTTCTGAGAGGGGCCAGCAGACCATGGTGAAACAGCTGGCAGAGGCTGGGGAAGACGTGCAAGTGACCAACGGAGACTTCTTTTAACATCTCCTGTGCAGACACTGTGTAACACTGACTGTGATTATTACCTACCTACTTTGGGGGCAATTAGAACTCAGGACTACTGCCCTCTTAGAAACTTGGTTCTGGACTTTTGAAAATTTAGACAAAAATAAGCATAAGAAAAGTCTGAGATTTTTCAGATCAAAACAGGTGAACTAACAGAAAAGGCACAGGCAAGACTGGTGACTGGTGGGCCAGAAAGAACATGACCGTGATACTCTGATGGCCCTACCTGCCAGTAGTGGGTTGTTTTTCCAGAATAGTAATACACAAACTGATTTTGGAAACAAAGGTTAGGATGGCGGGAAATGGCTCAGTGGCCACCTACACTGAAAGGTCAGAGTTCATGTCAAGGAAAAACGCATGTGTTGACGAGAACAGGCAATTGAGGGCACACATCTGAGGGAATCACCGAATCTAAAGGAATGCTGAATTTACAAAAATGTTTCCAGATCCTCATAAGTGAATTTAGGGCTGTATATTATAAAATGGTAAATCCTAGAAGCATACATTTAAAAATTGTTATTATTATTAAAAAAATTATTCCAGGCAATATGATTTCTAGTAGCAAATCTTCTCAGATACAAGAACTTCCTTCCTGTATTTAATTTTGAAGAGGGGCTAAACTTAAAATCACTGGATAGGACACAATCTATGTGACCATATTTTTACGACCTTGAGAAAACAAGGCTCTTATTTGACTTAACAGGTAGGATTACATACTGCTTTCGGTCACATGCCATGAGGAAAGAGAACAAAGCAACTTTGCAAGTACTTTATTCAAGCTTGAAGACAGGCACTCAGCATTTCATCAGTTGATTTGAGGCTGGAAGGTACAAAAATCAATACAGACCCTATGTACTACAGAAGGAAACAGGGCCCAGTCCCGTGCCATCTTCACAATTGTTGCTATGTTTGCACCCATTGTCGTAGCCACTGTGTCAACTCTTCTTATTGAAGGTCTTCCTCTTTTTCACTGACCCTCTACTTTACACCAAGCATGACGTCCTTCTCTAAGAATGGGACACTCCTGATAACATGTTCAAAGTACGTGAGATGAAGTTTGGCCATCCTCGCTTCTAAGGGGGCATTGTGGCTGTACTTCTTCCAAGAGAGGCTGGTTCGTTCTTCTGGTAGTCCATGGTACATTCAACATTCTTTGCCAACACCATAATTCAAAGGCATCAATTCTTCCTTGGCCTTCCTTTTTCATTGTCCAGCTTTTGCTTGCATATAAAGTGACTGAAAATACCATGGCTCGGGTGAGGCACATCTAAATCCTCATAGTGGCATCTTTATGTCTTAACACTTTAAAGAGGTCTTTTGCAGCAGATTTGCTCAATCCAATACATCGTTTGATTTGCTGACTGCTACTTTCATGGGTGTTGATTGCGGATCCACATAAAATGAAATGCTTGACAATGTCTACGTTTTCTCCATTTATCATGAATTGCTTATTGGTTCAGTTGTAAGGATTTCTGTTTTCTTTATTTTGAGGTAGAATCCATACTGAAGGCTGTAGTCTTTGATTTTTATCAGTAAGTGCTTCAAGTCCTCTTCGCTTTCAGCAAGCAAGGTTGTATCATCTGCATATCAAGGACTGTTAATGAGCCTTCCTCCAATCCTGATGTCATGTTCTTTTTCATACAGTCCAGCTTCTCCGATTATTTGCTCAGCATATGGATTGAGTAAGTATGGTGAAAGGGTACAACTCTGACACACACCCTTTCTGATTTTAAACCACGCAGTATCCCCCTTGTTCTATTTGAATGACTACCTCTTGGTCTATGTACAGGATCCCCATGAGCACAATTAAGCGTTCTGGAATTCCCATCCTTTGCAATGTTATCCATAATTTGTTATGATCCACACAGTCAAATGCCTTTGGATAGTCAAGAAAACACAGGTAAACACCTTTCTGGTATTCTTTGCTTTCAGCCAAGATCCATCTGCCATCAGCAGTGATATCCCTCATTCCATATCCTATTCTGAATTCAGCCTGAATTTCTGGCAGTTCCCTGTTAATGTACTGGTGCAACTGTTTTTGAATTATCTTCAGCATAGGGTATTCAATTAAGAGCCAGCTTCTAGACCCAGATGAGTTCAAAGTGCCTTGAGTCACTCTGTGACTTGGAAATGTTACTGCTCCCTGCCTCAGGTTCCTCATCTGTAAAATGGTGATGGTAATAGGATTAAACAAATTATTACAAATAAAACTCTTACAACAGTGCCTGGGATGCTGTCAGTGCTTTTGAAGGGTACATTCCCGTTATGATTGCGATTTGGGCAGTAGAGCACAGAAACTAAGGGCATGAATGCTGGAGTCAGAGTGACAGTTTAGATTCCAGCTCCATCTCTGGCCAGCTTTGTGACCCAGAAAGTTTATTTAATCTTCCTAAACCCCATTTGAAACACTCTACTTGGCATATGCATCACAGTTTCTTCTCAGTTCGCATTCTTTCCTGTGGCTTCTCCTTAGGTTGCTTTGCTGGTTCCTTCTGATCTTCCTGGCTTCTGGATATGGAGGCCAGGCCTTAGACCTCTTTCCTATTTGTACACACTCCCCACTGACCTTCTGAGGGCCCATGGCTTTAAAATGTATTTTCATAATTATTTAATAATTTCCAAATTTATTTCTCTAGCCATCATCTCTCCTCTCAATTCTAGATTCACAAATCCAGTGGCCTATTCGATATTCCACATTTCTACTTGGATATCTAAAACACATCTCAAGTATAATACATCCAAAGATCCTGTCTTGGTTTTCTTCCCATTCAATCTGTGCCTCCATATGCTCTTCTTCTCAGCAAATGACATCTCAGCAGTAATGCTCCCAGTCACTGTGTCCCCAAGCCTTGATGTCATCCTTCCCTCCTTTTTGCTTACACCCATATCTAAATCCAAAATTCATCTTGTTGTTTCTTCCTTAAAAATATACACAAACTTGGAAGGCTTTCCACCCCCTGCTACCTCTCCTCTGGATCACTGCACTATTCTCCAAACAGGTTTCCCTGCTCCCGCCCTCTCCTCCACAGCTTATTTCCCATTAAACAGCCAGAGTAAGTCTTCATCTCCCTCAGAGTACAAACCAAAGTTCTTCCTACAGTGTATGAACCCTTCATGATGTAGCCTGTTGGCACTTCTCTCAGTCCGTCTCCTTCCCTGCCTCACCTGCTCTGCTCCAGCTGCACTGGCCTCTTTGCTGTCCCCGGAAACACTGATTACGCTTCTACTGCAGAGCCTCTGTACCTGCTGTTCCCTTTGCCTGGTTATGTTCTTCCCACAGATACAACCCATCCCCGTCCCAGATATGGGGGAGAGAGAAAGAAACCACAAACTGATCAACAAATGTACCAGGGTGAAAAGCACAACAGCAAAAAATAAAGCAGATTAAGTGGAGAGACCACCGCCTGTCTGTCAGTTTGTCATACTGTGGTGGCCTGCATGTTGCTATAACGATGGGAGCTATGACACTGATGTTTCAAGTACCAGCAGGGTCACCCATGGTGGACAGGTTACAGCAGAGCTTCCAGCTAAGGACAGATTAAGATGAAAAGCCTGGAGATCTACTTCTCAAAGTTAGCCAATGAAAACCTTACGGATCACAACAAAATACTGTCCTATAGGATGCTGGAAGATGAGCTCCCTATGTGGGAAGGCACTATACAACAGCCACTACGATGAACTCAAACATACCAACAATGTTAAAGATGGCACGGTACAAGGAAAGTACTTTTCCCCTAAACGATATTTGATGCCACTTAGTGGTTTTCTTTTTTGTATTGCAAAGTCAGTTTTCAGCAATGTACTAAGTTTTCTATACAGCTCTACTTACTTTCTCCAGTCAATAACAAAAAAGCTTAGATGAGCTTTTATGAGGAATATTACAAGTGCCCAAACCGTATAACACTAATTGTGCTCCTATGGAACAGAGATTCCAATGTCCTAATGTTTATATCCATAAAAAGAAAGCTGGCTAGGTATATACTCCAAAGAATCTACTAACTTATATTTAATCATATAACAAAAATGACACTGTGAGAAGGGATATAAGAATTAAAGAAATACCATCAGATACCAAGTTCTTAGTCTTTAAAACTGAATTCACAATAACCGTAACTATTTCCCACCTTCTATGTTACCATGGGAAACCCTGGTGGCGTAGTGGTTAAGTGCAACAGCTGCTAACCAAAAGGTCAGCAGTTCAAATCCTCCAGGCGCTCCTTGGAAACTCTATGGAGCAGTTCTACGCTGCCCTATAGGGTCACTATGTGTCGGAATAGACTCAATGGCAGCAGGTTTGATTTTTTGTCTTATGTTACCAGGGAAACCCTGGTGGCGTAATAGTTAAGTGCTACGGTTGCTAACCAAAGGGTCGGCAGTTCAAATCTGCCAGGTTCTCCTCGGAAACTCTATGGGGGCAGTTCTACTCTGTCCTATAGGGTCGCTATGAGTCAGAATCAACTCAACGGCACTGGGTTTGGTTTTGGTTTTTTGGTTTATGTTACCATGACTTCAAAATGGATTTATTTTCTAGAGGGCTGGAGAGCTCAGGGTAGGTGAAATGACTGATGAGTTACTCATGAATTGTCTGGATATAATTATAAACTGCTACACCATGAGTCAATGATATTCGGACTTTTAAGACAAAGAAAGAAAGAAAATTAGATCTTATCTAAGAGACTGCTTGTGAGATTTAAGGAACTTATACATTCATGGCTGAGTGGTCAATATCACATTTCCAGTGGAAAAGACTCTAAAAATGTCTGCAATTAAAAAGACAACAGTAAAAAAAAAACTGAACGGCTTACTCTCTCGATGGTGAGTTAGTGGAGGGTTCCTCTTTTGAATCAGGAGAGCTCAGGCTTTGCAAAATACAATTTTTTGGGGGGGTGAGCAGGGCATCTCTTTCTTGCTCAGAGTGGATTAATCTTAAGGCTTTTATTCCATCTTCTCCCTCCATCTTGTCATATGGACTTGGCTGCAGTTCTGGACTCTTTAAAATCAGATCATCTTCACTCACAGAAACTGTGAGGTCACTGCTGCTGCTCCAACTTTCCTCTTCTGGCTCTTCCTGCGTTTTTCTGAAGGTCCTCCGTGACTCTGGGATCCCGTGAGGAAGACAATCTATAAGAGGGATATGAATGGATTACTGATCAGTGGCTTCAGGAGAAGAAAGGTAAGATGTTGCACCTCACAGAGTAGAATTAATCATCTGCTAAAAACATGTAAAAATTATCCACAACTAATTATAGCATTTAAAAACTCATTAAAATATTTTTTTAAAATACCACAGTGGATTTAAAATTCAGGAAATTCACTAGCAAAAATATTTCCACTTATTTAAGAACTCATTAAAGTGTCTCTTCACCTGGAACAAAAGAGAAAGAAGGAACCCAAGAATCAGAGAAGAAACCGGACTAGAGGACTAAGTGTTTCCATGAACCACCGCCTCCATTACCCTCTGAACAGAACTGGATGGTACCCAGCTACCACTACAGAACATCTGATCAGGGACATGACAGCTGGATCCTGACAGAAAGGGTGAAAAATGTGGAACAGAACTTCAAACTCTTAAAGAATCCAGACTTACTGGACCTAATGAAACTGGAGGAGTCCTTGAGACTACCGCCCTGAGTTATTCTTCAGACCCTGAATCAAAACTATCCCCTGAAGTCATCTTTAAACTAAGGTTAGCTCAATAAGTAAAGATTGTCACCCTTGAGTACTGCATTCTTTTAAAAAATTATTTATATAAGACCAAATGGACAAGTTATTCTAAAACACAGATGAGAAGGTTATGGGGCAGGGAGCTGAAGTCAATGGGGGTGAAACAACTGGAACAGAAATAATGAGCATGTTGACACACTGTGAAAGATGTAACCAGTGCCGCTGATCATTAGGTCTGGAAGCTGTTGAATGGGAGTGGGTTTTGCTGGGTCTTATTTTCATCCACAAAAATAAATAAATAGAAACTCATTAGAATGGAATTTGCTGGCAAAGTTACCATTATTCACTCACTTCATTTTTTGACAGAGAGATAAAATAAGAGTGTATTTTGTCCTTACATAAGACTGCTACCACCCAGAAAAAGTAAATACCAGCAAACGCTGGCAAACCAACTCAGCCTCTCCTCCCACCTAAGAAACCTTCCCAAGCAGAATGGTTCTCTTGAGAACACTTATTTTCAAATGCACAGTATTCTGAAACCGATATCGGAGAGACTGGCAGTCCGGCTCTTTCTTCCTTGACTTCAATGTGTTCCCGTGTCAGCATTTCTTCCTCTGATCCCTCTGATCTGCTGGAACTGTCACACTTTAAATCAGTGGTTCTGTTCTCTGGACTTAATCTTTCCTGTGACGGGGAATGAAGTTCAGCAGACTTTTTGCTTTCAGATAAATTGCCATGGCGTGTGTTGCTTCCTATCTCCAAGCAATGAGTTTTTTCCCCCTCAGACAATACATTGGCTGTGACTGGCGTTTCCTCACCAATCTGAAGAGATGTCTCTCCATCTATTTTGTCAGGCTTCTTTAAGCACTGTGTAGTTTGTACTACACAGCTGTCTGTCACATTACCGCTCTGGGCTGTCTGCTGGCATGAATGTGGGTTAGGAATTGAAAAGTTCTTTGTGGGTTGGGGAGATTTCTGCTCTGTACTGAAATCTCCAATGCTTGAGATGGCTGACATTTGGCGGCCCATAAAGATTGTTGCTGGTTGATACATTCCTCTCGACACGGCTATCCCGGAGTTAACTCCTGCCTGAACTGCAACCTGCAACACCAAAAGATATGTGAGTTAAATCTACTGTGTATGAACAATCCAGCTGTTTTCAGAAATTAAATGAAGTAAATGAAATGTGACACAGAAATCAGTACCTACCACATCTTATCCAACTCGTGGCATTCTACATAATAAACGAACAAAAGCAGTACCGTAGGTACAATTTAATTTTAATGACAATGTTGTTTCACAAAGCAAATATTATTAAAGACTAGGAAATCCACATTTTTCCAAAAGTGATATACAGAAAAGTCTATGGGGATTTCAAAACTTTATTTCTCGTGTTATGTGTAATATAAAAAAAGCTTCTGATAATCACCTTCAGAAGTTCATTAAAATATAGTGCATCATGTACAGAGTAATAATTCCAAGTCAGATTGCAAATAACCTTCAATTAATTTCAAAGACATTTAAAGTAATTTTAATTTACCAGCATGTCTACGGGCAAAATGAACATGGTCTCTTCCTTTAGAGAGAGAGAGAAAGGGAGAAAAACAGAAGGAACCAGCTCAGTGGCTTCATCAAGGACACAAAGTGGGAAGCAAAACTGGAAACAACAATCACAAAGTGTTTAGGATGTAATCTCGTTCCAAGGGGAACAAAGCACTTCCACACACATAATGGGATTTATTTCACAGAGGCTTATGGAGTACGTGGGGAGATGTATTCGCACCCTTCGTTAATAATAACTGACATTAGAAATAGCTAACAGGAATAATAACTGATGTAGAGATAGCTAATTTCTAAAATGTGTAAATAACTAATATTCCACTTCATCATCCTGACGTGGCACTTTCTCTTTCTGACCCTAACCACCTGAAATTGGGTCTCCGAAACTTAGAATTCTGTCCTCACAAAATCAAACCAAACCAGATGCTGTCTAGTTGATTCCAACTCATTAGTGACCCTATAGGAGAGAGGAGAACTTCCCCACAGGGTTTCCAAGGAGCAGCTAGTGGATTCAAACTGCCACCCTTTTGGTTAGCAGCTGGGCTCTTAACCACTGCGCCTCTGTCCTAACAGCCCCTGCCAAATAGGAAGAAAATGCCAGTCTTTCTTCTGGCTCTCATTGGTCCCAGTGAGTTTGATAATTTGCTAGAATGACGCATAGAACCCATGGAGATTTCCTATACGCAATTACCCATTTATTATAACCAGAAAGGATACAAGGGAAGAGACGCATCAGCTAAGGCCTGGGAGAGGTCCTGGCAGCACAAGGTTTCCACTGTCACCAAGGATGTGCCACAGCCTCTCCCATGCATAGATATTCTCACCAATCCAGAAAGCCCCCCAAAAAGAGAGAACTCCAAAGTCCAGGGTCCCTTAAAGTCAATGGAACTTTAATGTATATGTATGACTGGAATAAATACATATGATTGATTCTATCACACCCGCTCCCTTCCTGAGGTTTGCTGCTAGGGTGGGGACTGTACAGCCCCTACTTGTTTATGCTTGTTTAAGTGCTGCCTGGCTGTTTTATAAGACAAAACCCCCTTGATTGCAGGCAAATTCCAAGGGCTATTTTCAGAAACCAGTCCCCCATACTCCTACTCTACAGGTGGAAAAACTGAGGTCCAAAGCTTAGGAGATAAAACGTCATACTCGTAAAATCTGTTGCCGTTTAGTCTATTCCGACCCATAGCGATCCTCTAGGACACAGGAGAACTGCCCCATAGGGTTTCCAAGCAGCGGCTGGTGGATTTCAACTGCTGACCTTATAGTTAGCAGCCAAACTCTTAACCACTGTGCCATGTTCTCTTAAAACATACCATCTCTTTTATCCTTAAAATAAAATTTTTTTAAAAAACCACCTCTGGAGTTAAAAACAAACGAACAGGGATAAATGGCAGAGTAAGCACCTCTGAAAATCCTCTGCCCTGTTAAAGAAATTATAATACTGGCAAAATATTTACAATCAATTTTTTCAAAACTCTGGAAATGAACCAAAGGCTAGAAGCAATCTTAGGAGTGGTTCAAGAATAGTGGATGAATCTCAGCAAGAATGGCAAGCTCTGTGGCAAATTATTTACTTATTTTTTAACTTCTTACTGTCCATTAGGTGAAAGTTTACAGAGCAAATTAGTTTCCCATTTGATAGTGTATACATAAAGTGTTCATAACATTGGTTTCATTCCCCACAATGTGTCAGCACTCTCCCCATTTCTGTCCTAGGTTCCCCGTTTCTTTTTGTGCTTTTGGGAAAATGTTGCCCTTTTTTTTTTCTTTTCAGCTGTTTGAGTATTTATTTTTATTGTGCTTAAGTAAAAGTTTACAATTCAAGTCAGTTTCTCATACAAAAACTTATACACACGTTGTTATGTGGCCCTAGTTGCTTTCCCTAAAATGTGAAAGCACACTCCTTCTCTCCACCCTGTATTTCCTGTGTCCATTCAACCAGCTCCTGTCCCCTCTGCCTTCTCATCTCGCCTCCGGACAGAAAATGCCACCCTTTTGATAGCCCATAATGGATTTCTCTCAGGTGTTACTGTTTATTTTACAGGCCTGTCTATGATTTGGCTAAAGGCGGTCTTCAGGAATGGCTTCAGTTCCAGTTAAGAATGGTGTCTTAGGACCACAGTCCCAGAGGTTCCTCCAGTCTCTGTTAGATCAATAAGTCTGGTCTTTTTTGTGAATCTGATTTTCTGTTCTACATTTTTTTTCTCCCTCTCTGTCCAGGACCCTCTGTTATGATTCCAGTCAAAGCGGTTGGTAGTGGTAGCCGGGCACCATCTAGTTCTTCTGGTGCTTTGTGGCATTTTAACTTGCCCTATCTCATCCCCCTCTTCAGGTCTGCAGTAGCCTTGCAAACCAACAGCCCCCACAATTGCAGTAAAAACCAGCAGACTAGCAGCCAGGAAAAAGGGCAGAACAGGGATGGAACTCTTTTAAGGTCCCATTTCCAGAGAACTCATTGTTTGACCTATCTCATCCAAAAATCAAACCCACTGCCATTGAGTTGATTTCGACTCATAGCGACCTTAAAGGACAGAGTAGAAATGCCATTAGGGTTTCTAAGGAGTGGCTGGTGGATTTGAACTGCCAACTTTTTGGCTACCAGTTGTAGGTCTTAACCACTGCCGCCAGGGCTCCTCAACCTAGCTGGTAGTTCCCTGGAAAAACCCACTTGCAAGGCTCTCTTTCTCTCTGACCTGTCTAAGAGCTCACCCAGTTTGAACAGTCTTTTCCCTGGAGATGTTTGTCCAAAAAAAATTAGAGGCAGTTGTTTAACATTTGGGCTGCCTGAGGTGGTGAATAACATTTAGAGCAAACAATAAACTAACCAAAAAGTTTAAAATGAAAAGCTCGTGAATGAGATGTCCATAAGGGACTTTGATAAGCTCTGACAAATTCCTGGAATCTAGAAGACCATGTGCATTCTTAAGAAACTTCCTCAGAAGGACCTAAGCCCTCAACTCTAGCTTAACTTGAGGGTTTGCACAAAGAGGAAGTAAAGGCTAAAGTGCAGTTGTAAACTGCCTGGATGAGTGCCGAAGGCATGCCCAAAAACACACGTAGTGCTCCTTGGCAAAGACTATGAGACTTACCGGTTCCAGGTATTTAAGAAAATCTCTGTCTAACCATTAGCTGACAACTAAGCCAACTGAAAAGGCAGTTCAGTGGCCACACATGATAAAGAACACAAACTTTACAGAATTACTTTAGAAAAGTCACTAAACAAGTGCAACAATAGCAACCAACAGCAACAACCAACTCTAAGTGGGAAGAATCTGATTTTCAGAGTTGTCACATTATATTATTTAAAATAATCATACTTCAGCAAAAATTATGAGCCATGGAATAAAACAAGAAAGTATGTACCATACACCAAGGGGATAAAAAGCGATCGACAGGAACTATCTCTGATGAAGCACAGATGTTGGACCTATCAGACAAAGGGTTTAAGTTAGCTATTTTAAATATGTTCAAAGAACTAAAGAAAATCATGTATAAAGAACTATAGAAGACTATGAGAACAATGCTTCACCAAATAAAGAGATAAAAATTATATATATATGCATAGTGCTCCTTGGAAACTCTATGGGGCAGTTCTCTGTCCTGTAGGGTCGCTATGAGTCGGAATCAACTCGACAGCACTCGGTTGGGTATATGCAGAGAGAAAAAAAAATGAATCAAGTGAGAATCATGAAGTCGAAAAGTACAATGATCAGGATGAAAAGTTCACCAGAGGGCTCAAGAGCTGATTTGAGAAGGCAGAAGCAAGAATCCTCAAATTAGAAAACAGGTCAATTGAGACTATTAAGCCTGAGGAACAGTAAGGAAAAATTAATGAAAATAATGAAGAAAAATGAACATAACCTTAGTGACCTGTGGGACATCTTTAAGCATACCAACACATGCACAATGAGTCCCAGAAGGAGAGGAGAGAACGTGTCAGAAAGAATATTTGAAGAAATAACAGCTGAAAGTTTCCCAAATTTGAATGAAAAACATTAATATATATATGCAAATTCAACAAACTTCAAGTAAAATAAGTTTAAAGAGATCCACACCTAGAGACAACATTATCAAACTACTGGAAAACAAAAACAGAGAATCTCAAAGGTAGAGAAAAGTGACTCATCACAAACTATGAGGCCAGAAGGCAGCGGAATGACATATTCGAAGTGCTGAAAGGCAGACTGTCAACTACGAATTCTGTATCCAGCAAAACTACCCTTCAAAAATGAAGTAGAAATAAACAAGGCAATATATGATAGAAGTGTAAGTGAGGTACAACTGGAACACAAAGAAAGCTGTGTTCCTAATTGGTCATCTTTGTTCTGAACCTGGAATGATAAGCGTTTGTGGATGATATGAAGACAAGGCAAGCAAACGGAGCAGCATAAGCAAAGAATGAAGAACCAGGGTATCGTATGAATGATAGTAATACAGAAATTCCAAAAAATACAAATCCAGGCTTCAGGGCTTTAATTCGGGAGCCAGAAGTAGTTGAACAGTCAGAACTAGAGCCCACACTTAAGTCAGAAGATGGATTTGCACCTAGACCTGGATCTGGAGCTGGAGCCTGAGTCTGAACTGGAGCCGGAGCCTGAGATGGATCTAGAGCCAGAGCTGGAGACAGAGACAGAGACCGAGCCTGAGCCCAAATCCAGGTCAAGGGTTCAGACTCATTCTCCACAGTACCACTGGTTGCCGTATCCCAGTTCCCAGCCTCAGACTCAGACTTGGACACGGTCAGTGGAGAGGAGGCATCAACATATGGATTTACACTCATCCAAGGGCAATGATACCAAGGATCCCTGGGAGGAAGACTGGATATAAGGGGATGGATTCCCTTTGCAAATTATGCCACCCAAATGGGGGGTTGCTTGGTCAGGAGACCTGGGTTTGATACAAATTGACACTACTTGCCTTGTGACTCCTCCATCTGCTTGCTTCCTTCCACACTCAGCACCGGGATCACACTTTCAGATCACAATACTAAATGCCAAGAATTGTCTCTGAATTCCTGTTCCAGGTTCACTTTGTTTCACCTTCAACGGGTCCTTGTGAAGGTTTTCCTTCTTCACATACCCTACATCTCTGGGGTTTTTGCAAGACCATCTCTAACTTATTCCTCTCATCTCTTTCCCCCTTTCTCCAAAGAGATAAGGCTCAAATAAAATATATAACTCTAAAAAAAAAAAGAAGTAGAAATTAACACTTTCTCCTAAACAAGAACAGAAAATTTGTTGCTACCATATCTGCCCTATTTTGTTGTTATGTCCTGCTAAGTCAATTCTGACTCATAGAGACCCACTGTGACAGAGTAGAACTGCCCCATAAGGTTTCCTAGGCTGTAATCTTTATGGGAGACACATGCCTTCAGCACTCATCCAGGCAATTTAAAACTGCACTTTAGCCTTTACTTCTTCTTTGTGCAAACCTCAAGTTAAGCTAGAGTTGAGGGCTTTGGTCCTTCTGAGGTATTTTCTTAAATATGCACATGGTCTTCTAGATTCCCAGGAATTTGTCAGAGCTTATCAAAGACCCTCATGGACATCTCATTCACCAGCTTTTCCTTTTAAACTTTTTGGTTAGTCTATTGTTTGCTCTAAATGTTATTCACTACCTCAGGCAGCCTGAATGTTAAACAACTGTCTCTGATTTTTTTCAACAAACATCTCCAGGGAAAAGACTGTTCAAATGGGGTGAGCTCTTAGGTCAGATAAAGAGAGCCTTGCAAGTGGGTTTTTCCAGGGAACTACCAGCTAGGTTGAGGAGCCTTGGTGACACAGTGGTTAAGAGCTACGACTGCTAACCAGTCGTAGTTTGTCAGGTCTCTTCCCTCACAGGGTGGCTGGTGGGTTCGAACAGCCAACCTTTCAGTTAGCAGCCAAGCACTTAACCATTGCACCACCATGGCTCCTTATCTACTCCATAAGACATTTTAAAGGGAATCCTTTAGGTTGAAATGAAAGGGAACTAGATAATAACTCAATTCCACATTAAGAAATAAAGAACACTGGTAAAAACTACGTAAGTAAATATAAAAAACAGTGTAAGTGTATTTTTTGTTTGTATTTTTTCCTTCTAAACTGAAACCAAACCCACTGCCATCGAGTTGGTTCCAACTCATAGTGACCCTATAGGACAGAGTAGAATTGCCCTTTTTCCTCCTATATGGTTTAAAAGATACATGCATAAAGCAATAATTATATATGTGTTGGTGAACAGCATATAAGGTATAAACACGTACCGTCAGCCCTCCGTGTCTGCAAGTTTTGCATCTGCAGATTCCACCTACCACGCATAGAAAGTATTTGCGGGAAATAATAAAAAAAAAGTTCCAAAAAGCAAAATTTGAATTTGCCACGCACTGAGCACTACACTGAATCCACGCAAAGGAAATGATGTGTAGGCATAACCTGCTGTAGCCTCCTGCCATTTCACAAATCCTCAGTCTCTCTCCAGTATTCGTTTACCTCAAGTCTTGTCATTATTCCCTAAACAACACAGTACCGTATAACAACTATTTACATAGCATTTACATTGTTTTAGGTATTAAAAGTAATCTAGAGATGATTTAAAGTACACAGGAGGATGTGCATAGGTTAAATGCAAATACTATGCCATTTTATGTAAGGGGCTTGAGCATCCACGGATTCTGGTATCCACAGGGAGTCCTGGAACCAATCCCCTATAGACACTGAGGGATGACTGTAATTTGGTTTATAATAATAGCACAAAGGAGCAAGAAGGGAATGGAGCTACATATGAGCAAAGTTTTTATATACTTTTGAAATTAATTTAGTATTAATCTGAACTAGATTATCATAAAATGTTAACTGTAATAACCAGAGCAATCACTAAGAAATGAACCAAAAAATATATGGTAAAATAACTGACAAGAGAATTAAAATGGTACAGTAGGTAATATCTATTTAATACAAAAGGAGGCAGTAATGGAGGAACAAGGAACAAAGAAGACATTATATGTATTGAAAACAAACAGCAAAATGGCAGCTGTAAATCCTACCTTACCAGTAATTACGTTAAATGTAAATGGTTCAACACTCCAATTAAAAGGCAGAGATTGGCAGAATGGATTAAAAACAAACAGATGATCCAACTACATGCTATCTACAAGAGACTCACTCTAGATTCAAAGACACAAGTAGGTTGAAAGCAAAAGGATGGAAAAAGATATACCAAAACCAAGAGAAAGCTGGAGCAGCTATACTAAAATCAGACAAAATACAACAAAAATTGGTACCAGAGACAAAAACATTTTACAATAATTTAATAAAAGGGTCACTCCATCAGGAAGATGTAACAATTATAAATGTATGTACACCTAACATCAGAGCCCCAAAATACATGAAGGAAAAACAGAGAACTGAAGGGGGAAATAGACAATTCAACAATAATAGTTGGAAACTTCAATATCCCACTTTTAATAACAATAGAACAACTAGACAGATGAGATTAGGAAACAGAGGTCTTGAACAACACAATAAACCAATTAGTCCTAACATAAGTATACACAGAACACTTCACCCAACAACAGAATACACATTCTTTTCTGCAGGATTGACCATATGTTGGGACATAAAAACAAGTCTCAATAAATCGAAAAGAATTAAAAGTATGTTCTCTGACCACATGGAATGAAATTAGAAATCAATTAAGAAAAGGAAATTTGGCAAATTCACAAATATATGAAAATTAAACAACACATTCCTAAATAACCAATGGATCAAAGAAGAAATCATAAGGAAAGTTTTAAAAATACTTAGGTTGTTATTGGGTGCCATCAAGTTGACTGTGATCCCATGTGACAGAGCAGAACGGCCCTATAGGGTTTTCTAGGCTATAATCTTTACAGGAGCAGACTGCCAGGTCTTTCTTTTGTAGAGCTGGGTGAGTTCAAACTTCCAACCTTTCCGTTAGCAGATGCGTATTTAACTGTTGAGCCACCAGAGTTCCTTAAAAATACTTAAGAAAACAAAAACACAACATATAAGAAAGATCTTAAATCAATCATCTAATCTTCCACATTAAGAAACTAGAAAAACAAGAGCAAACTAAACCCAAAGCAGGCAGAAGGAAGAAAATAATGATAAAAGCAGAAATAGAGCAACAGAGAAAATCAAATCAGTAAGACCAAAAATTGGTTCTTTCAAAAGTAAAATGAAAAACCTTTAGCTAGACTACGGCTGCTAACGAAAAGGTCAGCGGTTCGAATCCACCAGGTGCTCCTTGAAAACTCCATGGGGCAGTTCTACTCTGTCCTATAGGGTCGCTATGAGTCGGAATCGACTCGAAGGCAATGGTTTTTTTTTATGGGTTAGCTAGACTGAGCAAGAAGGAAAAAAAGAGAAGGCTCAAATTACTAATATCAGGAATGAAAGTAAAAATACTATTACTGAACTCGGAAATACTAAGAATTGTAAGAAAATACTGTAAGCAAAACAAAGAAAACTGTACACCAAAAGATTAGATAACCTAGATTAACTGGACAAATTCCTAAAAACACACAAATACTAAAACTGACTCAGTAAGAAACAGAAAATGTGAACGGATCTGTAACAAGTAGAGGTTAAATTAGTAATCAAAAACTTCCCACAGAGAAAAAGAAAAGTCTATGACCAGATGGCTTCACTGGTAACTTCTACCAAATATTTAAAGAATAATAAACACCTATTCTTCACAAACTCTTTTAAAAACAGGAGAGGAAGAAACAGTTCCCAACTCAATCTATGAAGCCAGTATTAGCCTGACACCAAAACCGGACAAAGACATCACCAGAAAAGCAAACTACAGACCAATATTGTTTAAGAATACCGATGCAAAAATTCAACAGAATACTAGCAAACCAATCAATCTGACATGTAAAGAACTTGGAAGTCATCACTCCTGTCCTGAAAAAGCTGAAAATCAACAACTCTTACAGCTTCATCAGAGAATTGAGGTCACAGGGAAAGCCATCAACCCAATAACTGGAGATACAGGCAGATACAGAGAATTACAGCTTACCAGGAGCAGAAACTGCTACTGGAGCCACCATCAGGAAGGAATACTTAAGGCATAATTGACCAGGCTCTCATTATGAAAATCACAGAAAAACTACCTAGGGCTTCCCACTGCCATTGAGTTGATTCCGACTCATAGCAACCCTATTGGACAGAGTAGAACTGCCCCATAGGGTTTCCAAGGCTGTAAATTTTTACAGAAGCAGACTACCATATCTTTCTCCCTCGGAGCGGCTGGTGGGTTTGAACCACCAACCTTTCAGTTAGCAGCTAAGTGCTTTAACCACTGCGCCACCAGGGGTACCTTAATGCTTCCAGAATGGGGAGGTAAAAAGTAACCATTCTGAAATTTGCCTAGAGCACTCTGTTCTTAACAACAGCCTGTCCTCAAGGGAAACTATTTTACCAGAGCCTAACCAACAAGGGCTTTAACCAGAGCCTAACTGATGTGTGGTAAGGGAACATCCAACTCTAGTCCCCTCTCATCTTAGACATGGGTAAAAGGTAATAACTCAACCGCAGCCCCCTCTAACCTTCTTGTCTTACCTAAGAGGTCAAAAAAAAAGATAAAAAACACTTGTGAAGGTCACAGGATCACTAAAACATTGAGACCTAATCATCAAATTATAAAATGCTTTCCCTTCCCCGACATCTTTCCATCATATCAGTAAGGCTCCTATATAATAACTGGATTACAGGTGAAAAGAATTGCAAGGCATCTTTAGACCCTATTTAAGAAAGAGTATACAGGGAAACCAAAAGACAGAAACCAAAAGACGGCTGGATCTTAGACCAATGTAAAACGCAAACCTATACAACTCACAGAAAATAATAAGGGGGAAAAATACAGGTGACCATGGGTTTGGCAATGACTGTTTAGACACAACGCCAAAAGCATGATCCATGAAAGAAAAAACTCATAGGCTGGACTTCATTAAAGTTAAAAAAAAAAAAAAATCACTCTGCTGAGGACACTACGAAGAGAATGAAAAGACAAACTACAGACTAGGAGAAAAAAACTGCAAAGCTTATACCTGAAAAAAGACTTGTATCCAAAATATACAAGAACTCTTCAAATTCAAAAACAATAAAACAATCCAATTACAAAATAGGCAACGTATCTGAACAGACACTTCAGCAAAGAAGATATAAAGATGGCAGGTAAGTATATGAAAAGATGCTCAAAATCATTATGTTATTAGGGAACTGCAAATTAAAACAATGAAATACTTACCACTCGTATCAAAACAGTCCAGGGATGCCAAGATCATCCACCTCTGATGCCATATGTACAGTGGATAATAAATCACATTTCACACACTGGCTGCATCCTGTAGAAATCTCAGCTTTCCTTTTCTGGTCAGTTCAGACCCCGGCTGCTCAGTGCAGCCCTTTCTGTCTCATCCCCATTCACTCAGGGTTTGGTCCACAGGTAACGGGATCCTTCTCCCTCTCTCACCCCCATTTTGTAGGTCTGATAATCCACTGGAATGGATAAACTCCAGGAAGGGGGCTGTATTTACTCTGAGAGATAAAAGGACACAAGCATACAGGGCAAGGTCTGGGAGGAGTCTTGGTTCAGAGTTTCCATGTTCCCAGGGAAAGAGCTTACCCTTCCAAAAGCAGATGTTTGTTTTTACCACCCAGGAAGCTCCAATGAACCTCTGTCTTCCAAGGCTTTTATGGGCCTCACCACATGGCCGTGACAGATTACATCATGCCTCCTGAGCTCAGGCAGCATTGGATCCCCAGGTGATCAATTGGGATCTGGTCAGCCCCCACTCATTGGCCTCAGGTGTGGTTCAGCTGTTAGGAACCAGGACCAAAGGCCAAGCTGTTCACTGTAAAGGGGTTCCACACCTTGCACCATTATGTACCTATTAGAATGGCTAAAATACAAAACACTGACAACAGCAAGTGTTGGTGAGAATGTGGAGCAAGAAGAATCCTTACTCATTGCTGCCGGGAATGCAAAATGGTGCAGCCACTTTGGAAGACAGTCTGACGATTTCTTACAAAGCTAAGCGTAGGCTTACCATATGATCCAGCAACTGCACTCCTACATATCTACCCAAGTGAGCTGAAACACAGGTCTACATAAATACCTGCACGTGAATATTTACAGCAGCTTTACTCATAACTGCCAAAAATTGGAAGTAACCAGCATGTCATTCGATAGGTGACTGGATAAACAATAGAGTGTTATTCAGGGATAAAAATAAATGTGCTATCAAGCTATTAAAAGACATGGAGGAAATTTAAATGCATATTGCTAAGTGAAAGAAGCCAGTCTGAAAAAGCTTATTCAACTATATAACATTCTGGAAAAGGCAAAACTATAGAAACAGTAAATAGGTAAGTGTTTTCCAGGGCTCAGACAAATTGGGATGAATAGGTGGGTACAGAGCATTTTATGGGCAGTGAAACTATTCTGCATGGTACTTGTCTTAGTTATCTAGTGCTGCCACGGCAGAAATACCACAAATGGATGGCTTTAACAAAGGGAAATTTATCCTCTCACAGTTTAGGAGGCCAGAAGTCCAAATTCAGGGTGCCAGCTATAGGATAGGGCTTTCTCTCCCTGTCGATTCTGGGGAAAGGTCCTTGTCATCAATCTTTCCCTGGTCTAGGAGCTTCTCAGCATAGGAACCTTGGGTCCAAAGGATGCGCTCTGCTCCTGGCACTGCTTTCTTTGTGGTATGAGGTCCCCCTCTCTCTGTGCTTGCTGTTCTCTTTTATACCTCAAAAGATATTGACTTAAGACAAAACCTAATCTTGTAAATTAAGTCCTGCCTCATTAATGTAACTGCCCCTAATCCTGCCTCACTAACATCATAGAGGTAGGATTTACAAAACACATGAAAATCACATCAGATGACAAAATGGTAGACAATCACACAATACTGGGAATCATGGCCTATCCAAGTTGACATACATTTTTGGGGGACACAATTCACTCCATAACATTCCACACTCTTTGGACCCCCAAAAGTCATGTCCTTGCCACAGGTAAAACACATTCACCCCATCACATCATATCATAGCTGTCTCAGTCATCTAGTGCTGCTGTAACAGAAATATCACAAGTGGATGCCTTTAACAAAGAGAAATATATTTCCTCACAGTAAAGTAGGTTAAAAGTCCAAATTCAGG
This sequence comes from Elephas maximus indicus, assembly GCF_024166365.1. Taxonomy (NCBI): domain Eukaryota; kingdom Metazoa; phylum Chordata; class Mammalia; order Proboscidea; family Elephantidae; genus Elephas; species Elephas maximus. Next base: position 62,749,305 of record NC_064843.1, on the reverse strand, counting down.
GTGTCAGCTCCAGAGGACAGCCTTTTTTCTCTGTCAGCTCTGAAGGAAGATTCCTTGTCCTCAAACTTCCCCTGGTCAAGGAGCTTCTCAGGCGCAGGGACCCCGTATCCAAAGGACACGCTCTGCTCCTGGTACTGCTTTCTTGGTGGTATGAGGACCTCAACTCCCTGCTTGCTTCCGTTTCCTTTTGTCTTGAGAGATAAAAGGTGGTGCAGGCCACACCCCAGGAAACTCCCTTTACACTGGATCAGGGAGGTGAGCTGAGTAAGGGTGGTGTTACAATCCCACCTTAATCCTTTTGACATAAAATTACAATCACAAAATGGAGGACAACCACATAATACTGGGAATCATGGCCTAACAAAGTTGACACATATTTTGGGGAAGACACAATCCAGTCCATGGCAACAGCAAAAGTCTTAAATCAAGTCCAAGTCCAAAATCCAAAACGTCCTCTTCATCTGTGCAATCTGAAATATAAGTTATCTGCTTCCAAAGACCAACGGTGGGTCAGGCACAAGGTAGACATTTCTATTACAAATGGGAGAAACTGGGGGGAAAGAAGGGATAATAGCACCAAGCAAGTCAGGAAAACACATTATATTAGCTCTCAAGGCTTAAAAATAAACCTCTGTTCTCTGAGACCATTTAGGCAATGGCCCTACCCTCCAGACTGGCCATACTCTCCAGATTCTGAGTCGAGGCCCCTTGGCCCTGGGCTTCAGCTCTGCCTTCTAAGACCACTGGAATGGCAACTCTGCTCCCTCAAATTTGGGCAGCCCCATTCTCCTAGTCCATCTGAGTGGCGGCTCCACCCTTTGGGACCCCAGAAGTCATGGCCCTACCCTTTGAGACTGAGGCAGCTCTGCTTCCTATGCTCCTTGTCTCTTCAGCCTCTGCTTCCTTGTTCCTTGGCCTCTCAGCCCCTCAGGCCTTGCTGCCCGTGTCTGCCCTGCTGGGGCAAGTCTTCCAAAACTCTTTAGCTGTACTGGTAAGTGCCCAAAGGCACCACACTCTGCAGGGCACTCAGATGTTTTGTTCAGTTGGATGGCTTCAATGCTGTCTCACATTGGTCTCCTGATTCTGCTGCTGCTTCTTACTATCTGCACTGTCTCCAGTTTAACGGCTCTCCTCTCTTCCTTCTGAGTCCTTACCAGAACTGTCTTTGACATCCATAATTCCTCCAATATTCTCTTCAAGGCAATCCAGGCACTTTAAAACTCTTCCAGCCTCTACCCAGTCACAGTTTCAAAACTGCTTCCACATTTTAGGTATCTGTCAGAGCAGCACTCCACTCTTCCAGTACCAATTTTGTCTTAATCATTAGTGCTGCTATAAGAGAAATACCACAAGTGGATGGCTTTAACAAAGAGAAATTTATTCTCTCACAGTTTAGGAGGCCAGAAGTCCAAATTCAGGGTGCCAGCTTTAGGAGAAGGCTTCCTCTCTCTGTTGGTTCTGGGGGAAGGGTCCTTGTCATCAATCTTCCCCTGGTCTAGGAGCTTGTCAGCATAGGAACCTCGGGTCCAAAGTACACACTCTGCTCCCGGTGCTATTTGTCTCTCTGCTCACTTCTCTCTTTTATACCTTAAAAGAGACTGACTAAGACAAAACCTAATATTGTAGACTGAGTCCTGCCTCATTAACTTAACTGCCTCTAATCCTGCCTCATTAACATCATAGAGGTAGGATTTACAACACAAAAGAAAATCACATGAGATGACAAAATGGTGGACAATCACACAATACTGCAAATCATGGCCTAGTCAAGCTGACACACATTTTTGGGTGACATAATTTAATTCATAACAGTGCTGTAATGGTATTGGATACATGACATTATACATCTGTCAAAACTCATGGAACTGTACAACAGAGGGTGAGCCCTAATGCAAATTATGGACTTTAGTTAATAATAATATATCACTATTGGTTCATTAATTGTAACAAATGTTACCACACTACTGCAAGATGTTAATAATAGGAGAAACTGTGCTGGGGTGTTAGTATTGAATTGTGTCCCCCAAAGATATGCATTGTAAACCCTAGCCCCTATACCTGTGGTTGGAGAAGAGCTCGGCTGCTAACCAAAAGGTTGGTAGCTTGAAACCACCAGGCACTCCTTGGAAATCCTATGGGGCAGTTCTACTCTGCCTTACAGGGTGGCTCTGAGTCAGAACTGACTTGATGGCAACAGGTTTGGTTTTTATACCTGTGGTTATAATTCCATTTGGGTTGAGTTTTCTTTGTTATGTTAATGAGGCAGTATTAGTGTATGGTGCATTTTAAGTAAATCTCTTTTGAGATATGAAAGCAGATTAAGCAAGCAGCGAGAAGGCAGAGATGGGGAAAGACAGGTGCCACACCACATGAAGATCATCAAGGAACCAAGGAATGGAAGCTGAGAAAGAGCCAAGGACCTTCCCCTAAAGTGAGCAGAGAGAGAGCATGCTCTTAAAGCTCCTGCCCTGAATTTGGATTTCTAGGCTCCTAAACGGTGAGAAAATAAACTTGTTTGTTAAAGCCACCCACTTGTGGTATTTCTCTTATAGCAGCACTAGACAACTAAGACAAGGGGTAAGAGGTAATATATGCGAACTCTTGGTAGTTTCTGTGCAATTTTTCTGTAAACCTAAAACTGCTCTAAAAAATAAGTATATTAAAAAATCAATGAAATCCAAGTAAAGTAGGGACTTTAATTAAAAAAAAAAAAAAAAAGAAAGAAAGAAACAAGCATGTGAAGTCCATCTTTCAGTCAAAGATTAGACAGGCCTATAAAACAAACAATAACACACGTGAGCAATGTGCTTCTTAGTTCAATCAAGTATATGAGACCGAATGGGCAACATCTGCCCAAAAGCAAGGATGAGAAGGCTAGAAGGGACAGGAAGCCTGACTGAATGGACACAGGGAACCTGGGTGTAAGGGGAAAGGGGAAAAGTGCTGACACATTGCAGGGATTACAACCAATATCACAAAAATTTTTGAATGAGAAACTAATTTGCTCTATAAACTTTCACCTAAGACAAAATAAAAATTAAAAAAAAATACAAGCAAACCAAATCTGGCAACATATAAAAAGGTTTAAATACCATGACCAAGTAAAATTTATCTCAGGAATGTAAGGGTTCAACATAGGAAAATCAATCAATATAATACATCATGTTAAAAAAATAAACGACAAAACAGAACCACGATTATCTCAATAGATGCAGAAAAAGCATTTCACAAAATCCAACAAGCATTCATGATAAAAACAGTCAATGAACTAGGAATAGAAGGCAACTTCTTCAATCTGATAAAGCGTTATCTGCGCAAAACCCACAGCTAACATCATACTCAATGGTCAAAGGCCAAAAACTTTCTCCCTGAGATCAAGAACAAGACAAGGATGTCCACTCTCACCACAGCTATTCAAAATTTACTGCAGGTTTTAGCCAGGGAAATCAGGCAAGAAAAAGAAACAAAAGACATGTAGATTTGAAAGGAAGTAAAACTATATTTGCAGATAATATTATGATGTATATAAAAACACTAAGGATCCACAAAAAGAGCTATTAAACAAGTTCGGCAAGGTCACAGGACACAAGATCAATATACAAATATCCATTTTATTTCGATACGTTAGCAATGAGCAATCCAAAACTGAAATTAAGAAAATAATTATATTTACAATAGCCAGCAAAAAGAATGAAACATTTAGGAATAAATGTAACAGAACTGTAAGGCTTGTACATTGAAAACTACAAAACATAGCTGAAAAAAATTAAAGGGGATCTAAACAAATGGGAAGACATCCTGTGTTCAAGAAATATAAGACTTAATATTGTTAAGGTGGTAATACTCCCCAAAATGACTGACAGAGTCAATGCAATTTCTATCAAAATTCAACTGGCATTCTTTCAGAAACTGACAAACAGATCTTAAAATTCACAAGGAAATACAAGGGATGCAGAATAGCCAAAATGATCTTGGAAAAGAACTAACTGGAGAATTCAAAATTCCCAACTACGAAACTTAGTATAAAGCTATGGTAACTCAAGGCTGTGTGGGACTGCCCTAAGGGTAGACATACAGATAGAATAGAATAGAAATGAAAGTTCAAAACAAACCCAGGCATCTATGATCAGTTTACCTTTTTATAAGATGTCAAGATAATTCAATGGTGAACAAATGCTCTTTTCAAAACATGGTGATAGGACAACTGCATACCCACAAGCAAAAGTATGAACCTGGATCCCTACCTTATACCATATAAAAAATTTACTGAAAATGGATCAAAGACCTAAAAGTAAGAAGTGAAACTACAAAACTGTTAAAAGGCAACATCAGTGTAAATCCTTAGGACTGTGAATTAGGTAATGGTTTCTTAGATATGACAGGAAAAGCACAAATAACTAAAGAAAAAACAGAGTTTCATTAAAATTAAAAACTTTTGTGCTTCAAAAGACACTATCAGAGTGAATAAATAACCCACAGAATGAGAGAAAATACCTGCAAATCATGTATCTGGTAAGGATCTAGTGTCCAGAATATATAAAGAAGCCATATAGCTCAACAATAAAAAGACAAATTACCCAATTAAAAATGGGTAAAGGATTTGAATAGGTGTTTCTCCAAAGGATATCTACAGATGGCCAAAACAATACAAAAAGATGCTGTCTTAGTCATCTAGTGCTGCTGTAACAGAAATACCACAAACGGATGGCTTTAACAAAGAGAAGTTTATTTTTCTCACAGTAAAGTATGATTCCATTTATATGAAATGTTTAGAACAAGCAAACCTGTAGAGGTGGAAAGTAAATTAGTGGTTGCCTAAGGCTTTTTTTTTTAAGGCTAGGGGTGAACTGGGGTGGTGGGGCAGAGAGGGATGGGAAGTGACTCCTAACAGGTTTCTTTTTGGGATAATGAAAATGTTTTAAAATTGATACTGGTGATGGTAGCACAACTCTGAATATACTAAAAAACATGAAATTATCACAAAAAAGAATGAACAAAAAATCCTTACAAAGTACAGAAATAAAGTTATGTGGTTAATTTAAGGTTAGAACAAGCATGTCTGATAATGGGAAAATATTTCATTAGTTTATTAAATTTTTAAAAAACAATATATGCCCACATGTGAGTATATCAATAGGACAGATTCTAGAAGGGAAATTTCTGGGTTAAGACTACATTATATTTCGTTTTTGCCCCCCAAAGAGACCATTATGTCATCATGAGAATTTTATACCATATGGTTTAAATAGGAAAATGGTATGAATCAAAATGAATGATGGTGTTGTATACAATACATCCTCTATTTTTTTAATTGAAAAGGTGATATAGTAACAAAGACAGCTTTTAAAACAAACAAAAATCACCTATTATCCAACTGCTACTTTGATTTTTCCTGTTTTCAAACGAAACGATTAAATAGATGGCTACAGAGGATGGGCCACCGTGGAGAGCCATGGCAGGCTGAACGCTGAGGATTCAGAGTGGATACGCATTAGTGGTCACTCGGTGAAGACTTGGGGCAGATCAGGGATCAAACTTGTGGGCCTGGAGGTCTTTACTTTTTCACTTTCAAGACCAACTTAGTGTTAATGAGCAACCAGCACTGGGAAGGCACAGCAGTCCTAAGAACCTTCCTCTTTTTTCAACAACAACGTCTGAGACACAAAGGACAGGAGTAGGCAGGTCTGAGAGATGAGAAAGCCACCTGCTGAGAGACAAAGGAAATGCCCTGGAGTTACTCTCTCCAGCGGTTGCTCTCAAACTTATCTGATCCACTAAGAGAGACAAAAGACTCCAGGTCCGGTTTCCACTGGATAAAGAACTAAGACACCCAAGAACTGGAGTGAAACAACAATCAAAATGGTAACCACAACCATGCACAATAAACAAATTAGCACCTAGCCATGATTTTACCCAGAGTGAACGCTTCAAGACCACAAGAAGTGAAAACTGACCAATTCAAGAAAGCCCTGATAACAGAGAGTACTTCCTGAAAACTGGAGAAGTTACAGCTCTCTGTGATAACCTGTACAGTTACTAAGAGCTCTGCAATTTTGCCAAGTATGGTCAGGCGTCTTAGAATACTGAACTCTGGTAGTATACTAATTAACGAGAACACCACATTTTAGAATCTACCTTATGTGGAGCTCAATAAGCATCCTGGATAGGTATCTTATCTTTCATGATATCAGGGAAGTTTTCTGCCAACAAATCTTCAACAGTTCTCTCTGTATTTTCTATATCCCTCTCTGTTCTGGTACTCCAATCACTCGTAGTTTCTTTCTCTTAATAGACTCCCACATGATTCTTAAGGTTTCTTCATTTTTTTTAATTCTTTTATCTCATTTTTCCTCAAATATACTGGTGCCAAGTGCTTTATCTTCAAACTCACCAATTCTGCCTTCCACTTGCTCGATTCTGCTCCTCTGACTTTCTATTGAGTTGTCTAATTCTGTAATTTTATTGTGAATCTTCTGAATTCCTAATTGGTACGTCTTTACAGATTCTTGCAGCATATTAAATTTTTCATTATGTTCTTGAATAACCCTTTTAATTTCTTCAACTACTTTATCTGTGTGTTCCTTGGCTTGTTCTGTGTATTGCCTGATTTCCTTCCTAATTTTGTTCCTGAAGTCTTGAAGAGTTCTGTATATTAATCTTTTCAATTCTGCACCCAGTAATTCCAGGAAGGCACCTTCATCCAGAAGACCCATTGATTCTTTGTTTTGAAAGCTTGTTGAGGCGATCATGGTCTGTTTCTCTACGTGACTTGATATTAGCTGTTGTCTCTGAGCCATCTATAAGTTATTGTATTAGTTTATTTTATGTTTGCTTACTGTATCCTAGCTTCTTGCTTTGTTTTGTTTTGATATGCCCAAATGGGTTGCTTGAGTGAGCTAGCTTGATTATTTTTCCCTTTGGAGCTCTGATGTACTGTCACCAGATGGCTTGAGTTGTTATCAGGTATATCAGTCTAGGAGTCCATTCACTTTTCTTGTATGAATTCAGCTCAGGTGTCCAGGTAGCTGATCATCTAGTGTGTGGTACAGGCTCTGTCCTACAGTCTTAGAGGGGCGGGAGTGATTGGTGTGGGTACCGGTATCTGGTTGCAGCAGGGGGTCATGCTCTGAACAAGGCAGGAGACTGAGAACTGTCCCCTGAACGTCTGTGAGGAAAGCACGTCCCTGTTCCTTAGATCATACAGGTGTGTGGGTTCTGGTGACAGACCATGGGCACCCAATGCTTTTGTTTGTAAGGACTGGGAAGTACCAGTTGTCCTTGGACCCCTGTCCCGGGTGGCTGGGTGACCTGAGTGGAGCTATCAGTCCTTAGGCCCCTGATGTGGGTAGGTGAGGACCCTATTTAATAGGCGAAGTGGTGTCAAATATCAAACACCCACCTCTTCACCACATATCTGAAATGGTTGCAGTGTGCCAACAAGGACCTATTCTCCTGAGACAGGCTCACACAGGCCCATGCAGGGGGGAAAGGTATTCAAAGTCCATGGACTGTTTACACCTGGACAGGAGCTGTTTCTGTCCTGAGCTCCCCCCGTTAGTGAAGCTGGCAAATTATCTTTTCCCCCAATTGTGAATTTATTCCTAATCCAAGGCTGGGATGATGGCTCCGGGCACTCAACACTGCCTATCTCAGGCCCAGGGAAATCAATAGCCATCAAAGCCGGGTTTGGGGCTGGGAGCGCAGTAAAATATACACAAGTACTTAGCTTTTGCTGAGAGCGTCGTTCTTCTCTGGTTCTAGAGATGTGAGTAGGCCGTGAAGCTGGCTGCTTCTCCCTGAGGAAACTGCAGCCAAACGCTACCACCAGCCTGCCGCAGCTGCTCCCAGGAATGGTGCCTAGGGGATCCTGGTGATTCTGGTCCGGTAACTCCTCTCCGCTTCTGAACCGTCTCTCCCTCCCTATGCCACTCAGTGTGTTTTCTGACTTTGCCTTTGATGTTCAGGGCTCCTAGCTTGTCATAAATATAATTGTTTCACTTGTTTTTTCAGGTCTTTGTTCTAAGAGGGATCGCAGGAAGCATCTGGTTATTCCGCCATCTTGGCCCCGCCTCAAGAACACCACATTTCAGTGGCCTGTAATAAAGCAGGAGTTGTGCTAAAACAAGGGGCATGGTGGGCAACACCCGCCTTCGGAGCTAACGGCCTGGTATTGAGACAGAGCCCCCACAGTGCTGTATTCTTGACCTGGCTTCCTCCCCTACAGTGGTGTATTGCAAAAGTATTTCCTTTGCTGCCCCTCCCCCCAACCCCGCTTTGCATTTGAATCCTGCTTTTGCTTAGAGGTTATATGTAAACTCCCTTGTGCCTGTGTAGTATGATTAAGAATGTTGCAGACGTAACTTGTATGAGCCCTCTACTCGTAAATACCTTTAAAAGTAACCTGCCTGCCCGCCCTTAGCGAGCAGTCTTGGCAGCAGTAAGCACTGACTGACTCCATTTCCCTGTACAATGAAATGTCTGTTTTGCTCTCCCACCTCAGTCTCTCGTTTATTGGCCAATACAGGTTATGTCAAGTAGGAACCGGGGGTTTCCACCCAGTAATAGTATTAGCATGAATCCAATTCCCACCTGGAATTGGATCCAGTCCTCACCTTCCCACTTCTCCATCCATGTCGCCAGTTGCTCCAAATAGCTCGCTCTCATCCTTAGCCACCTAGTGCTAGGTCAGTGGTAAGGCCGAATGCTCAAGTGTACACATGATTTGCTCCACTTTAGACCTGCCAGCCCCTTCTCTCTCTCATCCTTAGCCACCTGGGGCTAGGTCAGAGCACAGTCCTTTAGACTGCCAAATAGTACCCTGGAATGACTTACAGAATTCACAGAAGTATCTATAACCAGAAAGGATACAGTCGAAGAGATGCATTGGATGAGGTCTGGGAGGGGTCCTGGCACAGAGCTTCCATGTCCCTAGGAACACAGGACTCTCCTGAAAACAGACATTCTCACCAAACAGGAAGCCCTACCTGAGCCTCTGTGCTCTAGGGCTTTAATAAACCGGTTCACATGCTCCTTGGTCAGTTACTGGGAGGACTCCCTAGCCAGACTAGTACCATGGGGGTTGTCAATCACAAAGGGGGAATCCCCTAAATTCTTACTGCAAAAAACCAAAGAAAAAAGGCCATACAAGGGAACTCTTTCCACCATCCTTCTGGATCCCTGCTGATGTCGTGGTTAACTGCTCAGCAGCTAATCAAAAGGTCAGCAGTTCAAACCCACAAGCCATTCCTTAAAAACCCTATGGGGAGAAGGCGGGGCCGAGATGGTGGACTAGGTAGACGCTACCTCGGATCCCTCTTGCAACAAAGACTAGGAAAAACAAGTGAATCGATCACATACATAACAATCTACAAACCCTGAACAACAAACACAGATTTAGAGACGGAGAACAAACAAATACGGGGAAGCAGCGACTGTTTTCGGAGCCTGGAGCCAGCATCCCAGTCAGGTAACCTCGGCGCCGGGCTTAGGTCTGGGCCCAGGAGAGCTGGATGCAAAATCTTATGACAGCGCAAACAAGAGGAGCAGCCCTACCCCCCTGAACTGACCCCAGGAGGGGGCTCAGCCGGTCAGCACAGGCGGCGTGGCGACGCGGCCGGTGGGAGAAGTCCCCGGGAGGCAGTGACTGGTTTTGGAGCCGGGAGTGCAGCGTCCCAGCCGGTGAACCTTGGCGCCAGGCTTTTGACTGGGAGCCGTCACGGCGCAAGCAGGGGGCGCAGCCATACTTCCCCGAACTAACCCCGGGAAGGGGCCCAGCCGGTCTGCAGGGGCAGCGTGGCGACGTGGCTGGCGGGATGAGAAGTCCCCGGGAGGCAGCGACTGATTTCGGAGCCGGGAGTGCAGTGTCCCAGCCGGGGAACCTTGGCGCCGGGCATCTGACTAGACACTGTCACGGCGCAAGCACGGGGCGCAGCCCTACTCCCCTGAACTAATCCCGAGAGGGGGCCCAGCTGGTCCGCGGAGGCGGCGCGGCGACGCCGCTGGTGAGACGAGAAGTCCCCAGGAGGCAGCGACTGATTTTGGAGCCGGGAGTGCAGCGTCCCAGCAGGGGAACCTTGACGCGGGGCTTTGGACTGGCAGCGGAGGATCTGACCGCGGCTTCAGCGAGCCAGACCCTCGGGGGCAATCTCCACACAGCCAGCACACATAGGCGACACGCCCCTCGGGAATCTCAGATAAAATAGTCATTCCAAGCAAGATAAGTAACTTTGGCTATATTCCGAAGTGCTACTCTCCTATTTCTCTGAACCCTCCCCTACCCCTCCAAGGAGGATTCATTAAAATTGGAATTTCCTGAGCCAGAGGGAGAACAGCTCTGGCTCCGTGGCAGCTTTGCTTTTCCCCCTTATTGATTGATTGATTGATTGGTCTTTTCCTAACCCATTCTTCCGGCCTGAGAGAAGGAACCACAAAAAACCCAGGGACCAAAAATCCATCCCTAATTGACTAAAAACACAGAACCAGCTACAGCCAAACATATATGATCCAAATCTCAGACTTTCATCCTTACAGGGAACAAGGTGGTGGTTATAATCCAAAGGCAGTTTTGATAGGGATCTGAATGCATTTTTTTTTAAGCGGATTTTCTGGAAAAACAAGTTTCCCAGGTCTGATATCTCTGCTTATTCAACAGAGCCCTAACTGACTCACAACAGGGAACTGAGGGCTGAAGCTCCTCCCAGACCACCTAGCCTCTTGCCTTAGGGGTCTAAGGAGGGTGACATCTACCAATCAGTAGAGGTACTTGTATTGGGGGCCTAAGGAACAGCTTCAGTGCCCTCCCACCAAGGTGCTATAGGAATAGAGACACACCTACCTCACTGACACTTGGGGGAAGCCTGTCAGCATCCTGCCCCCCGTGGAGTGTGAACCCCAGCTGCTAATAGAACCTGGTGCACACAACTATCACCACTACTTCTCCAGGTAGATAGGTGTCAGGGTGCAGCACACACTTGATGACCCAAAATCAGATTCTACTCAAGAATAGTGAATAGACTCAGGCATATATAACTGGCAACAGCCCAAACCAGCTGGTAATAGCTAATAAGTAAGTCAAGGGCTACAACAAACAAGAAAGAACAATCTAGTAGCCCATCCACGTATATTGAAAGAAAACAAAACAAGATAAGACTCAGTGAGCAATTACAGAATAAACCATCACTATTTTGGCTCGGAGACAGCAGTCGATATCAAATCACATAAAGAAGCAGACCATGACAGCTTCTCCAACCCCCCAAACAAAAGAATCAAAACCTTTCCCAAATGAAGATACAATCCTGGAATTATCAGATACAGAATATAAAAAACTAATTTACAGAATGCTTCAAGACATCACAAATGAAGTAAGGCAAACTGCAGAAAAAGCCAAGGAACACACTGATAAAACTGTTGAAGAACTCAAAAAGATTATTCAAGAACATACTGGAAAAATTAATAAGTTGCAAGAATCCATAGAGAGCATGTAGAAATCCAAAAGATTAACAATAAAATTACAGAATTAGACAACGCAATAGGAAGTCAGAGGAGCAGACTCGAGCAATTAGAATGCAGACTGGGAAATCTGGAGGACCAGGGAATTAACACCAACACAGCTGAAAAAAAATCAGATAAAAGAATTAAAAAAATGAAGAAACCCTAAGAATCATGTGGGACTCTATCAAGAAGGATAACTTGCGGGTGATTGGAGTCCTAGAACAGGGAAGGTGGACAGAAAACACAGAGAAAATAGTTGAAGATCTGCTGACAGAAAATTTCCCTGACATCATGAAAGATGAAAGGATATCTATCCAAGATGCTCATCAAACCCCATTTAAGATTGATCCAAAAAAAAAAACACCAAGACATATTATCATCAAACTTGCCAAAACCAAAGATAAAGAGAAAATTTTAAAAGCAGCCAGGGAGAAAAGAAAGGTCTCCTTCAAGGGAGAATCAATAAGAATAAGTTCAGACTACTCAGCAGAAACCATGCAGGCAAGAAGGGAATGGGATGACATATACAGAACACTGAAGGAGAAAAACTGCCAGCCAAGGATCATATATCCAGCAAAACTCTCTCTGAAATATGAAGGCGAAATTAAGATATTTACAAATAAACACAAGCTTAGAGAATCTGCAAAAACCAAACCAAAGCTACAAGAAATACTAAAGGATATTGTTTGGTCAGAAAACCAATAATATCAGATACCAGCACAACACAAGGTCACAAAACAGAACATCCTGATATCAACTCAAATAGGGAAATCACAAAAACAAATTAAGATTAATTAAAAAAAAAAATGCTCATAATAGGGAATCATGGAAGTCAATATGTAAAAGATCACAATAATCAAAAAGAGGGACTAAATACAGGTGGCATAGAACTGCCATATGGAGAGTGATACAAGGCGATATAGAACAATACAAGTTAGGTTTTTACTTAGAAAAATAGGGGTAAATATTAAGGTAACCACAAAGAGGTGTAATGACTCCATAACGCAAGATAAAAGCCAAGAAAAACGTAACGACTCAACTAACATAAAGTCAAACACTACGAAAATGAGGACCTCACAATTTACTAAGAAAAACGTCTCAGCACAAAAAAGTAAGTGGAAAAATGAAATTGTCAACAACACACATAAAAAGGCATCAAAATGACAACACTAAACACTTATTTATCTATAATTACGCTGAATGTAAATGGACTAAATGCACCAATAAAGAGACAGAGAGTCTCAGACTGGATAAAGAAACACGATCCGTCTATATGCTGCCTACAAGAGACACAGCTTAGACGTAAAGACACAAACAAACTAAAACTCAAAGGATGGAAAAAAATATATCAAGCAAACAATAAGCAAAAAAGAAAAGTAGCAATATTAATTTCTGACAAAATAGACTTTAGACTTAAATCCACCACAAAGGATAAAGAAGGACACTATATAATGATAAAAGGGACAATCGATCAGGAAGACATAACCATATTAAATATTTATGCACCCAATGACAGGGCTGCAAGATACATAAATCAAATTCTAACAGAACTGAAAAGTGAGATAGACACCTCCACAATTATAGTAGGAGACTTCAACACACCACTTTCGGAGAAGGACAGGGCATTCAGTAAGAAGCTCAATAGAGACACGGAAGACCTAATTACAACAATCAACCAACTCGACCTCGTTGACTTATACAGAACTCTCCACCCAACTGCTGCAAAGTATACTTTTTTTTCTAGCGCACATGGAACATTCTCTAGAATAGACCACATATTAGGTCATAAAACAAACCTTTGCAGAATCCAAAACATCGAAATATTACAAAGCATCTTCTCAGACCACAAGGCAATAAAACTAGAAATCAATCACAGAAAAACTAGGGAAAAGAAATCAAATACTTGGAAAATGAACAATACCCTGCTCAAAAAAGACTGCGTTATAGAAGACATCAAGGAGGAAATAAGGAAATTCATAGAAAGCAACGAGAATGAAAATACTTCCTATCAAAACCTCTGGGACACAGCAAAAGCAGTGCTCAGAGGCCAATTTATATCGATAAATGCACACATACAAAAAGAACAAAGAGCCAAAATCAAAGAACTGTCCCTACAACTTGAACAAATAGAAAGTGAGCAACAAAAGAATCCATCGGGCACCAGAAGAGAACAAATAATAAAAATTAGAGCTGAACTAAATGAGTTAGAGAACAGAAAAACAAATGAAAGAATTAACAAAGCCAAAAGGTGGTTCTTTGAAAAAATTAACAAAATTGGTAAACCACTGGCCAGACTGACTACAGAAATACAGGAAAGGAAACAAATAACCCGAATAAGAAACGAGAAGGGCCACATCACAACAGACCCAACTGAAATTAAAAGAATCATATCAGATTATTACGAAAAATTGTACTCTAACAAATTTGCAAACCTAGAAGAAATGGATGAATTCCTGGAAAAACGCTACCTACCTAAACTAACACATTCAGAAGTACAACAACTAAATAGACCCATAACAAAAAAAGAGATTGAAACGGTAATCAAAAAACTTCCAACAGAAAAAAGCCCTGGCCCGGATGGCTTCACTGCAGAGTTCTACCAAACTTTCAGAGAAGAGTTAACACCACTACTACTAAAGGTATTTCAAAGCATAAAAAAATGACAGAATACTACCCAACTCATTTTACGAAGCCACCATCTCCCTGATACCAAAACCAGGTAAAGACATTACAAAAAAAGAAAATTACATACCTATATCCCTCATGAACACAGATGCAAAAATCCTCAACAAAATTCTAGCCAATAGAATTCAACAACATATCAAAAAAATAATTCACCCTGATCAAGTGGGATTTATACCAGGTATGCAAGGCTAGTTTAATATTAGAAAAACCATTAATGTAATCCACCACATAAATAAAACAAAAGACAAAAACCACATGATCTTATCAATTGATGCAGAAAAGGCATTTGACAAAGTCCAACACCCATTTATGATAAAAACTCTCACCAAAATAGGAATTGAAGGAAAATTCCTCAACATAATAAAGGGCATCTATGCAAAGCCAACAGCCAACATCATTCTAAATGGAGAGAACCTGAAAGCATTTCCGTTCAGAACGGGAACCAGACAAGGATGCCCTTTATCACCACTCTTATTCAACATTGTGCTAGAAGGCCTAGCCAGAGCAATTAGGCTAGACAAAGAAATAAAGGGCATCCGGATTGGCAAAGAGGAAGTAAAATTATCTCTATTTGCAGATGACATGATCTTATACACAGAAAACCCTAAGGAATCCTCCAGAAAACTACTGAAACTAATACAAGAGTTTGGCAGAGTCTCAGGTTATAAGATAAACATACAAAAATCACTTGGATTCCTCTACATCAACAAAAAGAACATCGAAGAGGAAATAACAAATCAATACCATTCACAGTAGTCCCCAAGAGGATAAAATACTTAGGAATAAATCTTACCAAGGATGTAAAAGACCTATACAAAGAAAACTACAAAACTCTACTACAAGAAATTAAAAAGGACATACTCAAGTGGAAAAACATACCTTGCTCATGGATAGGAAGACTTAACATAGTAAAAATGTCTATTCTACCAAAAGCCATCTATACATACAATGCACTTCCGATCCAAATTCCAATGTCATTTTTTAAGGAGATAGAGAAACAAATCACCAACTTCATATGGAAGGGAAAGAAGCCCCGGATAAGCAAAGCATTACTGAAAAAGAAGAAGAAAGTGGGAGGCCTCACACTACCTGATTTCAGAACCTATTATACAGCCACAGTAGTCAAAAGAGCCTGGTACTGGTACAACAACAGGCACATAGACCAATGGAACAGAATTGAGAACCCAGATATAAATCCATCCACATATGAGCAGCTGATATTTGACAAAGGCCCAGTGTCAGTTAATTGGGGAAAAGATAGTCTGTTTAACAAATGGTGCTGGCATAACTGGATATCCATTTGCAAAAGAATGAAACAGGACCCATACCTCACACCATGCACAAAAACTAACTCCAAGTGGATCAAAGACCTAAACATAAAGACTAAAACGATGAAGATCATGGAAGAAAAAATAGGGACAACCTTAGGAGCCCTAATACAAGGCATAAACAGAATACAAAACATTACCAAAAATGACGAAGAGAAACCAGATAACTGGGAGCGCCTAAAAATTAAACACCTATGCTCATCTAAAGACTTCACCAAAAGAATAAAAAGACCACCTACAGACTGGGAAAGAATTTTCAGCTATGACATCTCCGACCAGCGCCTGATCTCTGAAATCTATATGATTCTGTCAAAACTCAACCACAAAAAGACAAACAACCCAATCAAGAAGTGGGCAAAGGATATGAACACACACTTCACTAAAGAAGATATTCAGGCAGCCAACAGATACATGAGAAAATGCTCTCGATCATTAGCCATTAGAGAAATGCAAATTAAAACTACGATGAGATTCCATCTCACACCAGCAACGCTGGCATTAATCCAAAAAACACAAAATAATAAATGTTGGAGAGGCTGCGGAGAGATTGGAACTCTTATACACTGCTGGTGGGAATGTAAAATGGTACAACCACTTTGGAAATCTATCTGGCGTTATCTTAAACAGTTAGAAATAGAACTACCATACAACCCAGAAATCCCACTCCTTGGAATATACCCTAGAGAAATAAGAGCCTTCACACAAACAGATATATGCACACCCATGTTTATTGCAGCTCTGTTTACAATAGCAAAAAGCTGGAAGCAACCAAGGTGTCCATCAACGGATGAATGGTTAAATAAATTGTGGTATATTCACACAACAGAATACTACGCATCGATAAAGAACAGTGACGAATCTGTGAAACATTTCATAACATGGAGGAACCTGGAAGGCATTATGCTGAGCGAAATTAGTCAGAGGCAAAAGGACAAATATTGTGTAAGACCACTATTATAAGATCTTGAGAAATAGTATAAACTGAGAAGAACACATACTTTTGTGATTACGAGGGGGGGAGGGAGGGAGAGGGTTTTTTACTGATTAATTAGTAGATAAGAACTGCTTTAGGTGAAGGGAAGGACAACACTCCATACATGGGAGGTCAGCTCAGTTGGACTGGACCAAAAGCAAAGAAGTTTCCGGGATAAAATGAATGCTTCAAAGGTCAGCGGAGCAACGGCGGGGGTTTGGGGACCACGGTTTAAGGGGACTTCTAAGTCAATGGGCAAAATAATTCTATTATGAAAACATTCTGCATCCCACTTTGAAATGTGGCGTCTGGGGTCTTAAATGCTAACAAGCGGCCATCTAAGATGCATCAATTGGTCTCAACCCACCTGGAGCAAAGGAGAATGGAGAACACCAAGGTCACACGACAACTAAGAGCCCAAGAGACAGAAAGGGCCACATGAGCCAGAGACCTACATTATCCTGAGACCAGAAGAACTAGTTGGTGCCTGGCCACAATCGATGACTGCCCTGACAGGGAGCACAACAGAGAACCCCTGAGGGAGCAGGAGATCAGTGGGATGCAGACCCCAAATTCGCATAAAAAGACCATACTTAATGGTCTGACTGAGACTAGAGGAATCCTGGCGGTCATGGTCCCCAAACCTTCTGTTGGCACAGGACAGGAACCAACCCCGAAGACAACTCATCAGACATGAAACGGACTGGACAGTGGGTAGGAGAGAGATGCTGATGAAGAGTGAGCTAATTATATCAGGTGGACACTTGAGACTGTGTTGGCATCTCCTGTCTGGAGGGGGGATGGGAGGATAGAGAGAATTGGAAGCTGGCAAAATTGTCACGAAAGGAGAGACTGGAAGGGCTGACTCATTAGGGGGAGAGCAAGTGGGAGTAGGGAGTAAGGTGTATATAAACTTATATGTGACAGTCTGACTTGATTTGTAAACGTTCACTTGAAGCTCAATAAAAGTTAATAAAAAAAAAAAAAAACCCTATGGGGCAGTTCTACTCTGTCCTATAGGGTCACTATGAATCAAAACCAGCTTGACGGCAAGGGGCTTTGCACCATAGGAGTTATGAAAGGGTGGCCCTTATCTATGCATAAAAATGAAAGTCTATGGGGACTACTACGTAATTCACTCATAAGTCCCAAAAAAGGCAACTTGCATTTGAGGATCTGCTGAGATCTAACAGGAAGTTCTTCCTGCTATATTTCTGGTTTTTGTTGTTGTTATTGTTTTGGAAGAGGGTAACTTTTTATTTTGATATAATTTCAAACGTACAGAAAAGGTACAAGAATCATACAAGAAACACCCTCAATACCCTTTAGTCAGATTCACCAGTGGTTTAAGTTTGGTCCATTTATCTTTCTTTCTCAACATATATATATGTGCACATTTATATATGTATATTTATGTATGCAGAGCCCTGGTAGCTCAGTGGTTAAGCATTAGGCTGCAAACCAAAAGATTGGCAGTTTGAGTCTACCAGCTGCTCCTTGGAAACCCTATGAGGTAGTTCTACTCTGTCCTATAGGGTCGCTATGAGTCAGACTCGGCTCAGCAACAGGCAATTTATATATGCACTTTATGGACTGAATCATGTCCCCAAAAAATGTGTGTCAACTTGACTAGGCCATGAATCTCAGCATTGTGTGGTTGTCCACCATTCTGTGATCTGATGTGACTATCCCATATGTTGTAAGAGAGTAAGGCAGAGACTTATTACCCTTTACCACTAATTGCTTCAGTGTATATTTCCTAAACACAGGGACATTCTTTTTCTTAAGAACTCAATGATGAATATTAGGAAATCTAACATTGATTCAATCCTGTTTTCTATTCCATAGTTCATACTTGGAAACCCTTGTAGCATAGTGGTTAAGTGCTACAGCTGCTAACCAAAAGATCAAGAGGTTCAAATCCATCCAGACACTGCTTGGAAACTCTATGGGGCAGTTCTACTCTGTCCTATAGAGTCGCTATAAGTTGGAACTGACTCAATGGCAATGGGTTTGGTTGGGTTTAGTCCCTATTTAAATGTTGTCATTTGACCCAATAATGTCTTTTGTTGTTGTTGTCGTTAGGTGCCGTCAAGTCAGTTACAACTCATAGCTACCCTACATACAACAGAACAAAACAGTGCCTGGTGCTATGCCATCTTCACAATCGTTGCTATGTTTGAGCTCACTGTTGCAGCCAGTGTGTCAATCCATCTCGTTGAGCGTCTTCCTCTTTTTCACCAACCCCCTACTTTACCAGCATGATGTCCTTCTCCAGGGAATGGTCCCTCCTGATAACATGTTCAAAGTACGTGAGGCAAAGTCTTGCCATTCTCACTTCTAAGGAGCATTGTGGTTGTACTTCTTCTAAGACAGATTTGTTTGTTCTTCTGGCGGTCTATGGTATATTCACCATTCTTCCCCAATACCATAATTCAAAGCCTTCGGTCTTCCTTATTCATTGCCTAGATTTCACATGCACATGACGTGACGGAAAATACCATGGCTTGGGTCAGGCACACCTTAGTCCTCAAAGTGACATCTTTGCTTTTTAACACTTCATAGGTCTTTTGCAGCAAATTTGCCCAGTGCAATACGTCATTTGATTTCTTGACTGCTGCTTCCATGGGCATTGATTTTGGATCCAAATAAAATGAAATCCTTGACAACTTCAACATTTTCTCCTTTTATCATGATGTTGCTTATTGGTCCAGTTGTGAGGATTTTTGTTTTCTTTATGTTGACATGTAATCCGTACTGAAGACTGTGGTCTTTGATCTTCAGCAGTAAGTGCTTCAAGTCCTCCTCACTTTCAACAAACAAGGTTGTGTCACCTGCATATCACAGGTTGTGAATGAGTCTTCCTCCAATCCTGATGCTCCGTTCTTTTCATATAGTCCAGCTTCTTGGATTATTTGCTCAGCATACAGATTGAGTAAGTATGGTGAAAGGATACACATCTGATGCACAACTTTTCTGACTTTAAACCACGCGGTATCCCCCCGTTCTGTTGGAACGATGGCCTCTTGATCTATGTAGTTTCCTCACAAGCACAATTAAGTGTTCTGGAATTCCCATTCTTCACAACGTTATACATAATTTGTTATGATCGACCCAGTCAGATGCCTTTGCATAGTCAATAAAACACAGGTAAGCTAAACACCTTAAAGAAAGTCTCCCTCCCACCATTTTCCTAAATGAAAGCAGCTTGACGTATTTACTAATTATGACTTTGGACCAGTTGGCTGGGATTTGAGTCCCAGCTCTGCCACTTGCCAGTTCGGTGATCTGTGGGCAAGTTACTTAACTTTTTTTTTCCTAATCCGTAAAACGGGCTTAAAAATAGTTTTTACTTTTGTGGACGTGTGTGTATAAAGTTTCTTATACTATGTGTGTAAAGTTCTTATGCCTTAGAAGTATCCGAAACACCGTAAAACCAATGTAAGCGTTAGCTGTTAATCCAAGTTATACTCCCCCAACTGGCCATTTGGAAGGCATTCCAGGGTTTCCTTTCAGCTGTTGTTTTCCTTTCAGGGAAGCAGGATGTGGAGAGGGCAAATGAAACAGGGTGCATACCTCACTGAAAGAGAACAGCTTTCGCCTCATCTCCTTTTTGAGTCAGCAAGCCACTACTGAGGGCCTACCACTTCCCAGGTACAGCAGGGAAGGGGCCTAAGGAGCCCTGAGGGAGCTCCTGGTCTGGTAAATGGACAGAAGAACCCTCTCCTGAAGAAAGGTATGTGGATCTAGTTTTGGGGCCAGGACTTGAAAATTTACTTGTGTAATTAAATTTAATTTCTAGTTGTTTTCTGAATAGGTACCAAAACCACTGCCACTGAGTCGATTCTGACTCATAGCAACCCTCTATGGTTTCCTAAACTGTAAATCTTTATGGAAACAGACTGCCACATATTTCTCCCATGGAGCAACTGGTGGGTTTGAACCGCCGACCTTTTGGTTAGCAGCTAAGTGCTTTAACCACTGTACCATCAGAGTCCCTCCAACACTGAACAGACACACATTTAAAGAAAGCTATTGACATGAAAGAGGTCCAGCTGAACACCTGTCATCGCTGTAAGTCAAATGTTCACAACTTTGAGGATGGCAGAGCTGAGAAGGTCACCACCCCCAAGAAGGCACACCCTCTCAGTAATGGAACCTGGGCAACTGCTCAGAGCCCCACTTTAGGGAGATGATTGCATTGTCTACAAATCAGCAGTGATTCAAGGAGGTGAAAGGAGCACTTTGAGCTAGTAAGGATAGGAAATTGGGGCTTTATAGATAAAATTAAGTAATCTTCCAAACCCCTCTCTACCACCACCCCCACCCCTGCTCTTTTTCTGGCCCCTCACCATCCCAGGACATGCCTACAGTGTCCTTCTGCAAGCACTTACGTCTCTTGGCATGACGACTTCCCTCAGTCCCTGCAGAGTGGGCCAGAAGTGGAGCTAGGCACAGCCCTCGGTCAGTGACACGTAGGAGTGGCAGGGTAAACGTCCCCTTTCCTATGCTCCATGTACAACAACCCTGAGGCACGTTCTACACAGTCTCCCACAGTTCCCCAGTGGGGCTGCACTCTAGCTGCTCATAGTGGTCACCTACTCAATCACATGCCTCTTGGCTACACAGGACAACACCTGGGAGGGCATAAGGAAGAAACTGCAAAGCCCCAATTTCCCAAGTGTCCGTATAAAAGAGAACCAGACCTGTCCTTTGCAGGTTTTTACTCCTCCTGTAAATAGAAGCAGCTCAGCTCATAGACAAATAATTGTTTTCCTTTCAGCTGTGTCATCGGTATGACTATAAAACTACGGTTTTCTTCTACCCTTCTTTTGGCAAGCAGAATAAGAGTTTACCCTGAAATACAAAGTGATAATGTATAATAGATGGAAAGGATTATTGTAGTAAAATTTGTGAGAATTCAAACAGGGCCTAAACTTTGTTTTTGTCTTTTTGTTATCTTTGTTTAAAAAAAAAAAAGGTCATCAGTAATTAATAGCAGAAACAAGCTTTGGGGATGAGTAGCACAATTATTAATTCTCTTAAGAAAACATATGACTATACAGAGCTTCCCCTGGCTGCATGAAAACAACGGATGTGTTAGTGGAAAACCAGGCTGGAGTTTAACATTGAAAAAATGGACAATCACGACTTATTAACTATTCTTTTTAAGTAGAACCTCTAAGTTACTGCTTATGGTTGGAAGTTGTACAGCTACTTTTTATAATTCAAAATATCATTAATTTGATGGATCCTCTCCTCTTCATTAGTGCTTTCCACTTCAGTGGCCACCACTCAGTTTGGGTACTCAGTTAATTCTTCCTATCTGAACTGGCCCTGACTTCCTTAGCTCCACTGTCTCTTTCCTCCAGGTCATCTTGTACAGCACTGCAGACTCATCTTCCCACAGCTGCACACTTAGATGTAACTGCTCTGCTCACGAGTCCTTCTTTCAACTGCCCAACACACACACACACAGACACACACACACACACACACAGAGTGATCCCCTGGGGAAATCTCAATTGCAGACCCTGGTACTAAGAAGTTCCATGATAAGTCCCAAACTCATTTTCTACTGCTTCCTTTAAGAACTTTAGACTTCAGCCAGACCGAGCTACTACCCACAGGGCTTTCCTGCTTCCACTCCTTCACATATAACCGCTCCTACCCAGGATGCCTATCACATCCCCACTGACTGGTGTCCTTCCTATTCTTCAACGCCCAGCTCAAATGCCACCTCCTTCACCAAGCCTTGAGTGACTCATTTCAGAGGAAGCAGTGCTTTGTTCCTCCGTGAACTCACACTTGCCCCACGTAAGTAGCACTTACCATGTAATATCCTATGCTTTAGAAAGAACATCACTTTGTGGTAAGCATCTCGAGGACAGGAATTGTATCATTTAGGAAGAGGTACTCATGAAGAGGCCTACTGTGGCTTTTCATACAGAACAACTGCTCAACAATCGCTCAACAACTATTTACTGAATTCAACCAGTGAGAGTGTACTGTGCTCCTCGGAGGGAGTCCCTGGACACCAACGACTCTGGGCACAGAGACTAACTCATATGGCTGTCCAAAGAGGAGGAGCACAGAAAAAATAAAACGTAATTTGCATGATACGGAATTGTTCTGGAATCAGTATACGGTAAGGATGAACTAATTTGT
Organism: Elephas maximus indicus; assembly: GCF_024166365.1. Lineage (NCBI taxonomy): Eukaryota > Metazoa > Chordata > Mammalia > Proboscidea > Elephantidae > Elephas > Elephas maximus. The sequence continues at coordinate 62,726,661 of NC_064843.1, read as the reverse complement.
GATTCTGCTGAATTTATACTTACATTTTAATCGCTCAAACATCAATGAAAGACCAGGGAAGGTAAGATAAAAATTTTTCAATATGTTATCTAATTGGTTCTTACACACATTAACAGCCAACGCTTTTAAGGAGATGACACTTTTCAGTATAAAGGAAAATGTTTCTCTTCTAATTCTAATATGTAGTATTTTAGGGGACTGTCAGCTATATGGCTCCCGCCCTAATTTTAAATACGGCTTAAAAGGAGAATACATACCCACATAGCTATGTGTAAGGTAAAGAACTGGCAGTGTGCACAGAAAAAAAGTGTTCCATTTTACCTAAGTACCATCAACACTGCCGTACTGTGTCTATCAGGAATGTCATAGAAAGAACAAAGTGGTTTATAGATTAAAAACATGTCAATTATTTTATGACCAAACTTCAAAAAGGAAAGTCGCCTGAACAGTTCAGAAGTCTATCACATCACGCCACCTCTGGTGTACATCTAATGGCATTTAAGTCATTGATCATTAAAGGCCTTTTTATATAGGTCAAGGTTGCTGGGGCTTTGTGTTTTGTATCTCACAGTTTAAAGAATACTCTTAATTTCTAGGTTTTTTTTTTTTAACTTTTAATCTATAGGGAAGAAAACTAAAACTTTCTATAAACTTAGATTAATGCCTGCTAATGCACAGAAGGAAAAAAACTAAAACCTTCCTCCTACTATAAAAACAAAGCAGTGTGGCCTCTGTTTCTTTTCTGATAAGAGTCTTAAATACCGAACAGTTAGCTGCATAATAGCATTTACTGGCAGCCAGGCAGCCTGCTTAGCAGATATATAAAGCAGGTAAAAGGAGAAAAAGTTAATTTCTTGGCTGAATGATTCCATCGGTAGCTATAGGGCAAACCTGAAAGTCTTTTAGTAAAGTAGCAGTTGATTCTTCTATCAATCTGTAGCACACATACTCTTCCAAGGAAAGCATTAAATATGAAAATCATATCCTGTTATCATCTGTTCGCAGCTTTCAGCCCAGTAAGCTTTCCTTAATGAATGCTGCAGCCTGAGGAACAAGCACGCTGTTGGCTTTTCTGAGTAACGGAGTGATGCTACCGTTTTTGCTTATTACAATGTCGACTGGCTGAGGGGGTTTCACATATAGTCACAAGTGACTACTCTCGCCAGCATGCTCCAAGTTATTACAAGATGTTTTTAGACATTTCATCTAAAAGAGCTTTACTGCTTTTAGTGAAGAAAACATCTATGGTCTTGAATAGAATCATTTATATGGAGATAGGAGGGAGGATTAGAAGCCTGCATTACGGCAGATACATAGCAGAATTTATTTAAGTATTCCTTGCCAGTCTTTTTGTCTGTCACTTAGATATGCAATCTTTTCTTTCTACTTTCTCTACAAAAAGGTTAAAATATACAAAATTATATACAAGAGGAAAAGAATCAAAATACCACATTTTGGTTTGCTTTTCATTTAAAATATTTCTCAAACTAAAACAAAAAAAAAAATCTACGAAGTATTATTAAAAATACACAATTTTACCTCCTAAGGACACTAAGATTTTCTTTGGTTTCTCTCTCTTTTAACCCCGAAGTGACTGCCTTTCAGTAAATTTAACTGAATTGACATTAAAGCAATACTCGCTAAGTTAAGTAATCACGGCTTAATCGAAAAGCTCTTCATAATAAGACGGTTTTATTTAAAGCAATTATTTTAAAAGATGAACATTCCAGAAAGCCTCTATAAACACAAAGTTTATGTATTACCTTCTCCCTGTCTTCATCTTTCAGTTTGTCCTTTATTCCCAGGCTATCTTTTGAAAGTAGCTGCATCTTCTTAATTTGAATCTCGTATTCCACCTATATGTAAACAACGTGTTATTTTGTGGTGGCTGTTACGACAACTAGTACCTGTCTACATATCTTGCAGTCTTTAGAGCATACAAGGAACAATGAAGTAGAAAGTAAAAGCCGACGTTGCCAAGAAATTCAGCTTATTTTAGAAAGTAGACAATTTCACAAATAATACATATGAAAAGTTGAACTGTATAAAATGGTGTATGAACTAAAAAAATGAAGGTTTTGTGGATTTTTACTTAATCTTTCATCAATTTAGGGAATAAAAAACTTCAAGGTACATGACAACATGTTGACACTCTCATTAGGTTATCACGAACATCCAGTGATTCAATATACGGAAGTTACACATTAGACGCTGTTTTCCTTGAAAAGTTTTGTCCTAAGCAAAGGGGAAAAAATCAGTCCCACTTCTTAGCTATAAACCCCCCAAAAAAACCAACGACTCATAGTGACCCTATAGGACAGAGTATTCTTAGCTATATGATAGCTATATAATGTCATGGCCCTAGTAGCTGCAACAGAGTACTGTATAATATTTGTTTGATTGTCAATTTAAAATGAAGTCCATTTTCTATGAACAAAAACACATCGTGGGCAACAGCACCACAACAGCCAAGTTTGCTCCGGCACTAATAACTATATAAAGATGTCTGCATCATTACCACACTGTAATTGAAGAAAGTGATCCAATCATAAAATGCCTTTTTTTGAAAAGCAAGGCATAAAAAGCACTTTGATTCAGCAAGTTACTAATTAAAGCCTTGAAAAAGTCCATCACAGATAAGTATCAGGACGTTTTCTAAATTGGGCAGTTGATGCACCGCAGCTAGAAACATACCTACGAGATAATCAATTAACCTGCTCCCTTGGCTGTCAGTCTGCACATAAAATAGGCCTGGGCTTTGTTTTCACACACACAAAGTGAACTGGTGATAGTAACCAAAGTTGATCTGTCTTCCTCAAAATATTTTAAAAGGTGCCCCATTTTTAATAAGAGGCAGGATTTTTTTTTCGCTTTAGCAGAATGCTATTAACATGATAGATTGCAAGCAATGATCTAAAATAGATACAACTTAAATAACTTTTATAAGGCCAATACAAATGATAAAAGAATAAAATAAACCAAGAAAAGATAAAGAAATAAGGCAATTAAGAAAATACAATTAACATCATTGTTTTATATCCATTCCTTTGAACTCATAGATGTTTAGTTTTTAACCCCAAAATCTTTAAACAGACACACTTTACAGGATCCAAGGGAAAGTATCTTTAAAAAGAAGTAGGAGATGGATTACAAAATAAACGTATACTTAGACGTTAAACAGGAAACCCTGGTGGTGTAGTGGTCAAGAGCTATGGCTGCTAACCAAAAGGTCGGCAGTTTAAATCCGCCAGGCGCTCGCTCCTTGGAAACCTTACGCGGCAGTTCTACTCTGTCCTATAGGGTCGTTATGAGTCGGAATCAACTTGACAGCAATGGGTTTTTTTGGTTTTGGTTAGAAGTTAAATAAAAAAAAATTTTCCCCCTGTGGCTACAAATGTAATCATATGCTTTTTGAATCACTGTAAACACACAACAGACATTGTACCTGAGTTCCTCACTACAGGATCACTTCAGAGCCGTAACTTACAAAGATAACGGCACTTTCTCATGAAAAAATGAGGGTTTTATTCAACTGATTTTGTTGAAGCAAAAAGGAAGTGGTAACTGCATAAGGAGTTCATAAAGAAAAATAAGTACCTTCAAGAGCCCAATTTAGATTGCTCTCAATGCATCTGAAAAGTTCACTAAATTGTAGGTACTCTTTTCTAAATTAATGACGTAAATAAAAACCGTACAATGTATTCTGAAACCAGAGACTATGATAAATCAATGATTGATATAAACTAATTTTCTATGCCCGAGGACCATGGATTTCCACCTAATATCACTTTGCTCTCTTTTTTTACCTTTTATTTATACATACAATATTCGATACTATTCCTCAGATCCACCTCCTTAACACCCGAGAGCAAGGTTTTTTCTGACTGTAGGGCTGTGAGGCCCCCTAGTCCCACTTCCTCTTCTATCTGTGTTTAATCAAATGGTTCTACTACTTTAAAAAGTTTTGTTTTGTTTTTAAGTTAGGAAAATGTTGTGTACACAAATCTTTCCAAGACTCTCCCTGCTAAAAACTGATACAACATCAGAGCACATCCTCATCTATCAATTTCTCTGACAGCTTCTCTTTCAAGTTTTATTCCTAATTTCTTCTCCCATTAGGTCCCATGGGCCTTTTCTGCTTCCACAGGTATCAGGGCTTGCACCAAAACCCTTCTTTCTGGTGGTAGGCTCCTGGTCCCTGTCCTTCCCTTACATGTGGCCTAGGCTCCTCACCATGAGATGTGTCCCCAAAGCATCTCGGTCTGGAGCCCTTCTAAAGATAATCCTTGCGCTCCCTCTTGTGAAATCTGTTTTAATAATCCCAAAGCACTGAATTAGCCCAACTTGTTCTATCTGTTACTGCTTCATGGCCCTGGGCTGGGTGCTGCATACCTCAATCTAGCAGGACCTTCCCCTTCACTTCCTACCGTGCAACAGCAATTTACTTCAACTCAGTTACTACTGGGATCTGTTGTTGGTGATCTGGTGTTGCAGGAAGAGGACATGGAGGTTCAGCAGATCTTTCAGCAACTTGGGGAACTCATGCTCACAATGCATTCCTTCTTCCATTATGTTCCCTTCTTCTGTATTCTTAGATTCTTTCAATTCCCCCTCTTCACATTACCACTTGCCTAAAGTGCCACCATTACTTTCTATCACAGGCTTCCTTTTTTCATTGGTCTTTGGGGTTGTACAGCTACTTCTCAGTTACAGGGTAAGTGAATAATTGAACTAAAGAGACATGGATTCGCTGGCCCAGCCCCTGATATTAGAGTGGAAGGAATGGGTACAGAGAGTTACATAAATTGTCCAGTTCGACTCTCTGGTGAATATGAGAGAAGGCGCTAAGATACAGTCTCCTGCTTTCTCCTCTACTATTTTTTTCCAAGACATACGCTTCCTCTTAGATGGCAAACTTTGACCAATAGAAACATTTATTTATTCAACTACACATAGTAACAGGCAAGATGCTTGGCTGATAAAAAAATGGAATTTGCTACAGACTCTGTCCTCTAAGAGCCGGAAGGTTGCATGTGGAAAGGGCTACCTTGCCCTGCCCTCAGTGGCTGTCACAATGCTGAGCAGAAATTAAATGAGAGCTCAGAAGGTCTGTGCTCCTCAGACTTTATCCCCTATAGACACACACAACCTAATAATGGCATGTTCAACAGGGGTCACATCTTTAATGTGGTAATGACATCGGATCTTCAGAATGCCTCTGCTGTTAAATACAAATGCTTTCTGGGAAGGTGTAACGCAGGGTATAATCAATATCACATTAGTTCTCACATAGTTGTTTATAGTTCATAAGAGAACAAGAGAAAAAAATGAAGAAACTAAATTTCAGTCAAGGAGGGCGGTCTCAATGTTAGTGAGCGCTTATTAAGTGCCACATTCTGGGTCAGATACTGAGATCATTGAAACAATAAGACAAGGAGCTCGCAGTGAAGTGGGAAAACAGACAGACACATAAACAATTACAATACTAGGAAGGAAGCGCTTTACTGAGAAAATTATGACACAGACCTGAGGCAGGGCAGGGGAGAGGGCTTCTCGATGAAGGAGGTATGAGCTAACGTAATGCTCTCAGGAAATATGAATTGTTCAGAATGTTTAAAGCACTGTGGGTGCAAGCCAGTGAGTAAGAAAGTGAGAGAGACAGAGCACATGTGCATGGGTGGAAGGTAAAGATGGAGAGACGGTGGGAGCATATGGGGTGAAAGAGATAAAGGGAAGAGATGGGGTGACATGGGAGAGACAGGGGTGAGGAGATTTGGGAATGTGGAGAGGCAGGGAGAAGGAATAGAAGAAGAGGAAAGACAGGAGGGAGATGGGGATGGAGGGGGTGGTGAGGGAGGGGAGAGAGAATGTGTACTTCTGTGTATTTGTGTGCGAGGCACAGAGAATATGTATGTGCGGGGGGTGGCGATGTCACAGGGTTGAGGCTGGGGGTGGACAGCAGGCCAAAGCCATATCTCAGTAAATCTCGTGTCCACACTAAGGTGTCCGGGCTTTGTCCTGAAAGCCGGAGCAAAGGGATCAAGAAGTATAAACAGCAGAGACAACAAAGCCAGAGGATGACTTCCACCCAGCATGGGGCCCCTCCCTAAATGCCTGGACATGCCAGCCCTATGCTTGGCACTGCAGTTAAGGAGGCTAAAGCAGATGCTGGGAACACGCTACCCACGTCCCTGGGACCTTTCTGGGGGCTCCTGAGTTCCAGCATCTGTGTCTCTGTGCCTCAGGCTCCTTCGGAACCTGAAGAGGCTGCCCTGTCCATAAGAGTCTGTGGCTAACTCCCCATGGCCTGCACCCCTCCCCACATCAGTCCTCAATCAGTGACGTTCAGGGGCCCATTTTTGCATATCCCAAATGTTCTGAACCATTTGCCAGAGCTTCCCTGTGCAATTAAGCTCTATTGCCAACTGTGGTAGTTGGCTACCTGTCTTCCCCTGTCTTACTTACTCACTTCCCTACTGAGATTCATTGCACTTTCCAAATAAACTACTGAAATTTGAACCCTTGTCTCAGGGTTTGCTCCAGGGAGAAACCAAACTAAGATGAAGGCCAAGGGAACCTGAGGGAAATCGCTCTAAGTTAGGACCGACTGGGGCCCCTTCTACAAAATCAGCTAAGGAGGGCGGCCGGGGGGTTGAGGCGGCAAAAAGAGGGAAAGAAGGGTACAGCCCTCACAGCACTACTAATAATGTCTGCATTCTTAAATTGAGTCTACTCAGCCTCTTTGTCCAACTGACAAGTAGCAACATAATCACGACACAATACTTTGAAAACTATATGAGATCAATATCCTTAAAAGACCTAAGACCACCACTGGACACTAACACTTAAGGGAGAAGCAGAGAGAAGAGCCAAAGGCAAAGCTCCCTGTTCTGAACCTCTGCTGAGTGCACCACCAGCCGAGGTGAATGGTATCACTGAACGGGTTTACTGCCGTAACCGTGTGAGTTTATGGGCACACAAAAAGCACTCAGCTTTGGATTGAGGGTGATGGCCAAAGTACAGTTCTTCAGGGAACACACACCCTTCACAATGGTAGCTACGTGACCTGCTCGTTTATAACATCAGCGCAATGTTTTTAAAAGGCATTTTTTACCTAAAATTTAAAAAAGGAATGCCTACGTAATTTTTGAACAATATTTATGAACAAATTTCATACTCCTATAAATATAATTGGAAACCCTGGTGGTGCAGCTGTTAAGAGCTTCAGCTGCTAACCAAAAGGTTGGCAGTTCGAATCCAGCAGGTGCTCCTTGGAAACTCTATGGTGCAGTTCTACTCTGTCCTATAGGGTCGCTATGAGTTGGAATCAACTCGATGGCAACAGGTTTTTTTGGTTTATAAATATAATTAGTCATTCTTTAAAATGATCCTCATTTTGATGTTGTTTAGCAGCTCATTATACAAATTTATTTTATATACATACAGTAGAACCTACGTAAGGCGAAAACTTGCCAGGGAAGAAAAATTATTTTTCATTAGTAGAGAATGATAGAATAGTGGCAAGACTGGACTGTGTCCAAGGCTGAAAACTTGTGAGACCTGGAAAAACAAGGCAGTCCTGTAAAGTCTCGGTTTCACTGTACAGTATATCCTACTTACAACGAATACTCTCAATATAGAAATTTTACCAAATATGATTCTTACTCTCAAATTCCTTCCTCCACATTTGGCTATAACAGGAAATCAACAATTAAATAAAGCATCAATATAAAAATAAGAAGAAAACATCTATAATTTCATTCATTCTCCTGGGAATGCTAAATTCTCTGCTTTGCTCACCATTTTTATATTCTTTGTGAAATTTTCAATAGGGACAACTGCTTTTTCATCTTTAAGCATTCTACTTGTATGCTAAGAGGAGAGGGAAAAAAATGGAATGTTGTAGCTAAAAATTGCTATTGCCCCAAAGAGTCGCCAAGAAAACTTCTAGAGCTACTAAAGAAACTTTGCAAAGTTGCAGGGCACAAGGTCAACAAACAAAAGTCAACTGGGTTTCTATACACCAGCAATGAGAAATCTGAAAAGGAGTTAGGAGAACAATTCCATTTATAATATCATCTAAGAAAATAAAATACCTAGGAATGAATCTAACCAGGGATGTGAAGGGCTCATAGAATGAAAATTATAAAACGCTGCTGAAAGACGTTAAAGAAGACTTAAATAAATGGAAAGATGTTCCATGTTCTTGCGTTGGAAGACTCAATGTTGTTAAGATGTAAATATTACACAAAGGTATCTATACATTCAATGTAATCCCAATCAAATTTCTAACAGCGTTCTTTACAGAAATAGAAAAACCAATCCTAAACTTTATATGGAATGGCAAGAGGTCCCAAATAGCTAAAACAATGTTTTAAGAGAAGAACAAAGTAAGACTCACACTTCCTGATTTTAAAACATATTATACAGCTACAGTAATCAAAACAGCCTGGTAGTGGCACAACAATTAGACACATAGACCAGTGGAACAAAATTGAGAGTCCAGAAATAAATCCACATATCTATGGTCAACTGATTTTCGACAAGGTGCTAAGTCCATTCGATGGGAAAAGAAGAGTCTCTTCAATAAATAGTGCTGGGAAAATTGGATTTCTACATGCAGAAAAATCAAACAGGATCCATGCCTCACACCATACATATAAGGACCTAAATGTGCAAACAAAAACCCTAAAATTCTTAGAAGAAAATGCAGAAGCAACACTTTCAGACCTAGCTTTCAACAATGGGTTATCTAATAACAAAAGCACAAGCAACAAAAGACAAAATAAATAAATGGGACCTCATAAAAATTAAAAACTTTCATTCTTTAACAGACATTACCAAAAAAGTGAAAAGACAAGCTACTGACTTGGAGAACACATTCGGAAACCATATATCTGACAAGAATCTAATAACAGAAATATATATAAAACTTCAACAACCTAACAACAAAAAGACAAACAGCCCAATCACAAAATGGGCAAAGGACTTGAATAGAAATTTCACCAAAGAGGGCATTCAAATGGCCATCAAATACATAAAAAGATGCCCAACATCATTAGCCATCAAAGAGATGCAAATCAAAACCACAATGAGGTATCATTTTACCCCAACTAAGACGGCTAAGGTAAAAAAATAATAATAATAATAACAAATGACAGTGGGAATGTGGGAAATTTGGAAACTTTAGCCATTGGTGTTGGGAATGCAAAATGGTACAGCCATTGTAGAAAACAGTGTGGCAGTTTGTCAAAAACTAAAAATAGAACCAGTACACACCCCATCAATTCCACTCCTAGGTATATACCCAAGAGACTTGAAAGCAGAGACTCAGAGATTTATATGCCAATGTTCACTGCAGCACTATTCATAACAGCCAAAATGTGGAAACAACCTAAATGCTCATCAAGAGATGCATGGATAAACAAAATGTGGTGCATACATACAATGGAATACTACTCGGCTAGTAGGAGAAATGAAGTCTTGATACATGCTACAATACGGATGAAGCTTGAAGACATTTTGCTGAGTGAAATAAGTCAACAAAAGGACAAATATTGCATGACCTCACTTATATAAAAACAAAATGCGAAGGTATAGAGAACAAAGTTTATTAGTGGTTACCAACAGTAGGAGGGAGGGAGAAAGCAGGGGAGGCTAACAGTGATGGAAACATCACGTTGATTAAGTTTAGAGTTAAAAAGCTGATTATTATAATTGCTGTCAATAAGTTGTACACCTGTAAAAGTTGAACGGGCAAAAGATGTGTGATATATTTACAACAGCAGCAGCAACAACAACAAAAAGAGTAGCTGCTAAGGCTGCTTGTGTACAGTCAAAACCTCATGGGATGTGGTTTCTTGGTTTCGAGATTTAGGGTCATGGTTTCATGGAACATCCCATTTAACTGGCTTAATAACATGTTTAGTGCCTCTGTTCTACCTCCTAGTTTGATGTGTAGTACCTGGGGTCTTAAAAAGCTTGCAAACTGGCATGCAAGACACCACAGTTGGTCTCTATTCACCCAGAACAAAAGAGGAAGGACAGTCAGGAATAGGAGGAGGATATGATTGTGTGGGTAACTGCCTCCGTGAACAGCTGCCTCCTTTGCCGTGAGACCAGAAAAGATGGATCATGCCTGGCTACCATTGCTGAACATTTTGATCAAAGATTCTACAGGAGAATCTTGATCAAAAGGGGGAAAATTCAGAACAGAATTTAAAATTCTCATGGACTCCAGACTTCCTGGAGTTGTAAAGGTTGGATGAACCCCAGAACTATTGCCCTGAGATAATCTTTAAACGTTATACCAAAAATATCCCCTGAAGTCTTCTTAAAACCAAACGATATTTTAGCTTAACTAATAAGAAGTATCTGCCTTGAGCATTATGCTCTTTTAAACTGACAACAGTAACTCAAAAGGTTAGATAGGAATCTTAGGGGACACTGAATTTATGTTAATGAGGGAGGAACAACTCAGAAAAGGAGGGTGAGAATGGTTATACAACTTGAAGAAAGTAATCAATGTCACTAAATGGTACACACAGAAACTGTTGAACTGGTCTATGTTTTGCCGCGTATATTCTCAACAACAAAACAAATTATATTAAAAAAAATAAAAATTGCTATTGCTTGAACATATCTAAACCCTAGGTCTTTGTTCCCAAATGCCCCTCGGCACTAAAAGGAGCCACAGCTCCGTGGATAAAAGGCTAATTCCACATCTGAGGCACAGAAAATTAATGGTAAACCTTTAACTCTCAAGTACAGAAGCTGACTTGAAGAGACTCTCACTGGCCAAATTTGGGATAGTATGAACAACGAAAAGTAATAATTACTGTAACTGACAGCATACTGGCTAAATAAAAATTTATAAACTCGTAGCGACATTAAGAGAGGGAGAGAGTGAGGAAGAAAGAGAGAATGGGAGCGGGAAAAGGAAGCTCTTTTTTATAAAAGAATGCCTGGTAATAAATGCAGAAGAAAAGATAAAATTAGAAAAGCACCATTTCACAATCTCCACTATAATAGCTAATTCAGGCAAGGCTCATCAATGGATCCTAAAGCCATTAAGTAAAAGGCTGTTGAGGAACAAGATATTCCCTGATGTCAAACCATCACTTCATAGATTATTTACTAATCATTTACAAAGGGGAAAGAGATACCTTAGAATAGAGAGATCTGGGATCACCATCTCAGCCTCACGCAGGTGACACCACCTGACATTATAAGCCTCCTGATGGAATGTATGGGGTAATACAGAACCTTACTTGTGACGAAGTTAATTAAATTAATAAAATTACAAATTTGGTCCTCGGCATAACAAGCCACATTTTAAGTGTTCAATAGCCACGTATGACTAGAGGCTACTGTATCAGACAGCCTAGGTACAGAATATTTCCATCACTGCTGTACAGCAAATGATATCATGGTCTCATTAAATTTCTTACATGTGATAACAATATTATGATTATTAGAAGACTGTCCTTGTTCTTAGGAGATTGATGCTGGAGTATTTAGGGTTGAAATGTCACAATGTCTGTGACATATTTCCAATTACTCAGGAGAACAGAAATATAGCAAAATATTTACAACCATTACATCTAGGTGGTGAGTACATAAATGTTTGTTATAATAATTCTTCCAGTTTTTCTGTGTATTTAAATATTTTATAATAAAGGCTGTGGGAAAACTGCTAGAGACAAGAAAATGAGAAATACTGAAGCCAATTCCTCCTATAACCAGTATTCAGTTAACCTGAACAACAAGCCCTGACCAATGCAAACGGTGAAGAAAAAAGGCCTGGTTCCTGGCTCTCCACACGTGGCAGGGGAAGTGAGATGCAGGAGTCAGAGAGGGCCGTGAAGAGCAGTGGCTCTGGGTCAGAAGACAAACTCCTCGGGGCCAGTTCTACCCCTCAGCCCTCCCCTAACTCCCTGCCTGACCAGAACAGAAGAACCCAGCACAGAAAAAGAACTCTTTGAAGGAGGAAGCAGTGCCCCTCAAATTCAATCAACCAGCCAGCAATCATGGAAGGGTTGTCATGTGTTAGGCACTGTGCCAGGTGTTGGCTGGTGGCTTTGCCTGTGTTAAGTATTAGTGTAAAAAACAAAACAAAACCCATTGCCGTCCAGTCAAATTCCGACTCATCGCAACCCTAAAGGACCGAGTAGAACTGTCCCATAGGGTTTCCTAGAAGCAGCTGGTGGATCCAAACTGCCGATCTTTTGGTTAGCAGCCAAACTCTCAACCACTGTGCCAGCAGGGCTCTAGTATCAGTGTAGTATTACAAATATAAATACAATTATAAATACTCTGTTAATTCTGCAACTAAAGTAGGAATCTTAGAAAAATGCAATTTCAAGCTTTCTGATCAAAACTTGGCCACACGTTAATTTGCAGAGAAAACTAATACTGAATCCTACATATGAACAAATGAACATCAGTGCCTTCCCCCACCCGTAACTCACTGCCTTACTGCCCATTACTTCCAATTTCAGCAACAAAAGATAAAAAAAGGCCTAGAACAAAAGAAGACATTACCTTCAGTTCCTGAAGCTTCTCTGTATTTGTGGTAAAATGTCCAATATGAGCTTGTACACCTTCACACCACTTCAAATATTTCTGGTTTCGAGTATGAGCCTTCTTTTCTGATTCGCCTATTTCTTTGAGGTATTTCTTTAATTTTACATACTTCAGCTTAACTCTAAAAAAATAAAAGCAGATTTTTAAACAACGGAGTTAGACGTTGGCACGCTTAAGGAGGAGAATTTTCTTTAACAAAATTGTTCATGAGACAAGATATTTTATGCCAAACACCGAAACCCAAAGGACAGAATGTATATACATTTTTAGAGAGAAAATTAACGGAGCATCAGTGGGGTATCACATGGCTACATCTAGGCATAACTCTCCTGAGAAATGTATGTAAGACCACATTATATAACATTCACACAATAAAAGTTTACACAGATTTATTTCTCAAAATTAAAAGCGACTTCAAGAGCAGAGTCTATGTGGTCGTGTTTCGATGAATAGCCCATTAGCATTCTTTTGTATGGCAGACAATTTCAAAACAACCTGTTCACCTGGAAATACTCAAACTATAAACTACAATCCACATATATTAAGAAATTTTCAAATTTAACATATCAAAAAAGCTCTCATTTAGATAATATAAAAACATTTTGTAAAAATTGCAACAATGTATTATTAAGATATAATATATGGACTGAAGCCCTATGCAAACTGTGAAAAAACCTTTCAAGACTCTCATCCAACGTACATCAACACACATACTGAGGAGTTCACGGTGCTGTACAGCACACTCCCCTCACAGACCCACACTGACTCTAGCTCCTTCTTCCTCGGAAGTACCTAAATTATAAGAGAGCACTTGGTTATGTGGCATTTCTGCTGTTGGCTCAGTAAATTACTCAACATTCTCTATCAAGCAAAAATAAGTGATAAACCGCAAAAACATTTACCCTCAAAACACAGATCTGCAAAGATGGTGGAGTTGTCTAAAATTAATCACAACAGACTTTAAAACTCTGCCTCTAATCAGTAATTTTCAAGACATTCTTCACTATGCTAACAATTCTGTGCTTTGACATTGGCTGCCTGGCCCCATTTTCCCTTCTGAACAAAAACCTTAACCCTGTCCTTACTGCTGCCGGTACCTGCCATCTTCTGCTGGAGGGACAGCAGGGGACCTGGAACCTAGGATCCTGTCTTTCACACTCAGGCACCTGATAAAGCTGTTCACCTGCAGTAGGTACAATAGTAACCATGCCTCCTCCACCCAGATGGGGTTTCACTCCTGTCCGCACATCAGCCTTCAAAGCTGACCACATAAGCAGATCATCCCTCCAATCATCCCTATTTTCAGTGTCCCAAATAGGACAGGAACTCAGCAAGTCAACGGGGCAAACGAATAGGCACAATAAAGTGTAATTAACCCACGAGGGAAATACAAGGGCCTCTTATGTATTGGGCAACCTGATCTAGTTGAAGAGGTCAAGGAGGCCTTCCTAGTGGGAATAACTTTTCAGCTGAGACCTGTAGAATGGGTAAAAAATTAATCCAAACTTCAGGAGAACAGAGTGAAAAGATGACGGAAAAACATTCCACGCAGGGGAAACAACATGTCGAAAAGCCCTGAGGCAATAAATAAGAGCAGCACCGATACTGACAAAGACAGTAATTAATAAATAATAAGTTGACTTTTACACTCTTATCTTCGTTTTACAATGAAGAAATGGAGGCACAGGGGGGCGGAGCCAAGATGGCGGACTAGGCAGACGCTACCTCGGATCCCTCTTACAACAAAGACACGGAAAAACAAGTGAATCGATCACATACATAACAATCTACGAACCCTGAACAACAAACACAGATTTAGAGACGGAGAACGAACTAATACGGGGAAGCAGCGATTGTTTCCAGAGCCTGGAGCCAGCATACCAGTCAGGTACGGCACAAGCACAGAGACCTGCTCCACCCCCCTGAACTAACCCCGGGAGGGGGACTAGCCGGTTCCACGGGCGGCGTGGGACGCAGCCGTTAGGAGAAGTCCCCGGGAGGCAGTGACTGATCTTGGAGCAGAAAGAGCAGCACCCAAGCCGGGGAACCGTCCCACAGGGATTTGGACTGCACGCAGGCGGCTTCATTAACATCTGAATAGCCTGAGCCAGAGGGAGAACTCTGATAGGGATCTGACTGCAGTTTTTTTTTAGCGGATTTTCTGGAAAAACTAGTTTCCCAGTGATGGCTCGGAGACAACAATCCATATCAAACCACTTAAAGAAGCAGACCGTGACAGCTTCTCCAACTCCCCAAACAAAAGAATCAAAATCTTTCCCAAATGAAGATACAATTTTGGAACTATCAGATACAGAATATAAAAAACTAATTTACAGAATGCTTAATGATATCACAAATGAAATTAGGATATCTGCAGAAAAAGCCAAGGAACACACTGATAAAACTGTTGAAGAACTCAAAAAGATTATTCAAGAACATACTGGAAAAATTAATAAGTTGCAAGAATCCATAGAGAGACAACATGTAGAAATCCAAAAGATTAACAATAAAATAACAGAATTAGACAACACACTAGGAAGTCAGAGGAGCAGACTCGAGCAATTAGAATGCAGACTGGGACATCTGGAGGACCAGGGAATCAACACCAACATAGCTGAAAAAAAATCAGATAAAAGAATTAAAAAAAATGAAGAAACCCTAAGAATTATGTGGGACTCTATCAAGAAGGATAACCTGCGGGTGATTGGAGTCCCAGAACAGGGAGGGGGGACAGAAAACACAGAGAAAATAGTTGAAGAACTTCTGACAGAAAACTTCCCTGACATCATGAAAGACGAAAGGATATCTATCCAAGATGCTCATCGCACCCCATTTAAGATTGATCCAAAAAGAAAAACACCAAGACATATTATCATCAAACTCACCAAAACCAAAGATAAACAGAAAATTTTAAAAGCAGCCAGGGAGAAAAGAAAGGTTTCCTTCAAGGGAGAATCAATAAGAATATGTTCTGACTACTCAGCAGAAACCATGCAGGCAAGAAGGGAATGGGACGACATATACAGAACACTGAAGGAGAAAAACTGCCAACCAAGGATCATATATCCAGCAAAACTCTCTCTGAAATATGAAGGCGAAATTAAGATATTTACAGACAAACACAAGTTTAGAGAATTTGCAAAAACCAAACCAAAGCTACAAGAAATACTAAAGGATATTGTTTGGTCAGAGAACCAATAATATCAGATATCAGCACAACACAAGGTCACAAAACAGAACGTCCTGATATCAACTCAAATAGGGAAATCACAAAAACAAACAAATTAAGATTAATTAAAAAAAAATACACATAATAGGGAATCATGGAAGTCAATAGGTAAAAGATCACAATAATCAAAAAGAGGGACTAAATACAGGAGGCATTGAACTGCCATATGGAGAGTGATACAAGGCGATATAGAACAATACAAGTTAGGTTTTTACTTAGAAAAATAGGGGTATATAATGAGGTAACCACAAAAAGGTATAACAACTCTATAACTCAAGACAAAAACCAAGAAAAACGTAACGACTCAACTAACATAAAGTCAAACACTATGAAAGTGAGGATCTCACAATTTACTAAGAAAAACGCCTCAGCACAAAAAAGTATGTGGAAAAATGAAATTGTCAACAACACACATAAAAAGGCATCAAAATGACAGCACTAAAAACTTATTTATCTATAATTACCCTGAATGTAAATGGACTAAATGCACCAATAAAGAGACAGAGAGTCACAGACTGGATAAAGAAACACGATCCATCTATATGCTGCCTACAAGAGACACACCTTAGACTTAGAGACACAAACAAACTAAAACTCAAAGGATGGAAAAAAGTATATCAAGCAAACAATAAGCAAAAAAGAAGAGGAGTAGCAATATTAATTTCTGACAAAATAGACTTTAGACTTAAATCCACCACAAAGGATAAAGAAGGACACTATATAATGATAAAAGGGACAATTGATCAGGAAGACATAACCATATTAAATATTTACGCACCCAATGACAGGGCTGCAAGATATATAAATCAAATTTTAACAGAACTGAAAAGCGAGATAGATACCTCCACAATTATAGTAGGAGACTTCAACACACCCCTTTCGGAGAAGGACAGGACATCCAGTAAGAAGCTCAACAGAGACACGGAAGATCTAATTACAACAATCAACCAACTTGACCTCATTGACTTATACAGAACTCTCCACCCAACTGCTGCAAAATATACTTTTTTTTCTAGCGCACATGGAACATTCTCTAGAATAGACCACATATTAGGTCATAAAACAAACCTTTGCAGAGTCCAAAACATCGAAATATTACAAAGCATCTTCTCAGACCACAAGGCAATAAAACTAGAGATCAATAACAGAAGAACGAGGGAAAAGAAATCAAATACTTGGAAAATGAACAATACCCTCCTGAAAAAAGACTGGGTTATAGAAGACATCAAGGAGGGAATAAGGAAATTCATAGAAAGCAACGAGAATGAAAATACTTCCTATCAAAACCTCTGGGACACAGCAAAAGCAGTGCTCAGAGGTGAATTTATATCAATAAATGCACACATACAAAAAGAGGAAAGAGCCAAAATCAGAGAACTGTCCCTACAACTTGAACAAATAGAAAGTGAGCAACAAAAGAATCCATCAGGCACCAGAAGAAAACAAATAATAAAAATTAGAGCTGAACTAAATGAATTAGAGAACAGAAAAACAATTGAAAGAATTAACAAAGCCAAAAGCTGGTTCTTTGAAAAAATTAACAAAATTGATAAACCATTGGCTAGACTGACTAAAGAAATACAGGAAAGGAAACAAATAACCCGAATAAGAAATGAGAAGGACCACATCACAACAGAACCAAATGAAATTAAAAGAATCATTTCAGATTATTATGAAAAATTGTACTCTAACAAATTTGAAAACCTAGAAGAAATGGATGAATTCCTTGAAAAACACTACCTACCTAAACTAACACATTCAGAAGCAGAACAACTAAATAGACCCATAACAAAAAAAGAGATTGAAACGGTAATCAAAAAACTCCCAACAAAAAAAAGTCCTGGCCCGGACGGCTTCACTGCAGAGTTCTACCAAATTTTCAGAGAAGAGTTAACACCACTACTACTAAAGGTATTCCAAAGCATAGAAAATGACGGAATACTACCCAACTCATTCTATGAAGCCACCATCTCCCTGATACCAAAACCAGGTAAAGACATTACAAAAAAAGAAAATTATAGACCTATATCCCTCATGAACATTGATGCAAAAATCCTCAACAAAATTCTAGCCAATAGAATCCAACAACACATCAAAAAAATAATTCACCCTGATCAAGTGGGATTTCTACCAGGTATGCAAGGCTGGTTTAATATCAGAAAAACCATTAATGTAATCCATCACATAAATAAAACAAAAGACAAAAACCACATGATCTTATCAATTGATGCAGAAAAGGCATTTGACAAAGTCCAACACCCATTTATGATAAAAACTCTTACCAAAATAGGAATTGAAGGAAAATTCCTCAACATAATAAAGGGCATCTATGCAAAGCCAACAGCCAATATCACTCTAAATGGAGAGAACCTGAAAGCATTTCCCTTGAGAACGGGAACCAGACAAGGATGCCCTTTATCACCGCTCTTATTCAACATCGTGTTGGAAGTCTTAGCCAGGGCAATCAGGCTAGACAAAGAAATAAAAGGTATCCGGATTGGCAAGGAAGAAGTAAAGTTATCACTATTTGCAGATGACATGATTATATACACAGAAAACCCTAAGGAATCCTCCAGAAAACTACTGAAACTAATCGAAGAGTTTGGCAGAGTCTCAGGTTATAAAATAAACATACAAAAATCACTTGGATTCCTCTACATCAACAAAAAGAACACCGAAGAGGAAATAACCAAATCAATACCATTCACGGTAGCCCCCAAGAAGATAAGATACTTAGGAATAAATCTTACCAAGGATGTAAAAGACCTATACAAAGAAAACTACAAAGCTCTACTACAAGAAATTCAAAAGGACATACTTAAGTGGAAAAACATACCTTGCTCATGGATAGGAAGACTTAACATAGTAAAAATGTCTATTCTACCAAAAGCCATCTATACATTTAACGCACTTCCGATCCAAATTCCAATGTCATATTTTAAGGGGATAGAGAAACAAATCACCAATTTCATATGGAAGGGAAAGAAGCCCCGGATAAGCAAAGCACTACTGAAAAAGAAGAAGAAAGTGGGAGGCCTCACCTTACCTGACTTCAGAACCTATTATACAGCCACAGTAGTCAAAACAGCCTGGTATTGGTACAACAACAGACACATAGACCAATGGAACAGAATTGAGAACCCAGACATAGATCCATCCACGTATGAGCAGCTGATATTTGACAAAGGACCAGTGTCAATTAACTGGGGAAAAGACAGCCTTTTTAACAAATGGTGCTGGCATAACTGGATATCCATTTGCAAAAAAATGAAACAGGACCCATACCTCACACCATGCACAAAAACTAACTCCAAGTGGATCAAAGACCTAAACATAAAGACTAAAACGATAAAGATCATGGAAGAAAAAATTGGGACAACCCTAGGAGCCCTAATACAAGGTATAAACAGAATACAAAACATTACCAAAAATGATGAAGAGAAACCCGATAACTGGGAGCTCCTAAAAATCAAACACCTATGCTCATCTAAAGACTTCACCAAAAGAGTAAAAAGACCACCTACAGATTGGGAAAGAATTTTCAGCTATGACATCTCCGACCAGCGCCTGATCTCTAAAATCTACATGATTCTGTCAAAACTCAACCACAAAAAGACAAACAACCCAATCAAGAAGTGGGCAAAGGATATGAACACACATTTCTCTAAAGAAGATATTCAGGCAGCCAACAGATACATGAGAAAATGCTCTCGATCATTAGCCATTAGAGAAATGCAAATTAAAACTACGATGAGATTCCATCTCACACCAGCAAGGCTGGCATTAATCCAAAAAACACAAAATAATAAATGTTGGAGAGGCTGCGGAGAGATTGGAACTCTCATACACTGCTGGTGGGAATGTAAAATGGTACAACCACTTTGGAAATCTATCTGGCGTTATCTTAAACAGTTAGAAATAGAACTACCATACAACCCAGAAATCCCACTCCTCGGAATATACCCTAGAGATACAAGAGCCTTCATACAAACAGATATATGCACACCCATGTTTATTGCAGCTCTGTTTACAATAGCAAAAAGTTGGAAGCAACCAAGGTGTCCATCAACGGATGAATGGGTAAATAAATTATGGTATATTCACACAATGGAATACTACGCATCGATAAAGAACAGTGACGAATCTCTGAAACATTTCATAACATGGAGGAACCTGGAAGGCATTATGCTGAGCGAAATGAGTCAGAGGCAAAAGGACAAATATTGTATAAGACCACTATTATAAGATCTTGAGAAATAGTAAACCTGAGAAGAACACATACTTTTGTGGTTACGAGGGGGGGAGGGAGGGAGGGTGGGAGAGGGTTTTTTTATTGATTAATCAGTAGATAAGAACTGCTTTAGGTGAAGGGAAAGACAACACTCAATACATGGAAGGTCAGCTCAATTGAACTGGACCAAAAGCAAAGAAGTTTCCGGGATAAAATGAATGCTTCAAAGCTCAGCGGAGCAAGCGCGGGGGTCTGGGGAACATGGTTTGCGGGGACTTCTAAGTCAATTGGCAAAATAATTCTATTATGAAATCATTCTGCATCCCACTTTGAAATGTGGCGTCTGGGGTCTTAAATGCTAACAAGCAGCCATCTAAGATGCAGCAATTGGTCTCAACCCACCTGGAGCAAAGGAAAATGAAGAACACCAAGCCCACATGACAACTAAGAGCCCAAGAGACAGAAAGGGCCACATGAACCAGAGACCTACATCATCCTGAGACCAGAAGAACTAGTTGGTGCCCGGCCACAATCGATGACTGCCCTGACAGGGAGCTCAGCAGAGGACCCCTGAGGGAGCAGGAGAGCAGTGGGATGCAGACCCCAAATTCTCATAAGAAGACCAAACTTAATGGTCTGACTGAGACTGGAGGAATCCCGGCGGTCATGCTCTCCAGACCTTCTGTTGACACAGGACAGGAACCATCCCTGAAGACAACTCATCAGACATGAAAGGGACTGGTCAGCGGGTGGGAGAGAGACGCTGATGAAGAGTGAGCTAATTATATCAGGTGTACACTTGAGATTGTGTTGGCAACTCTTGTCTGGAGGGGGGATGGGAGGATAGAGAGAGAGGGAAGCCGGCAAAATTGTCAAGAAAGGAGAGACTGAAAGGGCTGACTCAAGACGGGGAGAGTAAGTGGGAGTAGGGAGTGAGATGTATGTAAACTTATATGTGACAGACTGATTGGATTTGTAAACGTTCACTTGAAGCTTAATAAAAGTTATTATTAAAAAAAAAAAAAAAAGAAATGGAGGCACAGAATGTTGAAATAACTCTCCCGGGACCACATAACTAAGAGCTGGTGAGGCTCAGATAATTATATTCATACTTTATAGGCACCTGGCCACAGAGCCCACACGCATAAACACTGCACTGCTCTAAAAGCTTGTCATACTTAAAAACTAGTACAGCATTTTAGCAGCAGTCAGGCAAGAGATAATGATAAATAAACAGGAAGCAGACAGTGGAGAGTGTAGTAACCCCTCTGGTGCCCTCCTCACATCTTCCTGGCTCACCGTTTTTTCCTACCGGCCACTGCTGCAACAACCTGACAGCACCTTGCCCCAGCTGCACCTGGTATCTTGCTTTCCCAAGTCTGCTTTTCTGAGTTCATAGCACGGAGAGCTTTGCTGGGAGGAGGAGTTAACGCCTCCTGGGGCCACTCTTACCAAGAGGGGTCAGAACCAGGAGGTAAATAACCCCTCTTCCTCCCCTCTGGCTCTGGATGGACACTTCTGAGGAGCAGAGGGGCAGTCTACATGTCCCCTGAAGGTCTTGGTGGGATCGAGCTCCAGGTGCCCACAGCTGTGACCAGCTCCTGTTTCATTTTTTTGAGACCACTTCCTACAGTAAACTACCTCACACAAGCCTTTGTCACAGACTCTGCCTTGTGGGAGGTGTGGGGGACCACGCTGGGGCAGACATGTTAGGTATTTAAATCTTATCCTATGGGTAGCCTAAGAAAGCATATTTTTGGCAAATCAATCCTGTCTTCCAGAAAACAAGAAGAGGCTGAAAGAGAAGAACTCAGCAAACTGACAGCTCGGGGGGAGGGGCTGAAGGTTCCTTTCTTCTCTCACACCTCCACTCCATCATTATAGTAGAACGCACCCAAGAATAAGCTGCATGAAAAGCCTACCCCCCCATCTTCTACCCCTCTAGCCATGAGCTAGAAAAACCATAGCTGCATGGATCCCCTCCAACTTGGGCCCACTCCTGAGGCCACAGCATCCACCATTCCCTGGACAGTGCTTGTCTCTTCTAGAGCTGCTAATGACAGATGGCGGTCTCCCCTTGTCTCTTCTAGAGCTGCTAATGACGGATGGCGGTCTCTCCTTGTCTCTTCTAGAGCTGCTAATGACAGATGGCAGTCTCCCCTTGTCTCTTCTAGAGCTGCTAATGACAGATCGTGGTCTCCCCTCACTGGTAACTTTGGAAGTACGCTATATTTTAAAATCAAAGGATAATTTTGAGGATGAGAAAATAAGTGGGCCTAATGGTTGATTTAGAGCTCTGGTGGTACAGTAGTTAAGCGCTTGCCTGCTAACCAAAAGATCAGCAGTTCAAACCAGCCACTCCTTGGAATTCCTATGGGGCAGTTCTACTCTGTCCTATAGAAAAAAAAAATATATATATATATATTTTTTTTTTTATAGGGTCACTATGAATTGGAATCGACTCGACAGCAACAGGGTTGCGTTTAGGTTTTGAATGGTTGATTTGGTATTAAAAATTCTTGGCCTCTCTCTTCTGGATGAAATGTTTGTATTTCTCAGTCATACTGTGACATGGATAAATCATAAATTCAATGCCATCATGGCCAGAAACTTTTCATATGAATAATATTGGAAGTAACACCATATATTTGGGTTAGGAATAAAGTACAGGCTGACATAAAATAGAATTAAAAATATTAAAGGTTTGCTTTTAATTTAGAGTAAGTAGCCTAAAGAGGATGACATATATGTTAATCCATTGCTCATAATAATTTTAACAGTCATTCTCATATATGAACAAATAAGACACCAGGAAACCCTGCTTACAGCAGTTTGTTGAAAGATTAACTTTGGGAATTACACATTAATGATTACATAAGCTCAGTGTGTTTACACTGTGGCCAAAAATATAAAAAACACTATAACCACCTTACTCTCAAGGTATTTACGCAAAACAGAGCTCTGAAATAACACAAATAACAAATAATGAAAATAATTTTCATCTTGTATTAATTTTTACTTTGTATTAAGCTATAGTATTTATATCAAATTATTATAGATAAGAATTAAGAGAATGGTTGGGTGAAAGGTAAGAATACTGGGGGAAGTCAGCAAAACTCAACCACGGCAAAGTCATAGAAGCTTCACAGACACAATCAAACTCCTTGAGAGACTAAGCTCCTGGGCTAAGGGCTAGGGACCGTGATCTCAGGAGACATCTAGCTCAAACGGCATAACACAGTCTGTAAAGAAAATATTCTACACCCAACTGTGGTGAGTAGCAACTGAAGACTTAAAAGCCTGAGAGCGGCCATCCACCAGGCTAAGTCCAGAGCAACTAGATGGTGCCTGGTTACCACCACTGACTGCTCTGGCAGGGATCACAATGCAGGGTCCCAGACAGAGCTGGAAAAATACGTAGAACAAAATTAAAATTCACACACACACAAAGACCAGGCTTGCTGGTCTGATAGAGACCGCAGAAACCCCAAACAGTACGATGCCTGGACACCCTTTTAACTCAGTACTGAAGTCACTCCTGAGGTTCACCCTCCAGCCAAAGATTAGACAGGTCTATACGGCTAACAGTAACACACGTGGGGAACGTGCTTCATAGTTCAATCATGTATGTGAGATAATGGGCACACCAGCCCAAAAGCAAAGACGAGAAGGCAGGACGGGACAGGAAAACTGTACAAACAAAAAAAGGCAACCTGGGGTGGAGAAGGGAAGAGTGTTGGCACATCCCGGGTCTGGGAAGCAATGTCACAAAACATTTTGTGTACTAAATGTTTAATGAGAAATTAATGTCGTATGTAAACTTTTTCCTAAATCACAATAAAAAATAAAGAAATAAGAGAATGGGAAAAGTACTCCAATTATGGTATTAATAACATAAATTAATCTGGTGCCATCAAGTTGAAACCGGCTCATGGCAACCCCATGTGTTGCAGAGTAGCACGGTTTTATAGGGTTTTCTTGGCTGTGGTCTTTACGGAAGCCATTCACCAGGCCCTTCTTCTGCAGAATCGCTAGGTGGATTCAAACCACCAACATTTAGGTTAGCAGCTGATCGAAAACCTCTTATGCTGCCCAGGCTCCTCATAACATAAGACTAAATTTTATTGATTAGCATATGCAAATTGGCTTCAAAACTGTCACCACTGTCATTTCTTACCTGCATGTATCAGACTGACTGTATTCATAAAGTTTCCTTTCCAAGTCCAATCTCTTCTTTTCACTAAATACAGAAAGAAAAATTTTATAATTATATTCGTAAGTTAAAGGCAGCCAGATTTAGAACATGATCTTCGAAAATCATGCCTTTGGCAAAGTGCTTCCCCGGCCTCTCTAAGCAGCAGAAAACACCAGCTGTGTTTGAAGCTCAACCCACACAAACATCTGACAGTCACCAGGAATGTCTAGGAAGCAAAAAAGACACTGACGTGAGGCAAAAAGAACTAGACTCTCAAAGCAAATAGGGAAATACAGTAGGAAAGGGGTAGGAAACAAGCTCATTCATTCATTCAGTAAATATTTTTCCAGAGCCTGCGACCGGCCGGAAGACTACTGTGAACAAGTCAGCCACGGCCCCTGCCCTCAGGCAGCTGACACCAGGGGGAGGGGAGGAGGTCAATCTATAATCCAAGGTAGATTTGTGGGAGCACTGCCTTCAGATTGGTAGCTTGCTCTGCTCCCAACCAGACAAGCCCTAGCAGAGCCAAGTAACTAAGTTAGGAAAATATCTCTGAAAAGCAGAGTCGGTCTCACATTTAATAAAGACTAACACTATTACTTTGAATTGGGGGCTTTCTTTCTATAACTTTGTAACGTTACCATTATTTGTCACTGACTGCTGTTTCCCAGAAGGTACTACCAGTAAAGATTTAACTGTCTGTGATGTTTAGGTGAGGCCTGGCAGTAAGCTAGAGGAGTAAACTGTTTTACCCTGTATTCAACCTAGGCAAGAGGTCAGACAAACTGGTCGGTAAAGGAGGAGGCAGCAGCCAAAGCCAAGGGGACAGGAAGTGGAGTAAAACTGCCGAACAAGATGCCATCGCAGTCCCAGAAAGAGTCCTTAGGAGACCAAACCCCAACAGGCTCTTTCAACTACCACCAAGTACCAGCCTCAATTCCATGATGTGAGCTAAATCCTTCACCCAACCAAAAACCCACTGACACTTGAGTCTCCTCCGACTCCTAGCAACCCCACAGGGTTTCCTAGGCTGTAAACCTGTACGGAAGCAGACTGCCACATCTTCCTCCCAAGGGGCCACTGGTGGTTTCCAACCGCCAACCCTTTAACCACTGTGTACCACCAGGGCACTTTAAATACTTCATGTCTGTTTTACATTTAAGCCTTAAAACCCAGTATTTATTCCAATAAAAAGCCAGAGAAAGGCTTAGTGGAAAGATAACCTTGAAATTCCTATACAACAAATCTTTGTTTCAGTATCTTAAAAACCCCCAGCCCTGGGATACCTCCCCAAGTGCCATGGTATCAGTCACCTGCACCCCTCACCTGGACTTTTTGAGGCTTTTACATGGGGGGTGGGAGGGTGTGGGGGTGGTGTCCAAAAGCCACCTGGCTTAGTTTTCTCTTTTAAGTCACCTGTCATTCTATTTTTATCTTGATACCACAACTCTCCACTACACTATCTTCAGCTTTACTCAACTAATACCACAGCATCAATTATTTCTGCACTATTATGTTATCTCTCTCTGAATCAATGCTGGCATTGAAAACACTGGGGCTGGTTAATGGGCCTTTTAAAGGGATGGTTTTATATAATTGTAAGAATCAATTCCACTTATATGTTTCTACCATGCTTGTGGCACTATACACACTGTAACAAGTCACTGCATTAGGCTCTTTTAGATTCAATTTATCGACTTTCAAGACAATGCAGGGAAAACACTGTATATATAAAGAAAAAAGTAGAATACAAAATTATATCTATCTGTGATTATAGCTAAGGCAAACTGGGCTAGAGATGTTCCAGTTGAAAAGGGAATGCCCTGGTCACTGGACCAGCTAACACTGCAACGACCCACCTCTAAAAGGGCTAATAAAAGGTAAGTTGTCTTTTATGCCCCAAATCAAACCTGCTGCCCACAGCAACCCCATAGGGCAGAAGAGAACTGTCCCACAGGGTTTCCAAGGAGCAGCTGGTGGATTCGAACTGCCAATCTTTTGACGAGCTGCCGAGCTCTTAACCACTGTGCTACCAGCCTGGAAATTTCTGGATTGAGAAAGCAGCTGTGACTACCCAGGGTTGCAGTTTTTGAATGACTGGAGTTAAGGGTCCCTGTGTGAGAAGCTCTGATGTCGCAATGATCAAGCGCTCAGCTGCTAACCAAAAGGTAAGGAGTTTGAACCCACCAGCTGCTCCTTGGGAGAAAGACGTGGCAGTCTGCTTCCGCAAAGGTTTATAGCCTTGGAAACCCTTTGGGACATTCTATTTTGGCCTGTAGGGTAGCTATGAGTCAGAATCGACTCCACAACAAGGGATTTTTAACAGGTGGTCCCTGGGTTGGTTTAAAAAAAAAAAAAAAGTACATTGAAACACAAACGTGATACAATGATGTTCTTTTTTTTGCTTTTCAAACCTGCAACTTTCAACCCCCCCTTTTTTTTTTTTTTTTACATTGAGTCCTATTTCTAGAAAAGAGAAAATCTGTGCGACCTTACTTTACACGTTAGTCAAGCCCTCTGATTTATGAAGAACCAAGGTTCAGGGAAGCAAGCAACCTGCTCACGGTCATACAACTTTCATGGACTAGAACCCAGGTTTCCATGTTTCAACTGCAGTTTTCTCTGTATCTAAAGTGATTCACCTCTATGGTTGTTAACTACGTGTTGATCAGTTAGTTATGAGTCCTTAAAACGAAAAATGAATATACACAGCAACAGACTTATAGTGACTTAAAAATAAAACAAACCTCCAACTGCACAACCATGAATAGGCTATAAAGTTTGACTCAAATCCCTTAAATAATCTCATCAGCCTCACCTTGCTTAAGAGTTAAACCAATAAGCATTAAACATAAAGTAATAATCATTACATAATTACACCATAAGGACTATAAACAGCCAGGTGTTCCTACCACAGGCAGCAAAAATGATAACTCAAGGTTAACTTTGTTCAAAAAGAATGACATTTAAACCAGTAATATTTTAAAATTAGGACTTGGGCTAAGCTATAAAAAAAAAAACCGTTGCCGTGGAGTCGATTCTGACTCACAGTGACCCTACAGGATAGCGCAGAACTGCCCCACAGGGTTTCCACGGAATGCCTGATGGATTCGAACTGCCAACCTTTTTTGCAGGCAGCCGTAGCTCTTAAGCACTACACCACCAGAGTTCCATGCTAAGTTACAGGGATAACTAAAGGCCTGGGGTAGCTGTTCTTCTATCAGAAGAGACGCTGAGCCAGAAAGCACTTAAAGTGTACTACAGCACACAGCAATGTCTTATCTTTTAATTACCAAGCAGGTACAGAAAATTAATATTGTTTTGGAAATGTCACACTACCCACTTTTACCTGGCTGGCTGGAAAATGGTCATTACTTAGTGGCAGTGTCTGTCTACTGGGTTCCACAAGACAATAATAATTCCTAGAAACTAGCTGGTTTTGGGATCTCTTCTACTCATTCAACAAACATTTATCAAGCACCTCCTTCCTCAGGTATTCTATTCTGAACTAAACATCCAACTAGATATGGTTCCTGCCCTCTTGGAATTCTCCATCTAGGCAGAGAGCAAGTCACTTAAGCCGTCACTAAAGCTGGGGTGCTGTAAGCATGCAGAGATCGCATCAGATAGGGGATGGGGGTGAGCGACACCTGGGGCAGGAAGAGTCTGAAGGAATGATTTTCTACAAGTTGGAGATGAAGAGACCCCTGGGGAAGGCAAGAGGCAATCTGTCAGAGAGAAAACAGCAAGTCAGAAAGGATTAAAGAGTAAAATATGATGAGGACAGCTAAGGAGGCCTGTTGCAGGTGCCCTATAAACATCTGACAAAAATAAATCCAGCAGGAGATGACTGTAATTCTTTTGAAGAACCACCTACTTTTCAGGTAACTATCGGCATTTTAGAAATGGCACACACATAGCTCTACTGTTCACCAAAATGACTGTTCTGTAACTTTTAACACTCAATAAGCATTTTGTCTATAAAGATTCAAAAATCTATCTCCTTCCTTACCAAATAATGAGATCTCCAACTCCAATTAACTTGCTAGCTAAATAAGAGTTCCAACAACTTATCTTTTACGTGGTTATTTAGAGTAAACTGCTTTACAATTTTCTTCCTTTATGTACTCCTTAGATGTAGCTGTTTTCAGGGATTCGTCTTTAACGTCATTATCAACGGCATCGTGAGTCCTCTGGAAGCTGGGCTTCTCCCACTGGAAATTTCACCCCTTCCCTGGAACCTGGCCACCTCCCGGTCCCCAGAAAGGCCTCCTCCCTGGAAGCAGGGCCTACGTTTGTGAGCACACGCAGGCTCTCCCACCTGCATGCCCGGGCCTGCCACCATCGAGGCGGCGCAGCTGTCAGGTGGGATGACAATAGGGAGAGACGGGGGAGAGGGGCGTGAGGAAGGGACCAGAGAAGTTCACAGGGTTCCACCGAGAGGGGCAGGCAGAGCTCCCGCTCTCAATTCCGAGCACGTTCAGCGGCGCGGCCCACCGCACCTCCAGCGGCAGGCGGGCCTCAGCGGCGGCAGGCGGGCCTCACCGGCGGCAGGCGGGCCTCACCGGCGGCAGGCGGGCCTCAGCGGCGGCAGGCGGGCCTCACCGGCGGCAGGCGGGCCTCAGCGGCGGCAGGCGGGCCTCACCGGCGGCAGGCGGGCCTCACCGGCGGCAGGCGGGCCTCAGCGGCGGCAGGCGGGCCTCAGCGGCGGCAGGCGGGCCTCACCGGCGGCAGGCGGGCCTCAGCGACGGCAGGTGGGCCTCAGCGGTGGCTGCTGGGTGTCTGCCTCCCCCAGCGCCCCCTCCAAAGCCGGGGCTCCCCCGGCCGACCCAGCCCAGGCACCGCGAGCGGCGAGAGGGAAGGCACAGCGTGCAGGCCACGCAGCACACCCTCAGGCCGGCCGAGTCCCGCCGCCCCTGCTTGGCCGTACCTGTCCCGCAGCCCGTGCTGGAGGCGGCCCAGCCTCTCGTAGTAGTCGGGGCTCGCCAGGGGCGCGGCCGGCGCGGGGGTACGGCGCATGCTGCCTCCGCCGGGCTCCCTCCGCGCGGCCTACGGGCGGCCGGAGGACCCGGGTCGTCCCAGGCGACGGCCCACCATGCACCGCGGGTAAACACACCACGCGGCGGCCTGCAGGGGCGGGGCGGCGGCCGTGCGGGGGCGGGGCGGCGGCCTGCAGGGGCGGGTTGGTGGCCGTGCGGGGGCGGGGCGGCGGCCGTGCGGGGGCGGGGCGGCGCCTGCAGGGGCGGGGCGGCGGCCTGCAGGGCGGGACAGCGACTGTGGACGTTACGGGGCGGGGCGCCGAAGAGGAGCGGGGCGGGCTCCGTGCAGGGGCGGGGCGGGGCCTCGTGGGTGGGCGGGGCCTCCGCCTGCGAGGGGGCTGGCTGGGCGCCGTGGTGGGGCTGGTGGCTGTGGACGTTACGGGGCGGGGCGCCGAAGAGGAGCGTGGCGGGCACCGTGCAGGGGGCGGGGAGGGGCGGGGGCTCGCGGGTGGGCGGGGCCTCCACGTGCGAGGGGGCGGGGTGGGCGCCGTGGTGGGCCTAGAGGGCTGGAGACCGTAGGGGTCGGGTCACCCGGCCTCTCTCAGCATAATCTGAGGTCTCCTTCCCTTCACCTGTGTCAATTTTATAAGGTGCATTCTCTCCCTCCCGCCTTTTTTCCCTCCCTTCTTCCCAGGATTTACTGAGTTCCAGGCACTGTGCTATGCTTGTTTTCCTACCAGCACTAAAAAGCAAAACAAAAACACAAAAAAGACAGAACCCCAAATACTATATTTACTGTGCTCAGCCCTGTCTGCTGAATCTCGTGCTTGAAAATCCGTGCCGACCCTAAGGATGAGGAGCTACAGGGAAGGTCCTCCAGGGCCGGTTAGTGCTGCAGGTGACGTTACAGATGGTGGAGAGCGAGAAGTTGGTAACTAATTGTCTGTGCAGACATAGCTCAGATGGACTGTGCTCCAAACACCCTGTAAAGTTGAAGTGTGGGGATTCCAGAGCCAGACTGCCCGGCAGGGTCAAATCCCCCCTACCACTGAACAGCTGTGCCACCTAGTACAAGTCACTAACCGTCCTGAAGCCCAGGTCTCCTCATATGTAAAATGGAGAGGCTGTCACTGCAGTGCTAATTCAGTGGTAGAATTCTCCTTTTTTTAATGCAGAAGACCCTGGTTCCATTCCTGGCTGTCATGGATGCAGTTGTGTCCCCCAGAAATGTGTATCAACTTGGCTAGGCCGTGATCCCCAGTACTGCGTGATTGTCCACCCTTTTGTCATTTGATGTAATTTTCTTGTGTGTTGTAAATCTTACCTCTATGATGTTAATGAGGAAAGGTTAGAGGCAGTCATGTTAATGAGGCAGGACTCAATCTACAAGATTAGATCTTATCTTGAGTCAATCTCTTTTGAGATATAAAAGAAGGGAGCAGAGAGACAGGGGGACCTCATACTAAGAAAGTAGTGCCAGGAGAATAGCATGTCCTTCAGGCCCTGGGCACCTGTGCTAAGAAGCTCTTAGACCAGGGAAGATTGATGACAAGGACATTCCACCAGAGCTGATAGAGAGAGAAAACCTTCTCCTGGAGCTGGCACCCTAAATTCAGACTTCCAGCCTCCTAAACTGTGAGAGAATAAACTTCTGTGTTTTAAAGATCCACTTGTGGTATTTCTGTTGTAACAGCACTACACAACTAAGACACCTGTTAACGTACCTCATATGTAGCAACCACTAGTCAGTGGAGGTTTGTGTGTTGCTATGATGTTATAAGACAAACTAGGAAGAAAGGCCTAGTGATCCACTTCCGAAAATCAGCCAGGGGCAACCGTTCAACCTGCAGCTAACAACATTCCTGCAGGACTCATCAGTGTCACCGCCATAAGTAGTTAATGCTTGTGACGTGTTTGTAAGAGGACTCAGCACATAGTGTCAACTTTTATCATCCTCGCCATGGGAAAACAGCTTACTGAAGAATGACAACCATATTCCAAAGCCCACAGAGCAGACAAAAGAAACTACAGAGCTCTTCACTACTTTTGATTTCTTTTCACAGTCATTAATTTCACTTATATACACGAAAGGTGTGACAAACCAGTAAGGAGATGATTAGTAAGAGATACAGAACTCTCAAAGGTCAATAATGTAAAATTATAACAATGTTACTCAATCTTCCCCTCATATTTGGCAAGTCCAGGGCAAGGATACAATGGACGCTCTGCTATCATCTGCCCAAATACTAAAAGTTATAAACCAAGATAACAAACCGTAAGTAAACTATGTTCTCTTTGCTACTTTGACCAATATGCCTTCCTAACAACGTGGAAAACCAGACTGAAATTTAGTTCTCTGACTCCTTCCCCACTACATCCCCTTCCTTCCCCCACCCCAGACTCAGTGCTTCACTGTGAGGGGCTTCCCTCCCTCCCCCAGCCGCAAGTCCCAACTCTGGCCACAGCCCTGACTCAGCCTCCTCTTAGCCACTCCTCAGGCCTATGGCAAAGGTTACCTCGGGAGGAAGGACCCAGGAAAGAGGTCTCTGAAAGCCTTGGAAAGGCTTGGGCCTGTTTGAGCAGGGGATGTTAGAGCGCTCCGAATGTGTTATAGAAAGGGGGCATGTGAGCCTGGCCCTGGAGCCTCCTTGCCCTGTGTGGAAAGGTATGGCCATATGCTATACCAAATCATTATACCAAATTGGTTCGGTGATAGTGCACAAAGGCTTATTTTATTAATTTTAGCCCAACTAACATTTTACTACAACCCTGGCAAAATGCATTATGTTTTTAGGATGTTTTATTTAGGTTCACCCCTATTCAGATGAGTTCGTTAAAGGGGGAAAAAAATCCCCCAATTAATATAACTAATTATTGTCAGCAAATAGCCCGGAGTAAGCAGACTACGCAATCATTTAGCATCCCAAATTTTTATTAGGCCATTTAGGTGAGCCTAGAATTAAATATAATTAAACACCAAATAGATAATTCAAAATAATTATAGTTTGCATTCTATAGGTGATTCATTAGTGACATATGACAAATCTAGATACAGGGCCCCCTTTATTAACAACAGCACGTAGCAAACTCAGTAAGTATTTCTAGACTATTTATGCTAAAATTATGCGTTTTAAATGGTGACAGACTTTCAATAAATTCAGAATTCTTTGGTTAGAATATTTAATTTACCGGAGCATTCTTCTCTTGATGTTGTTCTTAAATCCTTTTATCTTAGCAGAGCTTTTCTATGAGCCACTATGCTGTTAGCTATACTTGCGCTGGTGGTCATCGAAAGTCTTAGATCATCCCAGCTTCCTATATCCTATAAAAGTCACATAAAGTCTTAGCTGGAAATTAGAGGAAGTCTAGCCTCACTCCCTCGTTTTACAGCGAAGAAGAAAGGTTCAGAGCAGGCAAGAGACTGGGCCAAGGTCACAAAGCTGGTACTCTATGCAATGTTAATGAACGTAGTTCAAAATATGGGTCCCTAAAAACTGAGAGAGTCCCTGGGTAGCGCAAATAGTTAATGTGCTCTGCTACTAACCAA
Organism: Elephas maximus indicus; assembly: GCF_024166365.1. Classification (NCBI taxonomy): domain Eukaryota; kingdom Metazoa; phylum Chordata; class Mammalia; order Proboscidea; family Elephantidae; genus Elephas; species Elephas maximus. The sequence goes on along the minus strand of NC_064843.1, from coordinate 62,693,895 downwards.
AGACTTGGGAGTTTGAGTCCACCCAGAGGAGCCTCGGAAGAAAGACCTGGCCATCTACTGAAGAATCAGCTACTGAGAACCCCGTAGAGCGGAGTTCTGCTCTGACAGACATGGGTCCCTGTGAGGCGGAACAGACGGGGCAGCAGCTGGTGCTTTCTTCGTTTGTAACGGTCCCGTGAAACAAATAACAAGGTAAGCCAGTATCTCAACCCGGTAGTCAGGTGTCTCTTAAGGTGAATCCCGTGAAATTTCTATTTCGGTAGCAGAGATACAGTCAAATCAATGAATGGAACATTGGTTTTGGAAATATGTTAAAATTAGAATTTTACATTTTAAAATGCTAGCACTTTAAAAAAAATTAAATCCTATACATATGAGTCTATAATTGCTTGGATATAAACATTTTTAAACATGCGAAAGTGTTTTATTTTGCAACTACTGTGCAGAAATACTAGACATTGTATCCTATGCTGTTGGAAAACTTGGCTTGGAAATAGAGATGAATCAAATGTGGAAGGCAGAGGAAAGGCTGTGATGTCACCTGTAATTTGCCGCCTCCCGCCGTTGGACATTTACGCTGTTGTAAGCATTCACCGTCCGTTTAACCCCCACAACGGTCCTTTGAAGGCATTACAGTTTTAAACAACCCGCCCAAGATCACACGGCTTATGTGTTCTTGACAAGCTAGTGGTGGCACCAGGACTAACACGCTGGCCTGCTCTGAACCCAAAGACCTTCTCTCTTAACCTCCACTTGGCATCTGAAGATATCTATATCTGTATATTTTATTTTTCTTTCATGAAATGTGTAGAATATATGCCGTGAGACCCCGAAGGGATTTTAACACACACGTGGTTCGTTGTCTGGGTATTCGCATGCGTTTACGTAGAATGCATTTTTCTCCAAGCTGTGATACAACACTAAGTGTTTACCACCCTGTTTAATTAATTTTCCTCCTTGGCTCTCAGACTACATTTCTCATCCTTTCTAGCAGATAGGTGGGACTATACGACCAAATTTTGGCCAATGAGATGTGAATAGAAGTGATGCAGCTGCTTACAGTCCTGGCCCCAAACAACCTGACCCTCCACCCCAGTCTTCACTAGTTGACCTGCTAGTTGCTGAGGACCCAGTGGAGAACTCTGGGGCTCTGGAACAAGACTGAATGACTGCAAGGAGCACAGGACTCTCACTTGAGCAAGAAATAAATCTGTGTTGTGTTTATCTGGGGGTTGTATGTTTCCTCAGCTGGCGTTGCTTATCCCGACTAAAGCAAATATTCCATGCAGAGATTATACCGATGCATTAAAACATCTTTCCACAAAATTCTCAGTGAGGATTTATGTGACTATCTAGGTAGTAAGGAGACTGCAAGGCTAGAGCTCTGAGATTAGGGATCAACACAGGAGGAGAGAGCCCTAGGTAATGAAGACAAGACTATAGTGAAGAACCACTCAGGGCAGCTCTATCCATTGGAACTTTTTGCAATGTTGGAAATTTCTATTCCCTACTGTTCAATACAATGGCCACTAGCCACATGTGGCTCTTGAGCAATTGAATGTGGCAAGCACAATTAAGAAATTGAATTTTGAGTTTCATTTAAATCAATTAAGATTTAAACTGAAGTTGTCACATGTAGTGGCTATTGTGCTGATCTAGAGATGAAGGTCCCACTGAGAAGTGGAGAGTCAGGAACTAGAAGGTAAGCTGCCATCCTCGGTGAAAGGTGATGGTCATGGGGGCGAACCGGAGGTTACTAAGAATATTTTGCCTAAAGATGTTTGAGATAGCTAATTTAAAACAATAGCAATTGAGTGCTATGGTGGTTAAGGTTGTGTGCCAACTTGGCTAGGTCATGATTCTCAGTGGTTTAGCAGTCATGTAATGATGTGGTTTGGCGGTTATATAATAACGTAGTTGCCTTCCATTTTGTGATATAATGTAATCATCTCCATGATGTGATCTCCTGTGATCAGCTAATCATGTATAAGGGGAGTTTCTTCAGGGATGTGGCCTGCATCCAATATATATGGGCATTCTGGCAAAGCTTGCTGGCTTTTGCTTTCTCTGGATCCTACATCTAGCTCATCATCATTTGACCTCTGGTTCTTGGGACTTGAGCTGCGGTGTGCCATATTGCCTGCTGATCTTGGGATTTGTCAGCCTTTGCAGCCTGTGAGCCAGCAGCCAACTGTCTTACCTGCTGACCTTGGGTTCATCAGCCCCTGCAGCTACATGAGTTAGGAGAAGCCTCCAGTCTGATGACTGACCCATGGACTTGGGATTGCCAGCCTCTACAACCACGTGAGACATTTCCTTGAGATCAATCTCTCTCTCTTTCTACATATCTGTGTGTATAGAGAGAGAGAGAGAGAGAGAGAAAGAGGGAGCCCTGGTGGTGCAGTGGTTAAGCTTTTGGCTGCTAACCAAAGATTAGCAATTCAAATCCATCAGCCACTCCTTGGAAACCCTATGGGGCAGTTCTACTCTGTCCTACAGTGTCACTGTAGGGTCTCTATGAGTCTGAATGGACGCAAGAGCAATGGGTTTGGTTTTGGTTTACAGATAGATAGATGATAGATAGATAGACAGACAGACAGACAGATACATAGATGATATACACTTCACTGGTTTTGCTTCTCTAGAGAACCCAGACTAAGACATTTGGTATTGAGATGAGACTGGTACTAGAGAAACAAAATTGTAAGAATGAGTTTTCTAAATTGGTTCTCAAGTCTGATTAGCCTTATAGATATTGATGACTCTGCTTTCAGTAGTAAAAAGGACACGGCTAATCCATGGCATGAGGTGGCAATAGAAATATGCAAAATATCACCACCAATAGATCAGATATTGGTTAGAGACGAGGCTCTGGGTGATCCCATGTTTGATATTTTTCTACAATTTTGTTAAAATGAAAAATATAAGGAAGCTGATTGGTTGGTCCTACTTTTGCTGCACAAAGAGATAAAAGAGAGAGATTAGCTCAGGTCTTCAGAGTCACAGCTCAAGCGCCACATAAAAGACCTCAAAGTTGCCACTTGTGCTCTGAAAGAAAGCCTTATTTCTTATAGTAACAGAGCTGATATTGCTGAAAACCAAACCCAAAGTCTTATTGTAACAGTGGCTGAATTACAACACTAACTGAATTCCCAACCTCAAATGGTGTCTGAAGTTACAGTGAGGGCATTGATTGGGAAGAAATAAGATCCTGAAACTTGCAATGGGGATATAGGGCAGATAATCAGGTAATTGGGGGTATTGAGCTCCTAAATTCCACTGAATTACCCCTGCCAGTAGAACCAGCCCTCTCACTCCCATCTGAAGAGATTACTCCATGTTTGTGTGCTGAGAGACCCTCCCTAGCAAAACCATTAACCCCTCCATCCCCATCTGATGAGATTAACCCGGCTGTGTTTGAAGAGCCTTTGTCTGAGATATTGCCTGGGGGGTGCCTGAATCATTGCATGGGACTTCACCTGAGGCAGATGCCTTACAAAACCTTGCTGAATGTTCTCAGAACACATCCCCACCACCCATTTTTGCTACTAGACATATAAGTAGACTTAGGTCCTAGAGAGCCCCAAAAGGTGAAGTACAAAGTGTGATGACCCATGAGAAAGTATACTATACTCCAAAAGGACTGCTTGACTTGTCTAATATATACAGTCAAAAGCCTGGGGAATATGTGTGGGAATGGCTGTTAAGGATGTGGGAAGATGGTGCAAGGAACATAAAGTTAGATCAGTCTGAATGTATTGGTATGGACCCACTAAGCACAGATACTTCATTGTTTTGGCTCATGAGGTTAGTTTATTTGATTTGTTCACTAAAGCCTGGATTAAATGGTAGCCTACACTAAATCAAGTTGAAGTGCCAGACCTGCCTTGGTATACTATAGAAGAAAGTATCCAAAGGTTTAGGGAGATTAGCATGTTACAGTGGATTTATCAGGTTAGATGCACAGATCCACACATGGAGTGCCCGGAGGACACAAATCTTACCACAGCGGTGGGAACACATTTGTGGAGGGAGCCCTAACATCCTTGGAGACAGCTGTGATTGCTCTTTTATGTAAGTCAGGTTTGACAGCAAGAACTGCCCTAGCTGAATTAAGACACCTAAGTACAATGTGGTGGGCACGATAATGAAGAGCTATGGCTGCTAACCAAGAGGTCAGCTGTTCAAATGCACCAGCTGCTCCTTGGAGCCCCTGTGGGGCAGTTCTACTCTGTCCTATGGAGTCACTATTGGTCAGAATTGACTTCACTGCCACAGGTTTGGTTTGGAGTTGTTTTTTTTAAAAACTACATTAAAGTTGATTGGACCCCATGGTGGTATGGGCCAAGTGGCAGCACTCAATTGACAAAGACAAGATGGGTGTGGTTACTGTAATGTGGAGTCAAAGCGGTAATCAGAATAGTCCAACTCATACAGACTTACAGCATTGGCTGCTTTGTCATGGAGTCCCTAGAAGTGAGATAGATGGGAAATCTAGTAAATATTTACTTGATCTGTACAAGTGGAAGAATTCTAGGCCAAAGGAAGGGCTGTCTAACTTGAATCACCAGAAGAGAGAGTCGGACCCCTCGATCAATTCCCAGACTTGAGCCAGTTTACAGACCAACAACCTCTTGAATGAAGGGAAGGACGGGTGCCCTGGAAGAAGGACCACACTACCCTACAAAAATTTATACTGTTAATCTTTCTCCCAGCCTTCCTCAAAGGAATCTATGGCCTTTTAAAATAGTGGCTGTTCATTGGGGAAAAGAAAATAATCAGACTTTCTGGGGATTACTGGATACTGGCTCTGAACTGACACTAATTCCAGGAGACCCAAAATGTCACTGTGGCCCACCAGTCAGAGTGGGGGCATATGGTTATTAATGGAGTCTTAGCTCAAGTTTGTCTCACAGTGGGTCCAGTGGGTCTCTGAGCGTATCCTGTAGTGATTTCCCCAGTTCCAGAATGCGTAATTGGAATAGATATACTCAGCGACTTGCAGTACCCCCACATTGGATCCCTGACAAGTAGAGTAAGGGCCATTACATTGATGACATTATGCTGATTGGACTGAGTAAGGAAGAAGTATCAATGACTCAACTTATTGATAAGACATTTGAGTGCTAGAGGGTGGAAAATTAATCTGAAGAGGGCCATTATGGTAGGAAAAGCCTAATGGAGGCCATTAGAACTGCCTATACCCAGGAAAATAGTAAACCAAAAGCAATACCACATTCCTAGAGGGATTGCAGAGATTACTGCCACCATCAAAGACTTGAAGGATGAAGGAGTGGTGATTCCCAGCACATCCTCATTCAACTCACCTATTTGGTCTGTGCAAAAAAGAGATGGATCATGGAGAACAACAGTGAATTACGAAACACTTAATCAGGTGGTGACTTCAATTGCAGCTGCTGTTCCAGATGTGGTTTCATTGCTTGGGCAAATTAATACATCTAGTACCTGGTATGTAGCTGTTGATCTTGCCAATGCCTTTTTCTCTATTCAGATTTCGACGGACCACCAGAAGCAGTTTGTCTTCAGCTGGCAAGGCCAGCAATACACTTTCACTGTCCTACCTTAGTGTTATATCAACCTTCCATCCCTATGTCATAACTTAGTCCTCAGGGACCTTAATCTCCTTTCCCTTCCACACAATGTCACACTGGTCCATTACACTGATGACATTATGCTGACTGAACCAAGTAAGGAAGAAGTATCAGTGACTCCGAACTTATTAGTAAGACATGTGAGTGCTAGAGTGTGGGAAATTAATCTGACGAAAATTCAGAGGCTTTTCACCTCAGTGTAATTTCTAGGAGTCCAGTGGTGTGGGGCATATCAAGACATTCCTTCTACAGTGAAGGATAAGTTGTTATATCTGGCCTCTCCTACAAATAAAAAGAAGGCACAATGCCTGATGGGCCTCTGGATTTTTGAGGCAACATACTTCTCATTTGGGTGTGCTACCCAGCCTATTTATCAAGTGACTGGAAAAGCTGCTCGTTTTGAGTGGGGCCCTGAACAAGAGACGTCTCTGCAACAGATTCAGGCTGCCATGCAAGTGTCTCAGCCTCTTGGGCCGTATGATCCAGCTGATCCAATACTGCTTGAATTATTAGTGGCAGACAGAGATGCTGTTTGGAATCTTTGGCAGGCCCCTATTGGTGAATGACAGTGTAAACCCTCAGGATTTTGGAGCAAAGCCCTGCCATACTCTGCAGATAATTACTCTCCTTTTGAGAAACAGCTTTTGGCTTGTTACTGGGCCTTAGTAGAGAATGAATGCTTAACCATGGGCGGCCAAGTCACCATGTGGCCTGAGCTGCCCTTCATGAATTGGGTGTTCATGAGTCTGATGAGCCATAAAGTTTGACATGCACAGCAGCATACCATCATTAAATGGAACGGTATGTAAAAGACTGGGCCTGAGTAGGACCTGAAGGCACAAGTAAGTTGCATGAAGAAGTGACCCACATGTCCACAGGCTCCACTTCTGTCACATTACCTGCCTTCTTCCAGTCTGCTCCTATGGTCTCATGAGGAGTTCCTTATAACCACTTGACTGAGGAAGAGAAACCTCGTGCCTGTTTACAGATGGTTCTGCAGGCACCACTCTCAAGTAGGCAGCAGCAGCTCTATAGTCCATTTCTGGGACCTCCTTGCAGGACTGTGGTGAAGAGAATTCCTCTCAATGGGCAGTATTTTGGCCAGTGTGTTGGGCAGTGCAGCTGGCTTTTCACTTTGCCTGGAAAGAGAAATGGCCAGATGTGCAATTATACACTGATTCATGGGCTATGGCCAAAGGTTTGGCTGGATGGTCAGTGACTTGGAAGGAACATGATTGGAAAATAGGAGACAAAGAGGTATGTGGCTAGACCTCTCTGAATGGGCCAAAGAAGTGGAGATATTTGTCTCATGTGAATGCTCATCAGAGGGTGACCTTGGCAGAGGAAGATTTTAACCATCAAGTTGATAGAATGATATGTTCTATGGAAACCGGTTATCCTCTTTCCCCAGTCACTCCCGTCATTGCCTAACCAGTTCATGAACAATGTGGCGATGGCGGCAGGGATGGAGGTCATGCCTGGGCTCAGCAACATGAACTTCCACTCACCAAGGTTGACTTGGCTATAGCCACTGCTGACTGCCCAATCTGCAGGCAGCAGAGACCAACACTGAGTCCCTGATATGACACCATTCCTCAAGGTGATCAAGCAGCAACCTGGTGGCAGGTTGACTACATTGGACAGCTTTCATCATGGAAAGGGTAGCATTTCATTCTTACTGGAATGGACATTTACTCTGGATACAGCTTTGCCTTCCCTGTCTAAACTATGCAATGCTTCTGCCTAAACTACCATCTATGGACTTATATAATGCCTTATCTACCATCATGGTATCCCACACAGTATTGTCTCAGATCGAGGGACTCACTTCACAGTGCTACAATGGGCCCATGCTCATGGAGTTATCTAGTCTTACCATATTGCCAGTCATCCTGAAGCAGCTGGCTTGATTGAACAATGGGATGGTCTTCTAAGGACACAAGTATGGCACCAGCTAGGGGGCAACACTTTGCAGGGTTGGGGCAATGTTCCCCAGGAGGTTGTATATGCTCTAAACCAGCATCCATGGTGCTGTTTGTCCCATAGCTAGGACTCATGGTTCCAGGAATCAAGGGAGTGGAGATAGGGGTAGCACCACTTGCTATTACCCCTAGTGACCCGCTTGCAATATTTTTATTTCCTGTCCCAGCGACTCTGTGTTCTGTGTATCTAGAGGTCTTAGTTCCAAAGGGAGGAATGCTCCCACCTGGAGACACAACACAAATTCCACTGAACTGGAAATTAATAATGCCACCTGGCCACTTAGGATCCTCATGCCTCTCGATCAACAGGCAAAGAAGTGAGTTACTATGTTGGCTTCTGTGATTGAACCTGATTACCAAGGAGAAATAAGGTCGATTTTGCATAATGGAGGTAAAAAAATTATGTCTGGAATATAGGAGATCCCTTAGGGAGTCTCTTAATACTATCATACTCTGTGATTAACGTCAACGGAAAACTACAGCAACCCAATTCTGGCATGACTACTAATGGCCCAGACCCTTCAGGAACGAAGGTTTGGATCACCCCACCAGGCAAAGTACCACAACCAACTGAGGTGCTTGCTGAGGGCAAAGGGAGTATGGAATGGGTGGTGGAAGAAGGTAGTTGTAAATACCAGTTATGACCAAGTGACCAGTTGTGGAAATGAGGACTGTAATTATTATATTTCTTCCTTGTATGGCTGCATCAAGTATTTTTGTTTTCTTCACTTTTAAAAAATAAGATGTATACGGGGCTAGTGTGTTTTCAGTTATATCCATGTTAGGCAAAAGTATGACTTTGTAATTGTCTTTATTTAGAGATTGTGTATGGTTTAAGGAGATGTGTATAGGCGCCAAGTTGTATGTACGGACTGTGATAGTTAAGGCTGTGTGTCAACTTGACTGTGGCATGATCCTCAGTGGTTTGGCAATTATGTAATGATGCAGTTATCCTCCATTTTGTGATATAATGTAATCACTGCCATGATGTGATCTGATGTGATCAGCCAATCAGTTGTAAGATGAGTTTCCTTGGAGGTGTGGCCTTCATCCAATATATACATACATTCTGCCAAAACTTGCTATCTTTTGCTTGCTTTTAATTCTGGCTCCAGCTCTTCATCTGACCTCCGGTTCTTGGGACTTGAACCATTGTCCTGCTGTATTACCTGGCAATCTTACGATTCATTGGCCTCCACAGCCTGTGAGCCAGCAGCCTACCATCTTCCCTGCCAATCTTGGATTTGTGAGCTCCTGCAGCTACATGAGTTAGGAGAAGCCTCCAGCCTGATGCCTGACCCATGGACTTGGGACTTGTTAGTTGCTACAACTCTATGAGCAATTTCCTTGATTTACATTCTCTCTCTGTCTCTGTCTCTTTCTTTCATGTATATATATGTACACTTCACTGGTTTTGCTTCTCTAGAGAACCCATCCTTAGACAGGTGCAAATTCCAATAAATAAATTGAAAACATAGACTCTCTAATTTTATTTCTTATCATGTAAAATAACAATATGTGAGTGTCTAAAATATCCATGTTCTGTGAACACTAAGTAACAGCCAGAAATAGAATGATAAAAAAGTTAAAGGGCTGTAGCTAGAGAATCAGTACTTAATCACACACAGTTCTTGCATGCCTATGATTTCCATGGAAGTCTTGGAATTTGTGCTTTCAAGAAGTCCCCAGGATTATCTTTTCAACAAAGAGGACTCTGCAGAGGCAATAGACTTGAGGCACCCAATCCTTGTACTCTTCTCTCTACAAGGCTGGACCACGGTTTCTTTGCTCTCCTACGCATTGTCTGTTCCACAGCCCTGGACCCTTGGGTGCATCAGTGGCAGGCTATAGGGTGGTAATATCACATGTGAACAATCTTTGAATGCCAAGATTCTCCTCAAAAATCATTTGGTGGTTTTCAAAATTGTTTACCGCTTGGATACATTTCTCATCGAGGTTCATCAAGCACTCCTAACTAAAAGGAATAGAAACAAAGAGATGCTCTAGGCCTGCTCATACAATCCACAGGAAGATTGAAACCAAAGGATTTGCATAATAAATACCACTTAATTTGACAGTTATGTGTTTATGTTTACAAGGCAACAGGCTACCAGGTGTGGAATGCTGCACTTCTCGTTGTCCACAATTATCTGCTGCATGTGTCTTTGTGAAGGTGTTGGTTTCATTCGTTCCTGGGGCACCTCAGTGGTGACCACCACACAGTACACCCTGCCTGCTCTAAGAAACACTTGCCATTTTGTCCTGCCACAAGAGAAGCAGTAGAATACAAGGGCTGAGGACTTTGGTTCCAGTGCTCCTTTTGCATGGTAAACTACCACCCCCTCTTAAGGGCTGTGTGACCTTAAAAGGGTGCCTGAGTGCCTTTTTCTCAGGATTGCGAAGAGAATTAAATATGGTAATCTGTGTGATGCACTTAAAATCCTGCCTGGTAGAGTGAGATCTCAATAAACATTAGTATCACTTCTTCAGGAAGGTGAAGAGAGTTGTCAGAGGTAAGAGCCCAAGTTCTGCTTCTTATGACTGGTCTCTATCTTTCAAAAGCCTTTCCCAAGCTTCGTTTATGTCTTTCTTTATCAACTCTGCTGGCCTTCTCTTACCTGCCCATCCACGGTCAAGTTAAGCTCACATGAACTCATCACTGATGGTTAATAGATGACGTTCAACTGGAAGCTCAATTTGTGATTCAGTGTCACTCCTTTTGTGTCAACCCTGGAGTCTGGAGGGATCCCAGGCTATCACCCCTCAGGAGCAGAAATCAATGACACGAGGGGCAGCGTTATATTGACAAAGGTTTTGTGGTTAGCAATTAAAAGACCTGAGTTCAAATCCTGGCTCTCTCTCACACCAGCTGAGTGGCTCTGAGCACATTTCTTAACATCTTGAATGCCTAATTTTGCTACCTCTAAAAGGGGGGTAATGATACCTTCATTTACAGAGTTGTTGTGAGACTTAAGGGAGGTAACATTTGAGAAGCTCTTCATTTGAGAAGCACAGGCCTGGCCCAAAAAAAACTCAATAAGCAAATGGTTTCAACTTCCCTTTGAGGACAAAAGGAGCATTTCTAATTCCCTAGGACTTCTATATGTAGCATAAAGTAATCAAAGAAGAAAGACAAAGGGTCCATTTTAGTATTGGTTGTATGTGCATATGTGTGCACCAATATCTACCACCAAATAGCTAGTATCAGTTGAGCCTCACTTTGTGCCTAACTTTCTGTATGTATCATCCTCATTTTCCAGATGAGGATTTGGGGCACATGAAGGTTAAGTACCCTGACCAAGGTCATACAGCTTATAAGAGGACAACTGGTATTATAACCCATAAAATGTGACCCCAGAGCCAAAATTCTTAACCACTCTACTCTACTGCTTCTTACAATGGCAAGTGTTTTGTTAAAACAGAAACTGGGGCAAGAGAGGTTGTTTCGTGTCCGAGGTGGGCCGTTGCAGCTGGAGTGGAAGTTGAGGTGGGCCTGTGGAGGTGTTGTAGAGGTATTACTTTTCCCCAGTGGTGGACTTTTTCAGGTTGGACACAACCTGGAATCTTTTTAATTGTTTAAATAGTGCATTGTGAATATTCTGAAGTCATATTTCATCACAACATCTTGATTTTAAGTCTTTGGCAAGGAGGAAGACTGTCATATATTTCTTTTTGTATTATTTTTATTGTGCTTTAAGTGAAAGTTTACAAATCAAGTCAGTCTGTCATACAAAAATTTATATACACCTTGCTATATACTCCTAATTGCTTTCCCCCTAATGAGACAGCACACTTCTTCCCTCCACTCTGTATTTTTGTGTCCATTCAGCCAACTTCTGACTCCCTCTGCTCTCTCATCTCCCCTCCAGACAGGAGATGCCAACATAGAAGCTCATTCTTCACCAGTATCATTTTCTATCCCATACTCCAGTCCAATCCCTGTCTGAAGGGTTGGCCTTGGGAATGGTTGGCCTTGGGAATGGTTCTTGTCTTGGGCTAACAGAAGGTCTGGGGACCATGACCTCCGGGGTCCTTCTGGTCTCAGTCAGACCATTAAGTCTGGTCTCTTTATGAGAACTGGGGGTCTGCATCCCACTGCTCTCCTATCCCCTAAGGGGCTTTCCATTGCGCTCCCTGTCAGGGCAGTCATTGGCTGTAGCCAGACACCATCTAGATCTTCTGGTCTCAGGCGGATGCAGTCTCTGGTTTATGTCGTCCTTTCTGTCTCTTGGGCTCATAATTACTTGTGTCTTTGGTGTTCTTCATTCTCCTTTGCTACAGGTGGGTTGAGACCAGTTGATGCATCTTAGATGGCTGCTTGCTAGTGTTTAAGACCCCAGAAGTCACTCTCCAAAGTGGGATGCAGAATGTTTTCTTAACAGATTTTACTATGCCAATTGACTTAGATGTCCCCTGAAACCATGGTCCCAAACCCCCCGCCCCTGCTATGCTGGCCTTCAAAGTGTTCAGTTTATTCAGGAAGCTTCTTTGCTTTTAGTTTATCCAGTTGTGCTGACCTCACCTAAAATAATTCTTATCTACTATCTAATTAGTGAAAACTCCTCTCCCTTCCGCCATCCCTCCCCCCTCTTGTAAGCATCAAAGAATATTTTCTTCTCTGTTTAAGCTATTTCCCCGGTTATTATAATAGTGGTCTTATACAATATTTGTCCTTTTGTAACTGACTAATTTCACTCAGCATAATGCCTTCCAGATTCCTCCATGTTATGAAATGTTTTACAGATTCATCATTTTTCTTTATTGACACGTAGTATTCCATTGTGTGAATATACCATAATTTATTTGTCTGTTCATCCGTTGATGGGCACCTTGGTTGCTTCCGTCTTTTTGCTGTTGTAAACAGTGCTGCAATGAACATGGGTGAGCATATATCTGTTCGTGTAAAGGCTCTTAATTCTCTAGGATATATTCCAAGGAGTGGGATTGCTGGATCATATGGTAATTCTATTTCTAGCTTTTTAAGGAAGCGCCAAATCGATTTCCAAAGTGGTTGGACCATTTTACATTCCCACCAGCAGTGTAGAAGTGTTCCAGTCTCTCTGCAACCTCTCCAACATTTATTATTTTGTGTTTTTTGGATTAACGCCAGCCTCGTTGGAGTGAGGTGGAATCTCATTGTAGTTTTGATTTGCATTTCTCTGATGGCTAATAATCGTGAGCATTTCCTCATGTATCTCTTAGATACCTGAATGTCTTCTTTAATGAAGTGTCTGTTCATATCCTTTGCCCATTTTTTAATTGGGTTATTTGCCTTTTTGTTGTTGAGTTTTTGCAGTATCGTGTAAGATTTTAGAGATCAGACACTGATCAGAAATGTCATAGCTAAAAGCTTTTTCCCAGTCTGTAGGTAATCTCTTTGCTCTTTTGGTGAAGTCTTTGGGTGAGCATAGGTGTTTGATTTTTAGGAGCTCCCAGTTATCTAGTTTCTCTTCCGCATTGTTAGTAGTGTTTTGTATACTGTTTATGCCATGTATTAGGGCTCCTAGTGTTGTCCCTATTTTTTCATCCATGATCTTTATTGTTTTAGATTTTGTATTTAGGTCTTTGATACATTTTGAGTTAGTTTTTGTACATGGGGTGTGGTATGGGTTTTTTTTTTTTTCATTTTTTTGCAGATGGATGTACAATTATGCCAGCACCATTTGTTAAAGAGACTGTCTTTTCCCCATTTAACTGTTTTGGGGCCTTTGTCAAATATCAGCTGCTCGTATATGGATGGATTTCTGTCTGGATTCTCAATTCTGTTCCACTGGTCTGGTCACATATTTCTTAGTTGTTCCTCAACCCAGTTCTGGGACCATTATCCAGCTTAAGAAACCACCCAAAAATACTGGCTGATGGGCAAATACAACAACAAGAAGCCATTATTTTTATTTTTTAATAGAGATATAATTCACATACTATAAAATTTACCCTTCTAAAGCAAACATTTCAGTGGTTTCTAGTATATTCACAGCTGTGCAACTATCGCCACTATCTAGTTCCAGAACATTTTTATCACCCCCAAAAGAACCCATACCCATTAACAGTCACTCCCCATTCCCCCTGGCAGCTACTAATTTACTTTCTGTCTCTCTGCATTTGTCTATTCTGGACATTTCATGTAAACAGAATTATATAATATAGAGCCTTTTGTGTCTGAAGAAGCCATTATTACTATTGCTGCTTTAAAATTTACTTACTTATTTATTTATTGTGCTTTAAGTGAAAGTTTATGAATTGAGTCTGTCTCTTATACAAAAAGTTATACACACCTTGCTAAGTACTCCTAGCTGCTCTCCCTCTGATGTGACAGCTGATTCCTCCTCTCCAGCCTGTATTCCCCGTGTCCAATCAACCAGCTCCTGTCCCCTTTGCCTTTTCATCTCGCCTCCAAGAAGCCATTACTTTTAAGGTAATGGGGTGGTCAGTATGGAAGTCAGCCTCCATGATACTGTACAATCCTCCAGTGTTTCTGGCCTTTTGGAATTCATGCCATTGTGGAGTTCTCTCTCACAATGACCTATAATAGAACATGGCAGGAGTGATGGTGTGTGACTTCCAAGTATGGCTCATTTTGAGGTAAGCTAGCCACCAATATTGTGAGGACATCTAAGAAGACTTAAGGAAAGGACCAATTGGAGAGTAGTTGAGGCTTGCTAACAGCCAGTAGCAACTTCCCAGCTAGGTGAGTGAGTGGAAAAGGACCCTCAGACCTGTCAAACCTTCAGATGACTGCAGCTCTAGCCACATCTGACTTCAGCCTCGGGACAGACCTCAAGAGAGAACTGGGCAACCAAGCTGCTCTTGAATCTTGGCCTGCAGAAATCATGAGATAATATATGTTCATTGTTATTTTAAGCCATTAGGTTTTGGGATGATTCGTTACACAGCATTAGGTAACTGATACAGTTGGGGTGGGACAAAGGTGGTTGAGAAATTCAGTGATTATTATATACGTATTATCCTTCAGCCATTGAAGCATCTGTGGGAATCATCTTCATTAAGCCTCACAAGAGCTCTACCAAATATGTGTTATTATCCCTGTTTCCCTGAGGCTTAGGAGGTTAAGGAACTTGTCCAGGGTTTAAATCTAGGTCAGCCTTTCTCTAAGATCTGTGTGCTTTCGTCTGTACCATGGAGTCCCTACTATAGGATACCACCACCCAGGACTGGTGGTATGTACACAGTTAGCTACTTGCTATCATTAAGCAACAACATGAATGACCCAAAATATGTCTTAAGCTTATTTTGGAATTCTACTTTGGAAAAGTTACTCTTTGGATTCCTTTTCTTTCATGTATTTATTTCCTTTCTTTTATTCTTTTATGTATGTGTGTGCACATGTATGTTTTACTGTCTTAAAACAAAAATAATTTATTAATTCTTATGAATCAGCTGGGTAGGTCTTCAGCTCAACATGAGGTTCGCCCAGGTCACGTATTAGGCTGCATTCAACCAGGAACTTGGCTGGGGCTGGAATGTCCCAGACGGCTTCACTCATGTACCTGGGCCTTGGGAGAGCTGATGGTTAGGTTGCTTTTTCCACAAGGTTCTTCATTATTCAGTGGTCTAATCCAAGCTTCTTTCGAGGGCAACTGAATTCCAAGAGAGCTCTCATGTATTTTCATATTATTTACTTTTTAAGCAATAAAAAAAAAAAAGAAAGCAATACATCGTGCAAAATTCAGTTGTGAAAAAGATAACATGGTGAAAAATTTCCCTCTTGTCCATTTCACCAGGCCTCTAGTTTTCTTTCCCAGAAGGAGTTACCATTTTCTTCTGTAGCATTCCTGAGTTATCCTAAGCACATATTTGTGTCTATGTCAGTATGTATATGTTTGTTGTTGTTGTTGTTAGGTGCCGTTGAGTTGGTTCTGACTCATAGCGACCCTATAGGACAGAGTAGAACTGCCCCACAGGATTTCCAAGGAGCAGCTGGTGGCTTTGAACTGCTGACGTTTTGGTTAGCAGCAGAGCTCTTAACCACTACACCACCAGGGCTCCATATGTGTATGTGTATCTCTACATTTCTGTGGCTATTACCTCATTTCAAAATATAAAGAGTAGCATTGTTTACACACTCTTCTGCATCTCTTGTTTTTGCTCAACATATCTTGCAAACCTTAATATAGCAGTATACGGAGAGCTACAGATCTACCTCTTTTTTTTTTTTTTTTTTTAATTGTGTTCTTGTTGAGAATATACACAGCAAAACATATACCAATTAAACCATTTCTACATGTAAAATAAAGTGACATTGATTATGTTGAGTTGTGTCACCATTCTCACCCTTCTTTTCTGAGCTGTTCCTCCCTCATTAACATAAACTCACTGTCCCTTAAGATTCCTATCTAACCTTTCAAATTGCTGTTATCAATTTGATCCCATGTAGATAGTTCTTAAAAAAGCATAATGCTTAAGGCAGACATTTTTTACTACTTAAGCTAAACTGTTGTTTGGTTTTAAGAAGGCTTCAGGAACATTTTTGGTTTAAGTTTTAAACATTATCTCAGGGCAGTAGTTTCGGGGATTCATCTAGCCCTCATGGCTTCAGGAAGTCTGGAATTGATGAGAATTTTAAATTCTGTTTTGCATTTCCGCCTTTTGATCAGGATTCTTCTGTAGAATCTTTGATCAAAATGTTCAGTAATGGTAGCCAGGCACCATCCAGTTCTTCTGGCCTCATGATAAAGGAGGCAGTTGTTCATGGAGGCAATTAGCCACACATTCCATATGCTCCCCCTGTTCCTGAATCCTTCTTCCTCTGTTGCTCCAGGTCAGTAGAGACCAATGGTTGTGCCTTGGATGACTGCTTGCAAACTTTAAGACCCCAGGCGCTATGGAACAAACAAGGAGGCAGAACAGAAGCACTAAATGTATTAGGCCAATTAACTGGGATGTCCCATGGAACCATGACCCTAAACCTCCAAGCCAAGAAACCAAATCCCATGAGGTTTTTGGTTGTACATAAGCAGTTAAGTAGCTACTCATTTTTTTTTTTTTGTCATTGAAATATATCTATCACACTTTTGCCAGTTCAACTTTTACAGGTGTACAATTTATTGACAGCAGTTATAGTAATTAGTTTTGCAACTCTACCCTTAATCAATGCAACTTTTCCATCACGATTAGCCCCACCCTTCCCTTCCTCTCTTGCCCCTAGTAAACCACTAATAAACTTTGGTCTTGATACATTTGCCTTTTCTTTTTTTTTAATATAAGTGAGATCATTCAATATTTGTCCTTTTGTGACTGACTTTTTTCACTCAGCTTAGTGTCTTCAAGCTCCATTCATATTGTGGCATGTATCAAGACTTCGTTTCCTTCTACTGGCTGAGTAGTATTCCATTGTATGTATATATCATATTTTGTTTATCCATGCATCTGTTGACGGGCATTTATGTTGTTTTCACCTTTTGGCTGTTGTGAATAGTGCTGCAATGAACATTGGCTACAAGTTACTGTTTGAGTCTCTGCTTTCAAGTCTTTTGTGTATATACCTAGGAGTGGAATTGCTGAGTCATATAGTAGTTCTATCTCTAGTGTTTTGAGGAACTGCCACACTATTTTCCACAACAAGTATACCATTTTGCATTCCTACCAGTAGTGGATAAGGGTTGCAATTTCCCTACATCCTCACCAAATTTTGTGAGGGAGTGAAATGGTATCTCATCGTGGATTTGATTTGCATCTCTCTGATGGCTAATGACATTGAGCACCTTTTCATGTGTTTAGTGGCCGTATGAACATTCTCCTTGGTGAAATGTCTATTCAAGTCCTTTGCCCGTTTTATGATTGGATTATTTGTCTTTCAGTTGTTAAGTTGTTGAAGGTTTATATATATATATATATATATATATATATATATAAAACCAAACCAAAACCAAACCCAGTGCCGTCGAGTCAATTCCAACTCATAGCGGCCCTATAGGACAGAGTAGAACTGCCCCATAGAGTTTCCAAGGAGTGCCTGGTGGATTCGAACTGCCAACCCTTTGGTTAGCAGCCATAGCTCTTAACCACTACACCACCAGGGTTTCCAGTATATATACATACATATCTGTATATGTATAAATAGGTTATTAGATTCTTATTGGATATATGGCTTCTGAAGATATTCTCCCAGTCTGTAGCTTTTTTTTTTTTTACTCTTTTTGATAAAGCCTTTTGATGAACAAAACTTTTTCGTGTTTATGAGGTCCCATTTATCTATTTTTTTCTTTTGCTGTTTGTGCTTTTGGTATTATATTAGATAATTTATTTTCAAAAGCTAGGCCTGACAGTGTTTCCCCTGCATTTTCTTCTAGAAATTTTATAGACTTAGTTTTCGCATTTAAGTACTTAATGCATTTTGATTTTTTTGTGCTTATGGTTTGAGGCATGGGTTCTATTTCATTTTTCTGCATGTGGAAATCCAGTTTTCCAGCACCATTTATTGAGAAGGCTCATCTTTCCCTGTTGAATGGACTTAGCACCTTGTCAAAAGTCAGTTGACCCAACAGGCACATAGACCAATGGAACAGAATTGAGAACCCAGATATAAATCCATCCATGTATGAGCAGCTGATATTTGACAAAGGACCAGTGTCAGTCAATTGGAGAAATGATAGTCTTTTTAACAAATGGTGCTGGCATAACTGGATATCCATTTGCAAAAGAATGAAACAGGACCCATACCTCACACCATGCACAAAAACTAACTCCAAGTGGATCAAAGACCTAAACATAAAGACTAAAACGATAAAGATCATGGAAGAAAAAATAGGGACAACCCTAGGAGCCCTAATACAGGGCATAAACAGAATACAAAACATTACCAAAAATGATGAAGAGAAACCCGATAACTGGGA
This sequence comes from Elephas maximus indicus, assembly GCF_024166365.1. Lineage (NCBI taxonomy): Eukaryota > Metazoa > Chordata > Mammalia > Proboscidea > Elephantidae > Elephas > Elephas maximus. The sequence continues at coordinate 62,675,448 of NC_064843.1, read as the reverse complement.
GCTCCTAAAAATCAAACACCTATGCTCATCTAAAGACTTCACCAAAAGAGTAAAAAGACCACCTACAGACTGGGAAAGAATTTTCAGCTATGACATCTCAGACCAGCGCCTGATCTCTAAAATCTACATGATTCTGTCAAAACTCAACCACAAAAAGACAAACAACCCAATCAAAAAGTGGGCAAAGGATATGAACACACATTTCACTAAAGAAGATATTCAGGCAGCCAACAGATACATGAGAAAATGCTCTCGATCATTAGCCATTAGAGAAATGCAAATTAAAACTACGATGAGATTCCATCTCACACCAACTGGACTGGCATTAATCCAAAAAACACAAAATAATAAATGTTGGAGAGGCTGCGGAGAGATTGGAACTCTCATACACTGCTGCTGGGATTGTAAAATGGTACAACCACTTTGGAAATCTATCTGGCGTTATTTTAAACAGTTAGAAATAGAACTACCATACAACCCAGAAATCCCACTCCTTGGAATATACCCTAGAGATACAAGAGCCTTCACACAAACAGATATATGCACACCCATGTTTATTGCAGCTCTGTTTACAATAGCAAAAAGCTGGAAGCAACCAAGATGTCCGTCAATGGATGAATGGGTGAATAAATTGTGGTATATCCACACAATGGAATACTATGCATTGATAAAGAACAGTGACGAATCTTCGAAACATTTCATAACGTGGAGGAATCTGGAAGGCATTATGCTGAGCGAAATGAGTCAGAGGCAAAAGGACAAATATTGTATAAGACTACTATTAGAAGATCTTGAGAAATAGAAAAAACGGAGAAGAACACATACTTTTGTGGTTACAAAGAGGGGAGGGAGGGAGGGAGGGAGGGAGAGGGTTTTTTATTGATCAATCAGTAGATAAGAACTGCTTTGGGTAAAGGGAAAGACAACACTCAATACAAGGAAGGTCAGCCTAATTGGACTGGACTAAAAGCAAAGAGGTTTCCGGGATAAAATGAAAGCTTCAAAGGTCAGCGGAGCAGGGGCTGGGGTCTGGAGAACATGGTTTGAGGGGACTTCTAAGTCAATGGGCAAAATAATTCTACTATGAAAATATTCTGCATCCCACTTTGAAATGTGGCGTCTGGGGTCCTAAATGCCAACAAGCGACCATCTAAGAAACATCAATTGGTCTCAACCCACCTGGAGCAAAGGCAAAGGAAGAACACCAAGGTCACACAACAACTAAGAACCCAAGAGACAGAAAGGGCCACATGAACCAGAGACCTACATTATCCTGAGACCAGAAGAACTAGTTGGTGCCCGGCCACAATCGATGTCTGCCCTGTCAGGGAGCACAACAGACAACTCCTGAGGGAGCAGGAGACCAATGGGATACAGACCCCAAATTCTCATAAAAAGACCATACTTAATGGTATGACTGCGACTAGAGGAATCCCGGAGGCAATGCTCCCCAGACCTTCTGATGGCACAGGACAGGAACCATCCCTGAAGACAACTCATCAGACATGAAAAGGACTGGTCAGCGGGGGGGAGAGAGATGCTGATGAAGAGTGAGCTAATTAAATCAGGTAGACACTGGAGAGTGTGTTGGCAACTCTTGACTGGAGGGGGGATGGGAAGATAGAGAGAGAGGGAAGACAGCAAAATTGGCACGAAACGAGAGACTGAAAGGGCTGACTCAATAGGGGGAGAGCAAGTGGGAGAAGGGAGTAAGATGTATGTAAACTTACATGTGACAGACTGATTGGAATGGTAAATGTTCACTTGAAGCTTAATAAAAATTAATTAAAAAAAAAACGAAAAGCAATATCAGCTTCACCAAAAACAAATATTTCTGATACTGTCTCCCTATAAGAAACTGGAGAGCCAGGTTGGGGTAAGGGGATATGGGTGGAACAGTCTCATTCCTAAGGAATAAATATGTAACCTTGTAGACATTTGGATTGTTCATTATATGAGATGAATTGGTGAAAATTTTCTGAAAATAAAACAATTTTCATCTAAAAAAAAAAAAAAAGTCAGTTGACCATAAATGTGTGGGCTTATTTCTGGACTCTCAATTCTATTCCATTGGTTTATGTGTTTATTGTGTCAGTACCAGACCACTTAGATTACTGTAGCTGTATAATCCCCCACGTGTCTGTCAGTTTGTCGTACTGTGGGGGCTTGCATGTTGCTGTAATGCTGTATAATATGTTTAAAATCAGGGAGTGTGAGTCCTCCTACTTTGTCCTTATCTTTCAACATTGCTTTAGCTATTCAGGGTCTCTTGCCATTCCACATAAAGTTCAGGACTGGTTTTTCCACTTCTGTAAAGAAGGCTGTTAAAATTTTGATTGGGATTATGTTGAATCTATAGATCTCTTTGGGTAGTATTTGCATCTTAACCATATTAAGTCTTCCAACCCAAGAACATGAAACATCTTTCCATTTATTTAAGTCTTCTTTAGTTTCTTTCAGCAGTGTTTTATAATTTTTACTAGTATAAGTCCTTCACATCCCTGGTTAGATTTATTTCTAGGTATTTTATTCTCTTAGATGCTATTGTAAATGGAATTGTTTCTCTATTTTCTCTTTCAGATTTCTCATTGCTGGTGTATAGAAACCCAACTGATTTTTGTTTGTTGACCTTGTACTCTGCAAATTTACTAAACTCCTCTATTAGCTCTAGACATTCTCTTGTGTACTCTTTGGGATTTTCCATATATATGATCATATCATTCACACATAGAGATAATTTCACTTCTTCTTTTCCAGTCTGGTTACCTTTTATTTCTTTTTCTTATCTCATTTCTCTGGCTAGGACTTGTAATACAATGTTGAATCAAAGTGGTGAGAGTGATTGCCTCATTCTTTTTAATAGCTATGTAGTGTTTCATTTTATAGATATTATACAAAATAATGTATCTAGTCAGTCCCCACTTGATAGACGTGTTTTTAGGTCATAAACTATTATATCGACAGTAGTGGAATTTAGTGAATAGCTTCTATTTATTTTTTTTTAAAAATCGACTAAAAGGGAAGAAAAACTCAGAAAAGGAGGGTGAGAATGGTTGCAAAACTGGAAGAATGTAATCAGTGTCACTAAATTATACATATAGAAACTGTTGCATTGGTGTATGTTTTGCTGTGTAAATTCTCAATGACAACAACAAAATAAAGAAAATTTAAAGAAAAAATTAACTTACAATGTCATGGGGGTGGGAATCTTTCTGGTACACTTCACTGTAGCACTAATGGGTGATTTGTCCCATGTGTACGTGACCATGCTTATGAAAACATGCGGTCCAAGAAATGTTGCTGAATAATACCTCTGAGCTTTTTAAAACTTGTGGCATTAGGTCACACGGATGTGCTCCACTGCTTTAACTTCACCTGATTTCCATGAATTTTTCTAATACTACCTACCATGACTATTCCATTGTCTTAGAGAAATGATCCCTTCTGGGCTTCAGTGATCTGCATCTCAGGCCCCTCTTTAATCATTAGCTGCTTACACTGCTCTTAGAAACCACACACATTCAGATCCGTAATTCGTAATACCAGCCTTAGGAGACAAGCATGGCATGCAGAGTTGGCCCTGCACTGTTAGTGTTAAGTACATACTTCTGGGAATGATGTTGTCATTGTTCTAAATGTGTTACTCCCAAATCTTGTAAGACTAAAGGACTGGTCCAAAACCAAGACCTGAGTTCTAATTCTAGCTCTGCTATTAACTAACTTGGTCAATTGTTAGATTACCTGCCTTGGTTTCAATTCCCAAAAGCAGATTCTAAGACAAGATTTTAGAAACAAGTGGTTTATTTAGGAGATGATCCCAGGAAGTGGGTTGAGAGAATGGGGGCATGAGACAGGGGAGAGAAGAAAACAGATATAGGGACTCCCTTACTGAGTAGGTTACCACTATGGACAGCTGTGGCTTAATTCAACTGGAGACTTCTAAGGAACTATATAGAATAGAACAGAATTATCCTGATTGAGGGGTGAGAAGGTAGGGGTACTCATCCAGCAACTTCCATCACTCATTAGTGGAGGGTTGCTCGTAGGGTGTTAACTCTTCAGTGTTGTCAGTATTCCATGCACTCTCCCAGCCATGCCCCAGAACCAGAGAACACATTCAGGCAGAGAGAAACAGGATGCCCTTGGCTATGCAGAAACTATGCAGGTAGCAGTGTGGGCCAAAGGGAAATGGACTTTGCTATGTTTACTGAATGTACCACGGACTGCCAAAAGAATGAACAAATCTGTCTTAGAAGTACAAACAGAATGGTCCTTAGAAGCACAACCAGAATGGTCCTTAGAAGCAAGGATGGTGAGACTGCATCTTAACATACTTCGGACATGTTGTCAGGAGGGAGGGATCAGTGCGTGGAGAAGGACATCATGCTTGGCAAAGTACAGGGTCAGCAGAACAGAGGAAGACCCTCGACAAGGTGGATTGACACAGTGGCTGCAGCAATAAGCTCAAGCATAACAACGATTGTAAGGATGGTGCAGGACTGGGCAGTGTTTCGTTCTGTTCTGCATAGGGTCGCTATGAGTCGGAACCGACTTGACGGCCCCTAACAACAACAACAACAACATGTTTAGAAACAGCATATACATTAGCCAAGAACCTAGCCCTTGGCTCCATAATGGAGAATTTCATGATAGAGCAGGTGTGGACTTTTGGAGCACTTATTATGGGCCTAAAGGGTGCTTTGCACTTGGGACACAAAAGAAGTTTCCACAGAGAGCTTGGAACATGAGGCAAAAGAGCACTGATATGTACTAAGTGTTTGCTACTCTTTAGGCCCTGACTGGGCTTTTTACATAGAAGATCCTGCCAATTCAAACTATAATGTGGCAAGGTAAGAATTATTATCCTGAGGCTCAGAGAGGTCCGTTCTCTTGTTCAAGGTCCCATAGCAGACAGAGAAATGGTCAACCCATGGTGGTTCATCTCAGCTGGCCAGAGGGGAACAGGGAATCCAGGCTGTGTCACCCTGGGTTCTACTGCCTTCCTTAGGACAAGTAAGTGAGTTTAGCAAGGTTGCAGGATAAAAGATCAACATATAAAAATCTATTGTATTTCTATCTGCCTTAAACAAACAATTGGAAATTGAAATTAAAAAAAAAATTACCATTTACAATAACGTTGAAAAATATGAAATACTTAGAGATAAATCTGATAAAAGATGTGAAAGGTCTGTACACTGAAAATTACAAACCATTGCTGAAATAAATTAAAGAAAACTTAAATAATGGAAAGATACACCTTGTTGAAGAAGTCGAAGACACAACATTGTTAAAGATGTGAATTCTCCCCAAAATTGACCTACAGATTCAAAACAGCCCCAATCAAAACCCCAGCAGGCTTTTTTGTAGAAATTGACAAGTTGATTCTACAATTCACGTGGAAATGCAAAGGCCCTAGGAATGTAAAAAAAGTTGCCGTAAAATTGGCTTCACGTGTGTCAGCGTAGAACCGTGCTGCCGCTGGGGTTTTCAGTGGCCGATTTTTTAGAAGTAGATGACCAAGACTTTCCTCTGAAGCACCTCTAGGTGGACTCGCACCTCAAAGCTTTCAGTTAGCGGCTGAGTGCATTAACATTTGCACCACCCGGAATAATCAGAACAACTCTAAAAACGAAGAAATTGAACCCTAAAAAAGAAAATGGCATGGGGGCGGGGTCTGACCTCCTGTAGCTTCGCAAAGGGGAAGGAGAATCAAGATCAACAGCCCAGGCTGATTCCCATGAGACAGAGGTCAGACATGCCTCCTTTCTTTGCCATCTTTAGCAACTCTGACACCAACTGTCCCTTCCGTGGCACTCTCTACTTCCCTGCTGGGCTCGATAACTCCTTGCAATGGCCACACGGAACTCACAGACAGTTCTCACAATTATGGGGTTTTTTAGAGAGGTAACAGGTTACAGCTCAGGTTCAGGAATGCTTAGGATACAGTTAGTCCATCCGGACAGCCTCTCTTCAGCTGTGCTCGCAGGTACAACTCTCCCTGGCCCTAGGCCTCTGTCCTGCTCAGGCAAGCATTACCAAGCTCTTTTAGCCCTTGCCGATAAGTGCCCAGAGGCACTCCACTCCACCATAACCAACATAAAAACATACTCTAGTGTTTGCATTTTGTTGGCAATGTTTTCAGCTTCTCTTTTGGTATCCCCTTTTTGGGTCTGGCCTTCAGCAATATTTTCTAAGTCATTGAGAATCTGGGTGTACAATTCCGGGATTGCACTTGTTGCTACAGCATGCGCTTCCCAACGTGTATTAGAAAGACATTCTAATACTCAATCATTTCCTAAATATGTTTTAAGAACTGCATATCAGTGAGCAGAGGCAGCAATAAATGTGGAGAGTAATCAAACAGTAGGGAAAAATGCGCAACTGCATTACGTCCTACAAGATTAAGTGAATGTGCAGTAAAAATAAACCAAACCTGTTGCTGTTGAGTCAATTCCAACTTATAATGACCCTATAGGACAGAGTAGAACTGCCCTATAGAGTTTCCAAGGCATGCCTGGTGGATTTGAATTGCCAACCTTTTGGTTAGCAGCCATAGTTCTTAATCACTACACAACCAGCGTTTCTGAATGTGCAGTACATGGTATAAAAATAACATATTCATTACATTTTCAAATTTTCTGTTGCATGTCTTTATAACTCCCTGACATATTGGCAGAATGGTCATAGGACTGGCCTCTGCACTTAGAAAAATCAATTTTGCAAACTTCACAAAAACAGTGAAGTACTTGATTTGCAATTTCTTCACCAGCATTACTTTTTAAGCTAGTAAATGTGATAAATCACTCAACCGGTTTTCCATGTGTTGGAGATACGTATCTTAAAACAATACTTAGCTGATCTGTTTGAGAAAAATCAGGAGTGAAATCTACAGACAAACCGAAATATCGAGCTATAATTCTTCCACAGGAAATAGTTGTTTTAGACATATATGATGGGTTTCCCTTTCCTGTGTTACTATATTTTGAGATGTGACCTCCTAAAAATGGATCAAACTGAGCAACAAGTTCAAGTAGGAGGCAGGACGAAGATGGTAGAGTAGTCAGATGCTTCCTGTGGTCCCTCTTACAAAAAAGACCCCAAAAAACAAGTGAATTGATTATATATGACAATCTAGGAGCCACGAACATCAAAAACAAAGTTGAGGAGTCAGAGGGAGGGTGGGAGAGGGGCATTCACTAATTAGATAGTAATATTAAAAAAAAAAAATTTGAAGAGTCAGACTGACCAGCACGGGGAAGGAGAGACAGTCAGAAGGAGCAAGAATTTGCCAGACCTGACCTGGCTGGCACCCAGCGGGCTGGATTGGCTGGTGTGCATGGGCTGAGGCAAGCAGTAGTACTTGGGATGTGTTTTCCACATTGGGAGAAACCGAGTGGCAGGGAGTCTCCACAAGCCTCCAGAACCAAGGGGAAGTGGCACTGGATCTGCAAAAGTTAAGTGCAAGTGTCTAACCTACTGTGCAGGATCAAAATAATCCCTCCCCCTCTGGGAAGTACTCTCTCCCCTTCACCCACCCCCTTCTCTCTCTGCTGTGGTCCCATCTGGCTTCAGCTAATGCCGTGCTCCCTGGTTCGGAAGTGGGACCTGTTGCACATCCTGAGCCATTCTTCCAGCTTTGCAGAGTGGTGCCTCCCAGTCCTCACAGCCAATAGCATTGGGTACCCAAAGCCTGGCTGCAAAACCCACCCACCTACGTACTCTAGGGAACTGGGACATGCTTTCAACCCAGGCACTCAGAGGTAGTTGTCAGCCCCGTACCGTGCTCCGTACATGACCCCCTACTGCAGCCAGTTACCTGTACCTGCTCCAATCACCCCTACATACCCCTGCCCATCTAGGACTGTAGGTGAGAGCCCACACCACACACTTGGTGACTGACAGCCTGAACACCTGAGCTGAATCCACAAAAAAACTTAAACGGACTCCTGGGCTCACATACCTAGTGGCAGCTTTAACCATTGGGTGCCAGGACATGAAAGCTTCAAAGATGCCAATAATCAATGTAGTTCACACAACCAGCCTATTTGGGCATATTAAAACAAAACAAGAAGCTAGGACACAGTAAGCAAAAATAAAATAAATGAATATAACAACTTATTGATGGCTTGGAGACAACAGTCAATATCAAATCACATAAAAAGGCAGAACATCATGGCTTCAGCAAGTGACCAAAACAAAGAACCAGGGAAACCTCCCAGAGGAAAAGAAGGTCTTGGAATTACTGGAGGTAGAATTCAAAGGATTAATATGCAGAGCTCTTCAAGAGATCAGGAAGGAGATCAGGCAAAATGCGGAAAAAAAAACAAGGAACACATGGACAAAACAACAGAAGAAATTAAGACGGTTGCACAAGAGCAAAATGACAAATTTAACAGGCTGCAAGAATCCATAGAAAGACAGCATATAGAAATCCAAAAGATTAACAATAAAATTTCAGAATTAGACAACTCAATAGAAAGTTTTAGGGGCAGAATTGAGGCAATGGAAGTCAGAATTAGTGAGATTGAGGACAAAGCACTTTACACCAATTTATTTGAGGAAAAATCAGATAATAGAATTAAAAATTAAAAAATGAAGAAACCCTAAGAATTATGTGGAACTCTATCAAGAGGAATAACCTATGAGTGATTAGAGTATCAGAACAGGGGCAAATCACTCAAAGTACAGAAAAAAATTGTTGAAGATTTGTTGGCAGAAAACTTCCCTGATATCTTGAAAGAGAAGAAGATATCTAGCCCAGAAGCTCATCGAACCCCTCATGGGGTACATCCCAAAACGAAGTCACCAAGACATATTATAATCAAACTTGCCAAAACTAAAGATAAAGAGAGAATTTTAAGAGTGGCTAGGGATAAATCAAAAGTCACCTACAAAGGAGAGTTAATAAGACTAAGCTCTGACTACACAGCCGAAACCATGCAGGCAAGAAGGCAATGAGATGACATATATATGAAGGGAAAAAATTACCAGCCAAGAATCATACATTCAACAAAACTGTCTCTCAAATATGATGGTGAAATTAGGGCATTTCCAGATAAACAGAAGTTAAGGGAATTTGTAAAAACCAATCCAAAATTACAAGAAATACTAAAGGGAGTCCTCCAGTTAGAGAACCAATAATATCAGATAACAATCCAAGACCAGAACACAAGACAGAACAACCAGATATCAACCCAGATAGGCAAGTCACAAATGTAAGTCAAAGCTAAAACCCTGAAAATAGGGAAACAGAGACATCAAGATGTAAAAGATGACAACATTAAAACAAAAAAAAGGACTAAATAGTGTAGTTATAAACCTTCATATAGAGAAGAAGTCAAGGCTAAGTCAAGAAATAAAAGATTGGTTTAAACTTAGAGAAATAGAGGTAAATTTTAAGGTAACCATAAAGGAAACTAACAATCCTACACATCAAAATAAAAAAGAAGAAATAAAGATTCGGCAAATACAAGATCAACAACAATGAAAAATATGAAAAGAAAAACAAGTCAGCACAGAGAATTAAGTGGAACAAAGAAGCTGTCAACAACACACACAAAAAGACATCAAAATGACAGCACTAATTATTATTTTTTTTAACCTATCAATAATTACGCTGAATGTAAATGGACTAAACTCATCGATAAGGAGATAGAGAGTGGCAGGATAGATAAAAAAAAAAAGCAAAACCATGACCTGTCTATACGATGCCTGTAAGAGACATGCCTTAGACTTAAAGACACAACCTAAAACTCAAAGGATGGAAAAAAAAAAAAAATCAAAAAAGAGCAGGAGTGGCAATATTAATCTCTGACAAAATAGACCTTAAAGTAAAATTCACCACAAGGATAAGGAAGGACACTACATAATGATTAAAGGGTCAATACACCAGGAGGACATAACCATAATTAATATTTACGCACCCAACGACAGGGCTCCAAAATACATAAAACAAACTCTAACAGCCTTGAAAAGAGAAATAAACAAGTTCAAGTACACCCCCCAAATTTCCATTTTGTGGGGACCCGAACACTTCACCTCTTCCTTGGAAAGATAGTCCATGTTCAGCGATTGTTATAAAGACAGCTACAATGTGTTGCAAAATGGCTTCATTAGTTTGTGTTTCGGTTCATGAATTAAGTCAAAACCCTGTCTTCAGTTTAACTATGACAACGTAGAATCTCTGTGAATTGAACTTTTTTTCATGTTTATAAACCATATTGAAGTTTCACCAAGTGCTAAATCTATCTGTAGTAAATTGAGAATTAAATGATTTATGACTGAATAGTTTGCAAACAAAACAAAATACAGAGCTGACTAATGGAGAACACAGTAGCCGCTCCCTCTTATAATTTTCACCTTTAGCTTTGCACCTAGAAGTATATTCTGACTACAGAATCTTGTTTGTTTACCATCTGGAAATTTTTTACTTGAATTTTCAAATATACCACTGTGATGTTGACAATCACTTGGCCCCCTTTTAATCCAATAATTTACATCATCAGAAGAAAAATTATTCCACAGCAGGACCTGTATTTCTGTTATCTACAGGGTCTGCAGATGAGACAATTTCAGATTCTAAAATAATTTCCCTTTCTACGCCATTATTAATACTTTTACTACTACAAGGAATGGATGCAGAATTTGGAACAAATTCTGTTGTATTTATATTGCTATTAGTAATTTTTTTATTAGTAATTTCAGTACTAGCAGCACTATTATAATGATACAAACCCACTAAACTCTAGCATTCAGTGGAAGAAGCCTCTTCTTATTCACTAAGTTTTAAAACGAAGTTAATTTTGGAATTGTCTTTAGGGATTCATAACTCCTTTTCTTTTTATTTTCCTTGAGTGTTGTTTTTGCACTCCACTTGGGCGTTGCCATTTCATTTTACCTGGATATAAAATTATGTCATTTTTTAAATTTGATTCTACCACAGCAAATAAATTTGCATAATTGAAAATAAATACAATTTATAAAACAAGCAAAAGATATAAAATAAAATTTGCATTCGAATTAGGAAGTTACCACAAAATTTTTTATTTAAAAATTAATAAGTAAAAAACATTTGATTTGGACAAGTAATTTTGCTCTTCAGGTCTGAGACAGTCAAAAGAAATAGTACTTACAAGGCAGTCAGAAATAATTTCATTCATTTCTTGTAAGATGTTTATTGGTGGGCCTATCACAGATCTGAATAACTGACTTTCATCTTGAAATAATACTTAAAAACTTGTGCACCCGCTTTCTGTCCTTTGATGCTTCATTGGGCTACTGCTGATACCCGACAGGGGTGAGAGCGATGCAAAGACCATGATACAGATACAAGGGTGCGCCCAGTCTGAAGACAGGTTTTGGCTCACTTTGCACAGGACAGGAGCAGATGCACCGCAAGTCACGTGACTGGAGCATTCTTACGTGGTGGAGGAGACAGAACTGAATGTGAGGACTTACCTGATCGGTCTGAAATGAAAAGGGAAATATAACTGCTATTCTGTAAAAATTTGTAAAATGGTATCAATTTCATTTAGTGCCCTGTCAGCCGGCTTCTGTTGTGGTGCTTGCTTTTCCTTGTGTCCTGTCTGTTTGGCATCTATGGGTCTTTGCTTTGTACAAGTGCTGCCCCTCTTCTGTTGATGCCCTAAGCACAGGCTCACCTTGCTTATTGGATAAATTGTCCCTGGGAAGCAGTTCTCATGGTGCAATGGTTAAGCCATCGGCTGCTAACCAAAAGGTTGGTGGTTGGAACTCACCAGCTGCTCACGGGAGAAAGACTTGGCAGTCTGTTTCCATAAAGATTACAGCCTTGGAATCCCTGTAGGGCAGTTCTACTCTGTCCTATAGGGCAGCTATGAGGCAAAATTGACTCCTTGGACAATGAGTTTATGAGGTTTATGGGGAGAGGAGCAGAGAGGTGGGTGCAGTGGAACGTGAGCAGGAAGTCCCATCCCAAGAGTCAGTCTTTGGCACTGCTGGGATCAGCCTGCAGTGTCATAGCAGGGGCCCAGAAGGTCTGCTTTGTATGAATGACTGAAGAGTGTCTCCTAAAGTCAGGAAGAGCCAACTGCTACTGTTCCTGGAACAAAAGCACCACTTTGATCTCCATACAGTGCCCATTGCAAGGTTTCTCTCAGTGTCTCTTGGAATTATTTAGGTCGGCAGTTCCTATCCACCAGCCATTCCTGGAAAGCCTATGGGGCAGTTCTGCTCTGTTCTATAGGATCGTTATGACTCAGAATTGATAGAAGATAATGGGTTTGGCTGTGAATAAGAATGATACAAGATTTTTTTTTACTAAAAACTTAGTAAAATATCAGGTGCTGTTTTGATACCCTTTGAAAAGTGTAACGTAGAGACAGGCCATCTCTCCCAGTTAGCCCCTAAATGCCGCTGGGGGCAGTGGTACCTGCCGGTCTAGCTACAGATTTAGCAATTTTGTTGACTTTTTTTTTTTTAAAGAACCACCTTTTGGTTTCATTGATTTTCTCTTTTCAGTTTCACTTTATTTTTGCTCTTACCTTTATTATTTCCTTTTTTCTGCTTGGTCTGAGGATATACTTTGTATGTTTCTTGTCTTTTAAATTTGTTAAGATTTGTTTTCTGGCTCAGAATATGGTCTGTCATGGTGAATGTTCCATGTACACTTGAGAAGAATGTGTATCCTGCTGTTGGGTGGAATGACCTAAAAATGTCAGTTAAGTCAAGTTGGTTGACAATATTGAGTATTATTCAGGTCAACTATATCCTTACTGATTTTCTGAGGTCTCCAATATAATGGTAGATTCTTTACTATTTCTTCTTTCTGTCTTATTAGTTTTTTGGCTTCATGTATCTTGAAGCTCTGCTAATATATATGTACACATTTAAGGTTGCTGTATCTTTTATAACTGACACCTTTTTCGTTATGTAATGTCCCTTTTTATCACTGATATTTCTTGCTCTAAAGTCCACTTAGTCCGATATAGCTGTCCCAGTTCTCTTTTGGTTAGTATTTGCATGGTCTGTCTCTATCCTTTCGTTTTTAATATACCTATGTCTTTATGTGTAAATTGTTTTCTTTTTTGTAGACAGCATATGTTGTTGTTAGCTGCTGTCGAGTTGGGCCCCTACTCATAGCAATCCCATACTCAGTGGAATGAAATACTGCCCTGTCCTGTGCCGTCTCTATGATCTGTTGCGGATCTGACCATTGCGATTCAGAGTTTTCACTGGCTCATTTTTAGAAGTAGATTGCCAGGCCTTTCTTCCTAGTTTGTCTTAGTCTGGAAGCTCCATTGAAACTTGGTCAGCATCAGGGCAACACCCAAGCCTCCAATGACAGACAGGTGGTAGCTGCACACGAGGTGCATTGGCCAGAATCAAACCCGGATGTCCTGCATGGAAGAATAGAATTCTACCAATGAGCCATCACTCCCTTAAGAATAAGACGTAGAGGAGGTGAAATAAGTCAGTGGTTTAGAAGTGACAGTATGAAACAAAGAAAGACATCAGGCCAACTGGACATTGAAAAGCATGTAGAGCAACCAAGATTGCCTGGAAATCCCAGAGCAGTAAATCAAAGTCTTTTATCACTTCCTCATTTTTTCTCTCCATGAGATTCCTTTTCCAACATCCTCTAAATTGCTTCCCTTTCTTAAGCTTCTTTCAATATTTCAGAACTGAATTTCTCTATAGGAATAAATTTCAAATGAACATGCTAGAAACTGTGACATCCTCATCCCTGGGGCAACAAACGAACAGAAAGGGAAAGTGTTATTTGTTAGCGAGGTGGAAGAGAAATACAAAGATTTCCCATGACCTTGCAAATGTCAGAGAACACACCTGAGCATTCCCAGAATAGGAAAATAATTGGACCTCATGTTTTTTCCACTAAGACATTCAATGATATCTCCAGAATATTTTGGCTATATCACTGAAGGAAATGACTACAGCTTGTTCTGTAGAAAGCCTATAGACAAGGTCAATGTCTTTGTGTTTTACAATAACACCAGATATTTGCTCTCTCATCATAAAACCACAGAAATATTTTAAAGTTTATTTAAACAACTTTACAGGGAAAGCAGGATGAAGTACCTCTCACCTTAACTTACCAACTGTTTAATTAACTCTATAACCTTTTCAGGTCCCACAATTTTCTAATTTAGTAATCTGTCCAGTTTATCTTTATTTCATTTTCTTTCCATTCATTATTTCGTATTTTGCTTGTCTTGGTACCAAGAAAATACTGTCAGCAAATGACAGCAAAATATCCCATCTCATTAATGAGTCTTGGGAATTTGAAAACGAGAAAATTTGAAAAGACCTAAAGGTCAATCTAGGACAGATATTCACTATCCAAATACCCATTGTTGTCGAGTCAATCCCCACTCATAGCGACCCTTTAGGGTAGAGTAGAACTGCCCCAAAGAGTTTCCAAGGAGTGGCTGGTAAACTCGAACTGCCGATCTTTTGGTTAGCAGCCGAGCTCTTAACCACTGCACCACTAGGGTTGTGATAGTTACTATAGAAGTGATGAAACTGAGGCCCAGGGAAGCGTAGTAGATAGTATCAGTTTCCATTCTGATTATCTATTGCTTCATGACAAACAATATTTTTGTTATTTCTAATGGTTTTGTGGGTTGACTGGGCTCAGTTGGGCAGTTCTTGGCTTGAGGTCCTTTATGTGATTACAGTCAGATGTCGCTTGGCCACCCTCTTCAGAAGGCTTGACTGGGCTGGACATTCAAGATGGCCCACTCCCCCGGCTGGTAGTTGATGATGGCCATCAGCTGAGAGCTCATCTGGGGCTGGTGACCAGAGTGCCCACCTATGCCCTCTCCATGCAGTTTGGAATTCTCTCGGCATGGCTGCTGGGTTCTCAGAAGGCACCTCCCAGGAGCCAGCATTCTAAGAAACAGGGAATGGAGGCTGCCAGGCCAGGCCTATGCCTATAGCTAGTACAGTGTCACTTCCACTGAGTTCTATTGACCAAAGCAGTCACAGGGCCCACTTATACTCAACCCAAACCAAAAACCCATTGCTGACGTGTCCATTCCAACTCATAGCAACCCTATATCCAAAGGGGTGGAGAAATAGACTTTGGATGGGAGAGTGGCAAGGTCACACTGCAGAACAGTATGTGGGATGAGAGATACGGTTGTGGCCACTTTTGGAAAATACAACGGCACTCACCATTTACAGCCACAATGGCCTGCCACCCAACTGCCAGTACCTGTGACTCTTTGCCTAAGTGCTTTCTTTGGTGGCCAGAACCTGCTCTGCTGTTGTGGGACAGGTCTAAAGTGATGGGAAATTAACACCCCACTTCCAGCAGTCCTCCACCAATGACTGACAAGAATTGGATACTATAGTTCCCTTGCCCCTCAGGTGGGAGTCTACACTGCCTCCCAGAGTTTCTCTAGCAGGATTAAGCTCCAGGTGCATACGGTGGTAACTTGCTTGGTAATTCACTGTTTACTCATGCTTTTCCTTTCCTGATTCTCTTCTCTACTCCCCCTACCATTTTACATCGGAGATCACCTCCTGAAAAATCTACTTGCACTCAAATCTCTATCTCAGGGTTTGCCTCTGCGGGAACCCAACTCAAGTTGCAGAGTAATTTGTCCAAGGCCACAGAGCAAAACTAAGGGCTGAGGTAATCTCCAGTCAGGAGTACTTTCCATATTTGTAATACTCCAAAAAAGGTTCAGAATATTAAATTGTTTAAATTTATTGAGTGATGGGGGAGGGCTTATAAAACAGAACAAATTCAAAATGTATATGTTAGCTATCTTAAACAGGTGCTGTTTGGAAAGAGCACTGGACTAGGTGTCAAGAAAGGTGGGTTTTTATTTTTGCCCTGTGAATCAGGAACAAGTCCTGTAGCTTCACTGAGCCTCAGCAGGAGAGGTTAAATTCTCCTGCCGCACTCACCTCAGCATTTCTCTGAGAGTCAAATGGGATAATGTGCGTAAAAGCCGTATAATGATGAAAAAAGACCAATGAAGGGGAGAATTAATTTTTCCCATTTTTGGGTGGCTCCATTCAATAATGTGTTTTAATTGTTGCCCCAAGCCTCTTATGTGATCTTGATTCTCATTTCACGTTTCAAAAGTAGACAATTGCAAGTCCACAACCCATGCTGTCTGGATAATTTGGGTTATTTTCAAAGTCCCCAGTTTTTAAGCAAAGCCTGCAGATGCCATTTTTAGCAGGCAGTTGCCAATGGGCTCCTTTAACTAGAGAGAGCTCCGGGGATAGAAAGTGGTCTCTCAGTCCTTGCCAACAAATGTCACTGTCATTGCCAAGCATACAGAAGCATGTACTGCCTGGATAAATATAAAACCATTGAGTCGATTACGATTCACAGCAACCCTATAGTGATCTATAAAGTAGTGTAAAACTGCCCCATAGTATTTCCAAGGACCAGCTGGATTCAAACTGCTGACTTTTTGGTTAGCAGCCAAACTCTTAACTATTGTGCCACCAGGGCTCCTGGATGAATATAGTCAAGATATTTTTCTTCATTGGCTTATAAATACATTTTTAAAAAATCACACCATATTGTGGCTTTTTTTTTCCTGCACTACCTTCTTCAGGATTTATATATTTCACCTAGCAGTGTGTGTGGGTGTTGAGTGTTTGATACCTATCTCTTTGTGTGTTGGCGAACAGGGTAGAAAAAGGCAGCCTTCAGATAAATAGGTAAGAAAACATCACAAGAATGGTCTTGGACACATTTAATATTATTGATAATATTCTGTAATAAAATGTAACCACGGGGTCAGGATTTATGTACTTATTTGCTTTCTAAAATTGACCACACTTCCTGGTAGAAGGGTAAAATGCAATTTAGCTGCTAAGGATTTTGAACATGCACTGATGGGGTTGATATTTGCTTTCATTTTATATTTTAACTTGATTTAATCTATGACTTGTTTAGAAACCTTTGCTTGCCAACTTAGCTAAATTCACAGCCCTTTCCTAAAGGAAAGAGCTGGGCTTCTGCTGCACATTACTAGCCTTGGCTTCTGTGGACCTCAGAAGAGAGAATATTTGGGGATTTCTTCCAGAGATGAATTTCGAACTGGATATTTCATTTCATACACTAGATATTTTTAAAGTATGTTGGTTGATGATTCAGGTGCACTCTAGCCTCCCACCCCAGGTGGGGAATGATCCCCTTCCGTTTACTGCTTTGCGTTCCTCAGTGAGTCACAGGGAGTGAGGGGCCAAAGCAGTAGGAATGATAGATCCTGAATGCTGAGGACTAATTACCCTCCTTTGTGCCATTAAGATGACTTTTTTATGTGCACTTGTTTCTTCCACTGTATGGAATTAAATCCTATAGGAACTGACTCACAGTGGCCCTATAGGACAGAGTAGAACTGCCCCATAGGGTTTTCAAGGAGCACCTGGTGGGTTCCAACTACCTACCTATTTGGTTAGCAGCCATAGCTCTTAACCACCAAGCCGTCAGGGTTTCCAACTTTGATTTAATTGGTTTATTCATTTAAAAAGATCCATCGAAAGGGGGAAAAAAAACTAGAAAATAAAATTAACTTCTGAAGAATTTAGAGTGAAACACGAGGACTATTTTTACGTAGAAAACCCCAAGGTAAGGATTTAATTGGGAAGAAAAAAATCTTTTATTTTCCTTTTGCCGAATCTGTATAGTATGGGAAGGAGAGCCCTTGGAGTTGGGGGAAAAGTCACCCTTTGAAATGACTTCAGCGATACGACTCCATTTATATTTCAGTCGCACTAACGTCACACGGTCCACAGTGAGTAATGAAGATACAGAGTCAGGTCAAATTCACCTTCCTGAAAAACTGCAAATTAAGGTGCTGTTAAATGATACTCGCGGGATGTCTTAATCCTCAAAATGGAAATCCAAACATTAGGAAAAGGGGCCCGGTAGGGATGCCTTTGGGTTTTCGATAAACCCTTGACCAAACTCAGAAGCTCGGCCTGAGCTTTTCCAAATATTTTTCCAGGCAAGAGGCTCCACCAGCTCACATGGGACTCGCTGTGTTTCTGGTTGGCCACCTCAATCTCAAAACAGACACACCCGGACCCCGCGAACAGGTCTGAGCTGTCAAAGCACGCTGCGGCGTGTTCGGGCTCAATAACTCGCATGGTGATTAATGAGCGGCTGGATAATTTAATATCGTGTGTGATTAAATTATAAGGCGTGGGGGAGGGGAGCTCAGCGCTCTTCTCGCGCCTCCGGCAGCAGCCCCAGAGCCAGCCGGTCGCCGCTGCCTGCCCCGCAGCGCTGTGTCTCCTAACAAGCCACCGAGGCTCTGCGCCTTCCCAAGGTCAGTGGGGCTCCAGCGGGGAGGGCGGAGGAGACCGGGAAGGGGTGGCTTGCAGAAGGGAGAGGGGAGGTCTGGGCACCCGGACAGTTTGGATCTGAGCTGAAGAGCAGGGAGAGCCGCCGGATCTTTCAAGAGCAAAGGCGCGGAGAGGACCAGGAAACGGCCCAGACATGGGAAGATCTTTTTTTTTAAATCTCTTCTCTCTGCGGCAGAGGCTTAGAGAGTCCCTGGGATCCTGAGGCCCCCAGGAAGAGAGCGCGCCGGGCCAGGCCCGCTAGGTCTCTTCCCGCACCCCCCCCAGCAGGGGGGGCCCAGGCGACTGTCGCGTTGGGTGACCGAAGCCTCTTCTCTCTTCTAGCCTGCGGACCCTGGCCCTATCACGTGCCCGGCAGGGTCTACCGCCAGCCCCGGGTTCAGACTTCTCCAAGAGGGGGGATGTTTTAAGCTGCGCAAGAGCCTAAAGCCGCGGGAAGGCGGAGAGAAGATAACAAAACTCCAGGTGTATAGTCTCCCGGGTTTGCAGCCTTGGTTTATTGGGCAGGAGGCGCAGGGATCCAATCCAGACCCCTTGGAGGTTACTGGAGGGAACCCTTGCTGTCACTCTTTTCTCCTTAAGATGCCGAGTACAGGCTCGGGAAGTGGCCTCCCCTTCCCGCGGGAGAAGTCTGAGCAGCAGGAGTGGCCACAGCTGTCGGCGTTTGCCCTCACTTGGTCCCAGCGGCCAGGGCGCAGGCCGGTCCTGAGCGAGGTAGGTGGCTGCTTTTGCTGCTGTGCGGGGGACGGCAGTCGCGGAGGGGGGTCTGAGAGGCCACTCGCCGGGCTGAGGGCAGGTCGCCTCTTATTACGTGATCACATCACGGTGCTTGATATTCAGCGGGGAGAGGGCAGGCCCTCCAGACGCAGGGTGTCCCCACAGGCCCTAGGCAAGTGCATCCCAGGACCAGCCAGGCGCCGAGCGGGAGAGAAAATGAAAGCGCCACCACCAGGGCTCCGAGGACCAGGCGTCCAGGCCTCCGCCCGGCCCGGCCGCTGCGAGCTGGATCTTCAGCGGGGAAAGGGCACCCTGGATGCCGCGGGCTAGCCTAGGCTGCAACCTCTCCTGCAGCCAAAGAGGCCGGGGAGCGCTGGGAACCGCGCGCCTGGTGCCAGGAGCCTGGTTCCAGGCCAGGTGACCAAACCTCTCTACACGAAAGGGATGAAGTAGGCTCCTAGACTGGGCTTCTCGGGTCGGCAGGAATTACCTTTTCTTCCTCAGCTTCTTCAGGTGTTTGGAAGTAGAACTAGAGAAGGGGGAAGTAATGAATAACCAACGACCTTGTAAGCAGAGGTCACATATACGTATGTCTCAGAACACCCAAAGACAATATAAAAACGAACCTGCCCAGAGAGAACAGAAACATGCCACAAATTGGTTCTTCGAGGCCTCAGCCTGACATGTTCCCAAATTAGCAGAGGGGTCCTGGTGGCGCAGTGGTTAAAGGCTGTTAACCGAAAGGTTGGCGGTTGGAACTCACAGCAGCTTCTGGGAAGCAAGATGTGGCAGTCTGCTTCTGTCTGTAGAGATTATTGCCTTGGAAGCCCTATGGGGGCAGTTCTACTCTGTCCTATACGGTCGCTATGACTCGATTGCCACGGTTTATAGACTATGCCTACAATTTCAGGGAATTCGTTGCCCACAAAACCATTCTGCGGGGTGCGGGGGGGGGGGAACCTGAAAGGGCGGGGTGGGGGAGAGGCGAGGGAGTTTAGTTTTCGGGGAGGTCCTAGAGCCCAGAAGCCGCGTCGCGTCCTTGGCCCGGTGTGGCTGAAAACCTGGAGTAGCCTTTCTCCCCAGTCACAGCCCCCTGTGCTCCTGTCACACACCCTTCTATCTCCCCTTGCGTGCTCCCGAGAGGAGGCCGCTTCTTCAGGTGCCATAGTAATAAGTACAGAGGATTTCTGGGAGGGTTGCGGCGGTGGCCGCCTCTGCCACTGGGAATGATCCTGCAGGGGCAGCGTCGGGTCCATCACCCGTGTGCGCGCTGCCGCTCGACCCCTGGATTGTAAGATGCCCCAAGGCCAGACGCGTAAGTCGCGCCTCGTCGTGATATTTTGTCACTGTTGTTAAAATTATTCATTAAATTTGCTCCTCGTTCGTGCTTCTTTCAGATACAAGCTGACCTCCTGTATCTGGCTTCCACCCAAAACCAGTGGCTGAGGCACGAAGGACAATTTAAAAGCCCAGGGCCAAACTTTTTCCTCCAAAAGGGTGCCACATATTATGGTGTAAATAAAATGCGACTAGTGGACGAAATAGCTTTCTCAGAAATTAAATCTGGGTTCCAGAAACCGGACCGGGAAGGTCCTAGGCAGAAGTGTGTAATTGGATGGAAAGACTCCACGTTCTCCGTACTGACATCGGGAACGAGGGGCTCCAAACTGGGTTTTATTTCCCAGATAATCGACAATCTGTTGCCTGAAACATTAAAGACTAAACGATGCTAGGAGGCTATGAGGGCAATGACAGCCTCCAGTTGCTAACTACTTCCCAAAGTTGCAGAAGGAGGAAGAGTTGGCTTTATTCTCGCATTCACAAGATTACTTAAGTCTAATGATTTCGGATACCTGCAAAACGACGTCAAAATAGGGGGCGCTTTGGGTGGCATTGTTTCCTCAACGTGCCAGGACACGAGCAATGTCGCCTTTCTCTGCCTCCCGGTGCGAGCTCTGGCGCAGCGATTCGCCCTAGCTCTCAGGCCTGCGGCTGAACACCATTTACGCCAAGATCGGGTATAATGGGAAAAGCCATCAGCAGACAATTACCCTTTCAGAAGATTCACTTCTCCTTACAGACACTGTTATTTGAGAAATAGGATCATTTGATTTTATATTGCTCTAAATAACACCCAGCCGGTTCAAATTGCCAGCTTCTTAAAAACCGCCCATTGGAATAAATTGCAGCGGCCTCTTTTGCTTTTCACTACAATGTGATGGGCACCAGGCAGACCTTGTAAAAATAACTACAAAGCCAGCCCCGAGCCCTCCCTATTGGTGGGAACAGCTCTGCCACCCCTCAGGCAAAGGCATTCAGCTACCAGGTTCCCCGCCACCGCCTCCGCCCGCTAACTGGAATCTTCAACTGCTTGGCTTTGGAACTAAAAGACACGGCCCCAGCCACCCCAGGAAAGCGCCCCGAGCAGCATGGCGCGTTAGGGTAGAGAGTAGAAAGACCGGCTGGCGCGCCAGACACAGATTTCCGAGCGTGCTGCCACAACGCCTGCAGCTTTTAGGCGTTTGGAGGCTCATCGCGGGCCTGAAGCTCAGCGGCCCCTGTGTGAGCCCTCTAAAAGCGCAGGTCTCGGGTTCCTAGAGCAGAGCCTGCAGCCGCCGTCCTGCCGCGCTCCGCCAGTCGCTGCGCCCTGCTTGCGGGTGTGCCTTTCAGGCCTGCCGCCCGAGGCGTCCCTCTCCCACCTCTGCACCGGTGCCAGGCCGGGAGGCAAAGCTCGCGGGGCCCAGCTAGGGCAAAACAAAGAAAGAGCCCCACTGCGGCTTCAGCGCTGAGTCCAGAGGGAGAGAGGGAAGGCGAAGGAGAAAGAGGGGACAGGGGCGAGTCCGAGTTCGTTACACACACGCTACCAGGGACATTTCAAAAAGCGTTGCATGTCAATTGACACTGTTCAGCTCCATGGGGGCGATCTATGCCCCACCCCCTTTTAAATATAAAGCAAGATTTGACTCCTTGGTGTTTGGTTTATTTGTGCCAAGAGGCAGGGAGTCTTTGAGACCGCCAGGGTTTTGGAGACTGTCCATGTAAGACTATTACATTGGGGTTAATGTATTTCAGCAAAGTCGAGTATATCTCCTCTCCCCCAGGTAAATTGAAGGTCATGCTAGGGACTCACCTGTGCACCCTGATGCAGGGCAGAAGCCAGAAGGACCCTTTTAGTGAGTCTTGAAACTCGGAGGAAGTTAGCCTGGGCCTTTGGGGGGGGGGGGGTAAGGTGGGAGGCTTCCCCTTCCCCGGCACCGGGAGAAGCCAGGGAGCAGAGGATTGTGAGTGTGCGTCCACAGGAAAGGTTTCCCGCGCTCCGACAATGGAAAACTGGGTTGGGATGGGCGCAGGTTTTAGCTCGAGGTCCGTGTCTCGGAGGTGCGGGCAGGGGGTTGGCGCCGGCCCAGGATGGAGTGATGGGGGTCTGGCGGGCAGGGGACTTGGTAGGCCTTCACCCTCCACTTGGCCATGCCTTGAGGACCTTGAGCCATGCGGCCCCTTGACGTTTCGTCCAGTCACTCTTCTTCCCGGCAAATAAAAGCCCCATCCCAACCCGGCAAATAAAAGCCCCATCCCATCCACTAGGCCCGAATATGTCCAAACCAAGCCCTGGGCCACGGGCCTTTGGCGCTGTCTTCCAGGCTTGGGGAGGCAGCCACAATGCACAACTTTCCACGCCGCCTGGAGATCTGGTCCTGCGTATCACAACCCAAAACTCCAAGCCAGCTTGGGCCTACCCACCCGAGCCCAGACACAGCGAGGCCCGGGGCCTTCTTCGAGCAGGCTCCTAACCCGAGGCCCTTCGCCCTCACCCGGCGCCCCACCCTGTCGCTGCCCCGCGCGTCCCCGCCAGCCTCCAACCCGCGGCACGCAGAGCTAGGGCTCTCCCAGCGCTCAGCTCTTCACCTCCTTCCCGTGGGGGGGCAGCTGAGGAACCCTTTTTTTTGCCAAACGTCAGGCCCCAATACAGTGGCTTTTCCAGGAGGCAGGGCCGGGAGATTAAATTCGGAGAAGCTGGAAACACTTCTTCTCTGGCTGCGCGTCTGAAACCGCGAGGTGGAACAGCCGCGCCTGCTTCGCGACTCTCCCGTAGGGTTGGGAGTCCTAGAGCTGACTGGGGCACCGCAGGGGGACTGCAGGGACGGCATCGGCAGACCTTTCCCTCTGCAAGCGCCCTTTTCACTCTCTCGGGGCCAGACCAAGGATCGCGCGTTAAGGTCTGCCTCTAGCCCCGGGGTTGGGCAATCTTGAGGCTGTCGGGACCCGGCCCGGGAGCCCTGGGTGAGGGCAGGGAGGGCCAGTTATCTGTTTGCTCAGGCTTTGGCGGTGGCCAGAAGGTCAGGCCATTTGCCCACTATTCCAGCCCCCACTGCATCCCAGCCTCGGCAGTGCTGGCCTCCAGCTCTACCCTCCTCGTCCGCTGTCCCCCCCACCCCGTCTCCGCGTTTACCGGCGCGTTTTGTTCCGGGTTGAATTCCCGGCAGAGGAGCAGTAACGGTGCTCTCCTACGACGGACGCTAATCAAGTAATTTCCCCATCCCAGCCCCATCAAATTGCTCTTTAGCTGTTGAACCGCGGAGTTTTGCTCGCCTTTTCACATGCTAATCACGCCCATTCAGCTGCTCTCCGTGGGGCTGTTTGTCGCGGGATAAATCTCCTTGTTTGCCTGCTGCATGATTAATTGATATTGTTGTCTGGCTTTTGTGGGGGGCTGCGAGGAGCTGAAAGGCGGTGCGTTGTGGCTGCGCCGGGGGCCTCTGGCGACATCATCGGGCTGCCGAGGTCCCGGCGAGGTCGGGCCCTGGCTGATGACATTATGCGCCCGATTTGGTTTTCCTTATTAGAAAGATGATGAAAGGCTGGGAGCCCCAGTCTTACAAACCACCACCCACCGCACGGCGTTTAAGCTTCAAGCGCAGACAAAGCCGAGGGCGTTTGCTGAAGTCAGGGAAAAAGAGCTGGTGTCCCTTCTCCACGCAGGAGATCGCAGTTCGGCTCATCCGGGATTTCAGTAACTGTCGAGCCTGCGCGCTCTGGCTGCCCTGGTTTGGTTTTTCAAACAAAGAACAACAACAACAAAATATTGGTTGGGGGTTGTTAAGACGAGTTAAAGACCTTAGAAAATCAAGCCGGAGCTCAGATGGCGACCTTGTAGGTAGCGGTGGAGGAAAAGGCTTTGTAAAGGTGTTTTCACGGCTGACCCCAAGCATTTCAGTCCGCGAAACCTCTGAGAAAAAAAAAAAAAAAAAAATCGCCGGTTTTGGTGGAGTCAGGCGCTAATGCTGAACTCGCGCGTTCACTAAGGCTCGCGTCCGCCAGCAGGTCAAGGCTTTAGTTACCTTGTCCTGTACCTGCTCGGCTGTGTCTGCCAGCCGACCGCAGGTGTGCAGTCACACCACCAAATTCCTCCACCCTCCGCACCTCTCCCGCCTTCTCCTGCGCCCTGGGGCTTTATCCTCTACAGACGTCCCTGAAAACATGGAGATTCAATTAAATAATTCCAGTTATGTAGTGCTCCCTACCTCCTACTTATTACAAATATTTCCTTTCTCGAGTTCTTAGGAAAAAAAAAAAAAGGAAAGAGAAGAAAAGAAACTGTGGCGTCCGCTCTCCCTGCGCGCGGGGTAATTGATAGGCGCCATCGGAGGTCAGAATTTGCATAAGAATTAAGAGCAGTAAATTAATTTAATATTCCGTGCACATCTCCAATTATTCCTCGAGACCTTTGTCTCCGCGGCTGCCAGGGAGGGGATTCAGCTGCTCTTCAGCCAAACAACATCTGTGCGGTTAATAATTTGATAAACAGCTCATACAAATAGTTTCTGAATTATCTGGCAGCCCAATGACTATTCAGTTTGGAAACATTTTGGCAGGGTCTCCTGGCGTCCTCCGAGGGCCTCAGGCGCCCGCCTTGACAAATGTCTTCTTATCTTTTAAACATCAGCAGACGACAATGTGTGAAATAAGCCATTATCATTAAGTAAATAACCCTGTCCTTTTAAAAACACAAATAAAAACGCCTGGGTCACCACGGTGTTGGTAGGTCGTCTATTAAAGACCTCGAGATGAATAAACATGCTGGGGGAAGGGGCCGGGCGAGGAACCACCTGAGGGAGAGGGGAAGGCGTGGGTGTTGGGGCGGACAGAACAGAGGTGAGTAGACTGTTTTTCCTTAACGTCATGGTTTAAAACGGAGTGAGTTGACTTTTGTATGGAAATATCTACGAAGAATAGTCAAGGTGGTTGCTACTGGAAGGGGGCAGGCGGATGGGAGGGAGACCACTTTTCACTGTCTTGCTTCTTGTGTCTTTCAGTTTTCTTCCCACACGCAGGCATTATTTATCCCCGAAATAAACACATTAAAAAATAAGTCGAGTTACCAGAAAATAGGGCTGAATTTTGTTGGCTGTTGTACTCTTTAACGGACCTCTTCCCATTCCACCTCTTGAGCAAAATCCCTCCTTCATCCCTTCACCCCCTCCCCGCCCCCACCAATGCACCCTCATCCTGTTAGCAGACAGCTTTCACAAAGCACAGGTTTGTCAGAGAGAAAAGGAGAGGGCACAAATCCCCACCCACTCAGCCACTGGGGTGGCCCAAATTGGGAAGGAGGAACTTATAGAGTGATGCCCCCCTGCCATCAGAACTGGCCTTAAATTGGATCCTTTTCCCTGGTACCGGTCTCCACACTAAAGATTTTCACGCTGTGATTACGCTCCTTTAATTCTAGCATCCACAGCACAGCCCTGTTCCTGAGGTGAAGTCTAGAAAGGAACCATTTGATCCTGAATGAAACTCAAAGACTGCTCTAATACTTGCAACCTGGCATTGCAGTTCTATTTACTACAAGTCTATGTTTACACTGAGATTGTTCTGCATTGACTTCAGTATAATAGGATGTTTGACCAGGATCTTTATCTCTCTGTCTATACATTCCCACGTGTTTGATGTATACACCTCACCTATTCAATATTCTACTTTTTATTTCCTATACTGCTGACAGTCTAAGTACTTGAAGCCCTGAAATCTACCCCTAAATTCTGAGTAGTGTCGAATCAGTAATATGATAGAGCTTTGTCCTTGCACTCTAATGAGCCCAGGGTAGCATTGAGCTTTAAATACAGGCAAACCCTTCAGACTATAGGCCTAAATATACAACTTTACAATGAATACATGCTTGCCTGGGCTCAATTGAAGAATTGCTTTTCCAGAAAACAATTCATTGTGTCACAAGAATACAATAGCATTTCTACCAGACACATTCATTTCTATTTTTAACATTGTCTTCTTGCATATCATTAGATTTTTCCCATAGAACTATAGACACTGCCGGGCCTTGCAGGCTTTTGTAAGCATATAAATCGTCTCTGTTATTTATGACTGGGGCTTTCTCTGTGTCCTCATCCTTTTATTAATTTCTGACTTTGATTCAGACTTCTCTAGTCAGAGGAGTGATTTGAAAACATTTCTTTTCTTAAATGGAACATTATCTACTCTTTTGGGAACCATTTTAATTTTAAACGCCAGCATATCCGGTTTCTTAATCTGCAGCTCTGGTGTTACTCATTTTTATGCACACAGCCTATCCCCCTTGGTAGTGGTTCATTTATGCTTGATATTTATCTTCTTTACATTTGTTTGACTATTTTTCAAGGCAGTATATGAGCAGAAAATGACTATTAAATAAGAAGGCAGGGAACTGTGGTTATGTTTTTAACTATGAAAGTAAAGCCAGAGAACATGGAAATTTTGATTTTTTTTTTTTTTTTTAACTAATGAGCCCTCTCCAGAAAAGCCGTCTGGATACCATTAAAGTTGATGAGTTTGGGAAGATTATCTTGATAAATGCTTGGCTTCTTGGTGATGAGATACATATTTTCAACACAGTCTCCTAAGTGATATTTACATTTGCATTTGAAGGGGGTTTGCTAAGTATAACTGAATATTGTTGGGGGAAAAATGCAATATTTGATTACTACCTTGATGTATGGAGTTCAAATCAGAGGCACTCATGTGCACTTGCCCTAAAATTACTGAAAATATAGTAATAGTTGATGTTCAGTAACTTAAACAAGATTCAACCCTGGTACTTTCCAAACTAAAGATACCACATTTTTACACAAATAATGCATATCTTCTACATTTGTTTGCCAACTGCACCCTCCCCCTGTGAGATGTTTTCCTAAGCACTGCTATGCCATTTTTATTTTTACATGTTGCTGTAAAAAAGTTAGCATAGCACGCTTACAAAAATTCCTTGGCGGGGGAGTGGAAGGGTGCAGCTGTCAAACAAACATAGATGGTGCATCTAATTTGTATAAAAATAGGGTATGTAGCTTTTATTTTGGGAAAGGAGGCAATGGTAGTTCAGTGGGAGAATTTTTGCCTTCCATGTGGGAGACCCAGGTTCAGTGCCTTATGTGCAGCCACCACCCACCTGCCGGTGGATGCTTGTGTGTTGCTGTGATGTTGAACAGGTTTTAGCAGAACTTCTAGACTAAGACAGAGTAGGTAGAAAGGCCTGATGATCTATTTCCAAAAATCAGCTGATGAAAACTCTATGGAACACATCAGTCCAATGTGGAACCCATTACGGGGACGCTCAAGACTGTTCTTTTGTACACGGGGCAACCAGTAGTCAGGGTCAACTTGAAGGCAGCTAACAACAGCAACAGCATATTGAGAAAAGCTAAAGGATGGCCAAGAGGCAGACTAGTGATTTAAAAACTCAGCGCAATCTCTATTCAGGATAAAAGGATTAAAAAAAAAAAGATGTATGAAAACAGTGCAGAGCCATTAAACATTTTTTCCAATAAACAAATTCTTCCAATTCATTCTCTTCCATTGCCATTAAAAAAGGCATAATTTCTACATATATGTCTAGTTTAACCCCAACTCTAATAAAAACTGAATTTGAATAATGCAGTTTAGCATATAAAAGTTATGACCAGGATCCATTTAGACAAACCTGTCCGCTCTCATTTTCCTCCATTTTAATAGTTAAATGAACTGTTCTGGATGGGCTTAGCCTTCTAGTATCTCCATCCCTGATACCAGACTCAAAACAACCAACTTTGGTGTGTGCCAGCCTGTGGATAGCTAGACACCAAGGAAACAAGCCTGGGTCCTTCAGAGATGCTTGTAAAATGTCTCTGAAGCTCATGGATGTCAGCCAGCCCTACGGTCTTTCCCCTCCCTTTTCTGTCCAGGAAGCTAGGCAGGCTGGACCGGTTGAGCTTCACATAACTCCAGGGTGCTCTTCTCGTCGTTGTTGTTGTAGACTTGTATGGTTTTTAAGGCACTGTTGTGGTGGATGGCAGTAAAATTCCTTGAGGAAGGGGTGTCATTTTTAAGTATGTTCCAAGGGGCTGCATGGGCTAGCAGTAGGGCTGGCTGACTTTGCTTAAAAGAGGAGGTAATTGTTCTGTAGAAGAATCGTGATCAAAAGGGGGAAAATGCAGAACAGAACATCAAATTCTTATGGAATCCAGACATTATGGAGCCATTGAGGCTGGATGAACCCCTAAAATTATTGCCCTGAGATAATCTTTAAAACTTAAACCAAAAACATCCCCTGAAATCTTCTTTAAACCAAACAACAGTTTAGTTTAATTAGTAAAGAATGTCTGCCTTGAACTTTGTTCTCTTTTAAGAACTATCTCTATGGGATTAAGTTGACAACAGCAACTCAGAAGATTAGGTAGGATAGATTGAAGTTCCGTGTGCTATTTTTGCAACTTTTCTGAAAGTTTAAAATTATATCAAGATAAAACTTTCTAAAAAACAAAACAAAAAAGATTAGATAGGAACCTTAGTGGGCACTGGGTTTATGTTAATGGGGTAGGGACAACTTGGAAAAGGAGGGTTAGAACAGTTGCACAAAATGTCACTGAATTATACATGTAGAAACTGTTTAATTGGCGTATGTTCTCAACCACAATACGAACAAAAATAAATTAGAAAGAAAGAGGGTCACATGCAGTTAGGAACCCCTATGCTGTTTGCTTTGTTCAGAAGGGCCAAACCAGAAGCCTCATGTAAACCCAACCTGAGAGGGTCTCCACAGGTTTATTCCTTTTTGCTGCCTCTGCAATAGGGGAGATGGACCCTGCAGACTATCAGTCTCTTTAGCCTGACATTTCAAAACCAAAGAAAGCCAAATAAACAAAAAAACCCAAACCAGTTGCCATTGAGTTGATTCCAACTCACGATGACCCTGTGTGTGTTGGAGCAGAACTTGTTCCACAGGGTTTTCAATGACTGATTTTTTGGAAGCAGATCACCAAGCCCTTTTTTTTTTTTTTTTTTTGAGGTACCTCTGGGTGGACTCAAACCATCAACCTTTCAGTTAGCAGCTGAGCGCATTGACCATTTGTGCCAGCAAGGGACTCATGATGTTTGAAGCCTGCCATAATCTAGTTGAAATCAAAGCAGGGGGTGGAAGAAAAAAAATGTGAGCAGAAGGTGCATAGTCCTAGTTGTCCACTAACTAGGTACAGTAACTTGGGTGATTGCCTTATCTCTATGTCAGACCCCTGTTTGCCACTTCTCATCAATTTCTTTTCTTCTTCTAGGTGAGCACATGGCTGCTCAGCTGGATTGTCTTTCCCAGCCTCCCTTGCAGCTATGTGCAGCCAGTGAGATTAATGGAATGCAATCAGAAGTGATGTGAGCAATCATCACCTTGTACTTGTATTTCTCTTTTCCTTTTCTTGCTGGTTGGGAATAATATTAACAGATGGCCAAACTTATGGCCTGGGTTCCTGAGGTGACTTCTTGGAGCAGAGTAGTCCCTCCCCCCGGACTGTTACATGGAGAGAAATTTCCATTTTGTTTGAAGGCTGCATGTTTTTCATCACTTTGTTACAGCAGCTCACCTAACATAATCCACACCCTGGCTTTATTTTTCTTAACTGTAAAATGAGAGTATATGAGTTTAAGTTTCGCCTAAAGCAAGACATTTTTTGAGAAGTGATCTCAGGAGATACTGGTAGGGAAGTGGAATTGGAAACACAGAATGGAAAGCACCATTAAGGTGCATTATAAAACAAGTTACCACTGTGGGCAACTGGAATTTAATTCTACCGAGGGAACTCTGGGAGACAGTGTAGACCCCCTGCCTTAAGGTGAGCTCAATGAGCTGAGGTATTTGTACACCAGCTCGCATTAGTCATTAGTTGAAGGCTGCTCTTGGTGGGCACAGGCAGAGAGGGCATCAGGTGTTGAAGAAAGTGCCCAGGCAATGGGACACCGGTGGTTGGAAGTTGAGCTGGTGAGCACTGAAGCGATTAGTAAAGCTCATTTCTAGATTTCAGGCTTTATTTATTTGAGATTTGTCTAGAGCCTGCAACTATTTATTCTGAAACTCTTTCCCAGCCCAAGTGGAGCTTAGGTGACATACACATCTACATGCAGAAATGGTGGTATTTATGACTGGAATGTGTCACCTGGAAGGTGCTTGGAAGGCTTCCCCTTTCCAAAATACCATCCCCCCCCCCCCAAACCCCATGCACTATTCCCTTATGTTAAGTGTTGCCTTCTTTTAAAATGCAAATGCTCCCTGTTGGAGGTGGGATAGGAGGGAGAGAGTGTAAATTTGAATCTCTGGTGTCTTAGTGCAAATTAATTGATGAGAGCATATTTTCCTTTTTTCACAGAAGAAACTCAGGCAGCATAGATGTGCTGGGAGATTAGAGGCTGCTGATGCTGAAGGAAAGAGAACTGAGAAGGATGGGTCCCTATGGACAAATAATTCCAATTTCAGTGAGGCCAGTTTCCAGAAGACATTTTGAATAATGCACCATCCTTAGCATTTGAAAATGGCTACCATTCTCATGGACAAGAGAGAAAAATGGAAACAGCCAAAGGAATATTCTAAAACCTATGAACTCTTTGCGTGGGTTTGGATTAAGTTGAATGAGCATTCCTCAAGTTTCTGGGATCTAAACTCCTATGTGGTGAAGTTACTAGATTTCCAAAGGCAAAGTAAACCTTCAAGAAATCTGGTCCATGGTGAAGGAAAAGACAACACACAATATACTGTGGAAGTCAGCACAACTTGGCCAACACAAAGCTATAGAAGTTTCTTAGGCACATCCAAACACCTTGAGGGACCTAATTACTGGGGCTGAGGGCTGCAGACTGAAGTCTCAGGGAACATCTAGGTCTATTCATAAAGAAAATGTTCTACATCCTACCTTGGTAAGTAGCATCCGGAGTCTTAAAAGCTTGCCAGCAGCCATCTAAGGTACACTTGTTGGTCCCATCCCATCTGGAGCCAAGAAGAATGAAGGAAACCAAAGATGCAAGGAAAATATCAGTCCAAAGGACTAATGGACCACATGAACCACAGACTCCATAATCCTGAGCCCAGAAGAACTAGACGGTGCCTAGCTACCACGTGTGACATCTCTGACAGGGATCAGGGTAGAGGGTCTCAGATAGAGAAAAAGAAAAATGTAGAACACAATGCAAACTCACAAAAAAAGACCAAGCTTACTGGTCTGATAGAGACTGGAGGAACCCCTGAGACTATGACTACTGCATACCCTGCTAACTCAGAACTGAAGCCACTCTCAAAATTCACCTTTTAGCCAAAGATTAAAACCACTGCTGTCGAGTCGATTCAGAAGATTAGGCAGGCCTATATAACAAATGGAAACCCTGGTGGTGTAGTGCTTAAGTGCTACGGCTGCTAACCAAAGGGTTGGCTTTTCAAATCCGCCAGGTGCTCCTTGGAAACTCTATGGGGCAGTTCTACTCTGTCCTATAGGGTCACTTTGAGTCGGAATCAACTTGACCGCACTGGGTTTGGTTTTTGTTTTTTGTATATAACAAACAATAACACATGTGAGGAACGTGCTTCTTAGTTCAGTCAAGTAGATGAAAACAAATGGGAAACACATGTCCAAAAGCAAAGACGAGAAGGCAGGAAGGGACAGAGAAATAGAACAAATGGATATGGGGAACCCGGGGTGGGAAGGAGGAGAGTGCTGACACATTGCAGGGATTGCAACCAATGTCACAAAATGATTCATGTATAAATTTTTGAACGGGAAACTAATTTACCCTGAAAACTTTCACCTAAAGTACAATAAAATTAAAAAAAAAAAAAGAAATCTGGTCCATGGTGTCCACAGGAAGTGAATTAAGTTCTTTGTTTTTTTAATAGTAGAACCACTAAAGGAAGACCAGCATATTACTGAAATGAGTATGTTGTTGTTGTTGTTAGGTGCTGTTGAGTCAGCCCCGACTCATAGTGACCCCTATGTACAACAGAATGAAACACTGCTTGGTCCCGCCATCATCACAATTGTTGTTATGCTTAAGCCCATTGTTGCAGCCACTGTGTCAATCTATCTCGTTGAGGGTTCTCCTCTTTTTCGCTGACCTTCTACTTTACCAAGCATGATGTTCTTCTCCAGAGACTGATCCCTCCTGATAACCTGTCCAAAGTATGTGAGATGTAGTTTTGCCATCCTTGATTCCAAGGAGCTTTCTGGTTGTACTTCTTCCAAGACAGATTTGCTCGTTCTTTTGGCAGTCCGCAGTATGTTCAACATTGTTTGCCAACACCACAAGTCAAAGGCATCAATTCTTTATTCATCATCCAGCTTTCACATGCATAAGAGGCAATTGAAAACAACAAGGCTTGGGTCAGGCGCACCTTAGTCTTCAAAGTCACATCTTTGCTATTTAACACTTTAAAGAGATCTTTTATAGCAGATTGGCCCAATGCAATGTGTCTTTTGATTTCTTGGCTGCTGCTTCCATGGGCGTTGATTGTGGATCCAAGAAAAATGAAATCCTTGACAACTTTAATCTTCTCTATGTTTATCATGATATGGCTTATTGGTCCAGTTGTGAGGATTTTTGGTTTCTTTATGTTGAGGTGCAATTCACACCTAAGGCTGTGGTCTTTGATCTTCATCAGTAAGTACTTCAAGTCCTTTTCACTTTCAGCAAGCAAGGTTGTGTTATCTGGATAACACAGGTTGTTAATGAGTCTTCCTCCAATCCTGATGCCTTGTTCTTCATATAGTCCAGCTTCTCAGATTATTTGTTCAGCATACAGATTGAATAAGTACAGTGAAAGAATACAACCGTGACACACACCTTTCACGACTTTATACCACGCAGTATCCCCTTGTTCTGTTCGAATGACTGCCTCTTGATCTATGTAAAGGTTCCTCATGAGCACAATTAAGTGTGCTGGAATTTCCATTCTTTGCAATGTTATCCATAATTTATTATGATCCACGCAGTTGAATGCCTTTGCATAGTCAATAAAACACAGGTAAACATCTTTCTGGTATTCTCTGCTTTCAACCAGGATCCATCTGAAGTCAGCTATGATATTCCCGGTTCCAGGGCCTCTTCTGAGTCCAGCTTGAATTTCTGGCAGTTCTCTGTTGATATACTGCTGCAGCCACGTATATCTAGATCACTAGAATGATCTTCAGCAAAATTTAATTGTGTGTGATATTAATGATACTGTTTGATAATTTTTGCATTCTTGGGAATAGGCATAAATATGGATCTCTTCCAGTCGGTTGGCCAGGTAGATGAATTAAAAAAAAAAAATAAGACCCCAAAATTGATAAGACTTTCTTGTCAACAGGTTACCTCCACTGACTAGAAGGGGCACTTCTATAGTCCCCTGAACATGGTTTTCCTGCTTCCCTTACCCCACTTTTTAAAATGCCTTGAATTGCCCTTATGGATCAAAACTTCGTTACATAAATCAAAGGTTTGTTTCATCCCACCTCATGGCTAAGGATATCGAATGTGTATAAGATGATGGTCTCCATGCATTACCACAGCTAGCAGCTCTGCGCGTTGATATTAGCTGGCATGCAGAAAAAGGACTTTACCAGGTTCTGGGAAATTTGGAACGGATGGGGAAGGCAGTGAATAGGACATGGACTTTGCCATGGTTCATATCTGGGTTTAAATTCTGCCTGTCACCAGCCATATGACCTTATTAAGCACATTTATAAACTCCACTGGATATGTGAAATGTTTTTCTCATCTGCAAAGTGAGAGTAGCAATACCGAAGTCACAGTGTTGTTGTAAGTAATAAATAAGTAAATGTGTGCTAAGTTTCTGGAAAGTTTCCTAGCACTAAGTTATGACTGATAAATGACTTTTAAGATGATTCTTTTTTTGTCAGTTACCATCTGATCATTTCACCACATCATCGTGTTTGCAAACTGTCTGTATGCAGTTCCGTTACCCATCAAAAAATATATGTAGGCATGTGTCACTCCTAAAGATGGGAGAAAAACCCAGCAGAGAGGATCACTGATCTCTTGTTAATTGAAGAGAATCTTTTAGTACTGTTATGAATTGAATTGTGTCTCCCAAAAATGTGTGTCAACTTGGCTAGTCCATGATTCCCAGTATTGTGTGATTGTCCACCATTCTGTCTTCTGACGTGATTTTCTTATGTGTTGTAAATCCTACCTCTATGATGTTAATTAGGGGGGATTATTGGCAGGAGTCAATCTACAAGAATAGATTGTTTTAAGTCAGTCTCTTTTGAAATATAAAAGACAGAATTGAACAGAGAGACTTGGGGACCTCATATCACCAAGAAAGTAGTGCCAGGAGCAGAGCATGTCATTTGGACTCAGGCTTCCTGTGCTGAGAAGCTCCTTGACCAGGGGAAGACTGATGACAAGGAAATTCCCCCAGAGCCCACAGACAGAGAAAGCCTTCCCCTGGAGCTGGCACCCTGAATTCTGACTTCTAGCCTCTAGACTGTGAGAGAATAAATTTCTCTTTGTTAAAGCCATCCACTTGTGATATTTCTGTTATAGCAGCACTACATGACTAAGACAGGTATCAGTTTGGGGGGTTCATAATGAAGATGAATTGTTAAAGTTATAACAGAGAGGGATTCTCTTTGGTGGTTGAAATAACAGATGAGCTGGTTATAAAAATCTGCAGAAGCCCCTGGTTGGAGCTCTGCATAGAGCATTCAACCCCATCTACTGGGCGTTCCTAGTGTTACACATTACAACCTCTTAGAAGTTTGCGAAGGAACCCTTGAGCCCTTCCTTTTGGATGAATCCTAGTTCCACATTGAGACCTCCTCCTCAAATGGGAATTTCAGTAAATAGTCCTGTTTATTCCATCTTTACCCCTTGAACAAACTTCTCCACATGCAATTGTGTCTCCAAAAATAAATCAAGACATATCTTTCCAATCATCTTACTCTCTTCAAAGGCTATTTGTTGATTGATGACACTACAGGATTTACAGTGTCATTGGACGCTGGGTGGAGCAAGTATCTCTCCATGGACTCTTTCACTGAGCCCAAGTACCCCAAAGAGGAGTCTTTATTTAGGTGGGACCTTCTCAGTTAGTCATTTGTCAGAGCCAGGACCAAAGGACTCCAGAAAGAACAAAAAGAGCTCGACATCTTCACAAAATCCCTATCCAAAAACTGGAAAGAGAAAAAAATGCCAGGAGAAAATTAATTTAAAGAAAGATTAATACCAAACAAATCTAGAAGGGAGCAGAATGTACTTACAGATGTCACTCTTTGGAAGGCAGTTAGATTCTTGAGTTTTATTTTCACTCTTAGCGTGTGCCCATTACCATTTCCTTCCAGGAAAAGGAAAGGCAAATTTCTTTGCATTTGCTTTGCTAAATCCTGCACTGGAACGCTTACCGAAGAGTCATTCTTGACGGCATAGAATGCAAATGAAATGGCCCCCGTTTTAGCATGTCAGGTTGAGATGGCACAAAAGTTCAGTGAAGTCTTTAAACCTTACCCAAGCAATGTTCATAAAACTAAAGTTGTCACTTCTCAACGTCATTATATTTATGTCAGTAGTCACCATTAGAGGGAAATGGAAATCAAGTAGAAATTATAGCTTTGTCTCTACTTTTTGCGGGGAGTAGGGTGGGGTTGCACAATCTCTTCTGCCACCGTTTCCTTTATGAATTCATAGAATTGTCTGTAATGAAAGATTAGGATGGTCCCACGCAGTGGTTTGCAGTGGCTTTTCCCGAATAAAACACGACAGCTCTCTCCGAGGGCCTGTATGTAAACAAAGGAAACTTGGTAACAACTACATTATACCCTCCGCCATGCATAAACCAAAAAACCAAACCCGTTGCCTTCGAGTTGATTCCGACTCTTAACGACTCTATAGGACAGAGTAGAACTGCCCCATAGGGTTTCCAAGGCTGTAATCTTTACTGACGCAGACAGCCACATTTTTCTCCCCTGGAGCAGCCGGTGATTTCCAACCACTGGCCTTTCGGTTAGCAGCCAAGCACCTAACCAGTATGTCACCAGGGCTCCTCTGCGGTGCATACTGATCGCAAATTTGCCCAATTTATCTTCGATGTCGTAAAAAAATTAAATAAATAAAAGGGTGGGGGGAGAATATTTTCCCCCCAATTGATTATGAAAATGCTTAGCAAGCAACCAAGCAATGAAGCTCAGATTTCCTGTAGCAGAGGTAACACACACACACACACACGCACACACACACGCACACACGCACACATTTACACACTGACAGGCTAATGGCTACTTTCCCAAACAGTGGTTAGAAAGAAGTAGTAAATGGGACTGTGTTGATGCCGGGAGAAGACCTGGGCAAAGATCAAGACACCCAGCAACATATCGGATAACACATAATTGGCAGGTCACAACCAAATGAGTGTAGTCATGCATCACTGGGCAGCCTTTGCCGGTGATAAAGACACTTGTAAACAATTCAGCCCCAGAACATGGCAATAATATGTTGATCCGGCTTGTAATGAGGTGTTCCTGGAATCAATAAGCAGGCAAGGAGAGCAGGGAGCAAGGGCAGTGGCTGTCTTTTTGATGACCTTTCCTCACCACCGAGGACCTCATCTCGCCTGAAGAGGACTTTTCTCATTTTGCAGCAAGCTCCGAGTGTCAGAACTTCCATTCGCAGCCAGCAAATGAACAGCCAGGCCCTGCATGCTAATGAAGTCCAGGCTATTTTGCACCTTTTCATCCGCACATTATGCTCTTGACTCTGGAGAAGGTGGGAATTAGGCCGGACCCCGGTGTCAGACTGCCTGATGGCTCAGCTTCGGAAAACTGGTAATTGAAGCTGATGACTGATGTGAGGGAGGCCTGAATTTGGAAATAAACAGTTTCAAGCACTGCATGTCATTTCTAGAGAGACTGCTGAGAGAATGGAAATGAGCTCTGTTTCTTGAGTCTAATGCAGTTTCTCAGCAGGAAAAACACTGTCTTTTAGACAACAATGCCAGTCATTAAGATTTAAACGTTCTGGTGATAATAGAAGAACTGGCCTCCGTGTTCACAAACACCACTTATGCAAATGCCTTTCAACACCCAGATCTGCTGTTTAATCCACGCCAAGATAGCTGTGTTGGAAAGCAGAACCAAATGCAATTCTTAGTCTATAAATATCATTCATAAAGAGGGAGAGGAAAACAGTAAAATTGTTGGCCAACATGTCACAAAGCATTGCCTGTCAGTGCCAGCAAAAACAGCAACTGTGTTGAAACAATGAAAGAACATTCAGAAGTCTACAATAAAAGCATCCCAAAGCTGTGCTTTATTGATTGTTTTTGCATGTTTGTATTTCATTCCAAATAATATACCATCCTAACTCTTTATATGGAGATAGCACAAATATTTCCTTATATGCACAATTTATATTTGGGTGCTAAGTCACACGTATAATGTTGCAATAAACCAAAAACAAAAAACCAAACCTGTTGCCCTTGAGTTTATTCTGACCCATAGCGACCCTGTAGGACAGAGTAGAACTGCCCCATAAGGTTTCCAAGGAGTGGCTGGTGGATTCAAACTACCAACCGCCGAGCTCTTAACCACTGTGCAATCAGAGCTCCAATGTTGCCATAATTAAAACCAAACCCATCGCCATTGAGTTGATCCTGACCCATAGTGACCCTACGGGACAGAGTAGAACTGCCCATATGGTATTCAAGGACAGCCTGGTGGAATTGAACTGCAGACCTTTTGGTTAGCAGTCATAGCTCTTAACCACTATACCACTAGGGTTTCCAGTGTTGCAATAGAAGCCCAAATATGAACCCATGTGCTCGTAATCTTTTTAAAGAAGTTCTATTATGGGATATTTGTCTTATTTTCTCTTAACATTACTAGACTGTAACAAAACCCAGACCAAACACGACAAGCTGTTTAGAAGTCCCGCCTGCGCAGTCTGCTGAGATTAATCAGACGCCGCGTTGCTGTATGCAAAAAGAAGGGCTTGCAACCCAAACATAGCCTTTTGCGTTTTAAGAGGCTTTAAAAATCATTTTTACTAGACATCTCTCCAGCCCAGTTCTCCCTGTGCAGGTAAAACACCTTCAGAGAGAAAATTACAGGCCCTGCAAAGAGGAGAATGAGGTCACTGTTATTCATCGTGGCAGGCCGGGAATGACTCATGAATAACCATTGGTTTGCTCTTTTCTTGCTTCTCTTCCTTACTAGAAGTGAGATTTTGATATTTTGGGCCTTTTTCAATTTAATGGTGACATACAGGATTCTCACAGGCAGCCTGTGGTTTGTTACAGACATCAAGGATATCAGCACAACTTGAGAGAAACTGAAGACAGCTTGGGTGTTATTGTCACTTCAGTTTAAAGGTAGCAAACCTATCTCGCAAAGGATCAACACTGAATTATTTCAACATTTCAAAAATATAGATAAGTAATGCATTTCTAATAGCATACTTGTGGATCCTAGACATATCGATGAATATTCAGCCATCCTTTGCATGAAGTATATGAAACTCAACTAGGTTTAATCTTACACACACACACACACACACACCCTTACCCCTCACTGTGACAATGTTGCTCCATTCTGAGATTATTCCTATGTCTCACGGGGTCTCCCACAACATAATGGCTAAAAAAAGAGGGAGAAAATTGGGGTCACTAAAATGCGATAATGATAACCACACACACACTAGGAATTCAATATTTCTGTAATGATTTGTTGCATGTTCAGAGCTGTGCTGATTTTTTTGAAGAGCTTTTTGTGTATTTCCTCACCGGACTCTCATCACAAGCCTAGCATGAAGGCCTATTTTATTAGCATATAAGAAAGGGGGGAGGGGCATAAAGAAACGTTGTGGGTTTTCTAAGATCATACAGCAAATACAGTGGTGAAGCCAGGATTTGAACTCCCTGTTGTTAAACATTTGTCATGTTGTTCTTTTTCTATAAATTCATGATCCCCTGTGTAAATGCTGTCAAAAAAGAAAGTTATGCAATTCTAGGCTATTTCTACTTTTGTCTTCCATAAGCACTACTGCCTCTTTTGCTGCTGTTATGAAGTTGAAATAGTTCTTTCTTGGAAGACAGGCTGTGCAGCTCCAATCGTTTTCAGAATAGCCAGGGGCAAAATTTTTCCAGTTTTTAATGGCCAGCAGCAACTTATAGCAATGGCATCCTTTTGTGTGGAAAGTCATTCCTATAAAAGGAGTGTTTAACATAGTTCAAGGGTCGGGAACACAGAATTGGCTTTGGTTCCAATCCTGGCTCCATCACTGTATTCATAAAAACAGGAAAGCAGAGTGGGTCATTTTTTCTCACGTAACCTGAATTCAGAAGTAGATAGTCCACAGTGGAAGAGAACAAGGCCCATGATGTTATCAATGTCCCAAGTTTCTGCTACACTTTTGGACATTGATCTCCAACCATCTCAAGGTTGCCTCATGGTTGTAGAGTGGCTGCTGTAATTTCAGTCATCTTACCTGAAGGAGGAAGATGGAAGGAGGGAAAGGCAAAAGAGCCAGGTGAGTCATCCTTCTCCAGGGGCTTTGTGTCTACAGCTCATGGGCCACAACTTAATCATATGGCTATTTCTAGCTACAGGCAAGGGTGGGAAATGCAAGTTTGAAGGTGGCACATTACTGCTCGCACCACAATCTGGGTTTTCCTACTAAGGAGGAAGAGGAGAATAGATATTGTGTAATTCGTTGGCAGTGAAAATTTGCTGTCACAGACACTTGCCAGATATGTGAATCCCAGCTAGTTATCTGACTTCTTTAAGCCTCAGTTTCCGTATCTTCACATGAGAAAATATAGTGGTCCCTTTCTCACTACCATACCAGGCATGGACTTAAGAATAAAATGAAATAATTTACAACTCACACGCACAACGCACAAGGTGTATATAGGTACATACATATGTTATTGTTGGATGCTGACGAGTCAATTTCTACTCATAGTGACCCCATGAGACAGAACAGAATTTTCTTAGCTGTAATCTTAATGGAAGCAGATGCCCTGGAGAGCTACTGGGTTCAAATCAACAACATTTCAGTTAGCAGCTGAGCACTTAACCATTGAGCCACCAGAATTCCTTTTTGTACAGATAGCTGTGTTGGTCTAAGGAGCCCTGGTGGCACAGTGGTTAAGCATTCAGCTGCTAAGTGAAAGGTCAGCAGTGTGAACCCACTAGCTGCTACATGGGAGAAATAAATGTATGACTGTCTGCTCCGGTAAAGATTATAGCCTTGGAAACCCTACAGGGCAGTTGTACTCTGTCCTACAGGCTTGCTATGAGTCAGAATGACTCAGGGACAATTGGTTTGGTTTTTGGGCAGTGGGTCTGGAAAGGTACGCACCAAGCAAACAATGATCGCCTCTGGGACCTGAAGAGAGGGAATGGTTAAAGAGATTTTATTTTTGACCTTGTCTGTTATGATTTACTTAATAAATTTTTAAATGTAAATTTCTATTGCAATGTTGTTGGAGACAATTCTCCACAGGTCTCCTGTGTCTTTGCATGTCTTTCGAGCAGTGTCACTGAGAGCTTTTGTTCCAGACTCTCCTTTCAAGGATGTCTGTATACTGAACAGCCTTGGAAGACAGAAATAGTGTCTCCCTCTGAGGCAGGGCAGATTGTTTGCTGTTCAGTATAATAAAGATAATGTCTGCCTTTGGGACAAAGATTGAGAGGTTTGCTGCAGCCCCTTTAAAAATTGGGACTTCCTAAACACAGGGTTCCTCCGCTGTGATGCAAACCCACTCTGTGTGCACACCCATCTGGACTCACCCCCATGGCACTCTTGAGGGCCTTGAGGGTCAAAGAAGACTGGTACAAACACGCAGCTCATGGCTCGCATGAGTAATAAAGTCCTTGGTCTCCAGCCCGAGTCATGTCTGCTGCCAGCACCCACGTGATAGCGGCAAAGTAGAAACCTCAGACCCTCCATGGTTATCGTAAATATAAGGTTGTTGTTGTTAGTTGCTGTTGAGTCGATGCCGACTCGTGGCAACCCTATGTTGCAGAGTAGAACTGTGCTCCATAGGGTTTTCAAGGCTGTGATCTTTCGAAAGCAGATTTCCAGGCCTTTCTTCTGAGGTGCCTCTGGGTGGGTTTGAACTGCCAGCCTTTTGGCTAGTAGTCGAGCCCTTAACTGTTCATGTCATCCAGGGACTCTTAACTATCAGATCAATGTTGAAAAGTACACACATCACAAATGTAAAGTTTGATGAATTCCATAAAGTGGGTTCACTCATGTAACCAGCACCACTCAGGTCTCCCTCATGGCCCCTTCAGTCAATACCCAGGGGTAGCCACGCTTCTGTCTACCGGCATGAATTAGCTTTGCCTGTTTTCGAACATAAGTAGAATCCTACAATATATATTCTCTTGAGTCTATCTTCTTTCATCTAACAATATTGTTATGAGATTCATCCATTTTATTACATTTAGTTAGCTGTAGTTCATCTTTCTCATTTCTGTATAGTACTCCACTGTGTGAATAAACTACAGTTCATATACCTATTCCATTGCCGATGGACACTTACATTGTTTCTATTTTTTAATTTAATTATTTTTTTTAAAGGGGAGCGTATTTATATATTACTTGTATATGTGTGTTTTGGAGT
The DNA here is from genome assembly GCF_024166365.1 of Elephas maximus indicus. Lineage (NCBI taxonomy): Eukaryota > Metazoa > Chordata > Mammalia > Proboscidea > Elephantidae > Elephas > Elephas maximus. The sequence goes on along the minus strand of NC_064843.1, from coordinate 62,633,495 downwards.
CCCTGGGTGGTTCAAACAGTTAATGTGCTTGGCTGCTAACTGGAGGTTGGAGGTTCTAGTCCACCCATAGGCATCTCGGAAGAAAGGCTTGGAGATATACTTCCAAAAAATCAGCCTTCGAAAACTCTCCAGAGCGAAGTTCTACTTGGACACAGAGGGGAACACCATGAGTTGAATCAACTCAAAGGCAGCTTATTGTCGTGTGATTTTTGTTACGGAATTTTTTAAACAGGCACACAAATAAAAAGAATAGTATGGTAATCATTTGTATGTTCATTGCCCAGCTTAAACAAACATCTACTTCTGACATTTTGTTATAATTACAACTTAGTAATATTTTAAAAGGAATAGGCAAACTTTGTTTTTCCCTAAATTATTTTCGAAGTGAAAGTATCTTGTTTTCCCTTGTATCTTGGAATGTCTATGATGAAAAAAATAATACCAACTTACTCTCATGGTGGCCTCACCCAGTTTCATGGCTTTAAATACCGTCTCTATTCATCTCTATGTTTATTTCTCTAGCCCAAACCTCTCTGGGGAACTCCAGATTCATGTATGTCCACCTCCCTCATTGACGTCTCTGGTTGGGTGTCATCTTTGGTCTGGTTCCCCAGAAGATGAGAATTTGTGTATGAGTGTTTTAAGTACTCTTTCTTAAGGGCTCCCAGGAGACACTAGTAAGAGGGTGGAGGAAGTGGGGTGGGGACAGAAAAGGTGGGGAAATTGAGCAAGGAACAATTAAGCATGGCACTTTTGCGGTCAACAACAGGCAAGGTTCTGCAGAGGTGGCTTTAAAGTTATCCTGCAGGGGTGCTCAGGAGCGTGAGTTACACCTCGGAGCTCTTTTCAGTGCAAACATGGGAGCTGGCCTACTATATCCTGAACTCATCAGTCATTGTCTAAGGATGTCTGGGGTGGGGGGCGGGGCGAACTCCCAGGTACCCCTAGCCTGGGGGCAGAGCACCACCAGAGTTTGCCTCAGAGTCTAATCTCAAACTCAACATGTCCAAAACAAAGCTTGTGCCCACCTGCCTTTGTCCCCAGACTCCATCCTTCCAGTCACCTACACAAAATAACTTGAAGTCATCCTTGACTCCTATCTTCTATCCACACCTGTCAATGCATTAGGGGATCAGGTTGGCTCTACTTTTAAAATGCAACCAGAATCTTCTCATCACCCTCACTGCTACCCCCTGATTTGAGCCACCCTCATCTCTTACTTGAATTACTGTCAGAGCCTTCTAGTTCATCTCTTGGCTTCTACTCTTCTAGCCCTTTATCTCTTCTAAACAAAGCAAGAAAAGTCCTTTTAAAATGGAAGTGACCATGTTACTCATCTGATAAAAACCTTTAATGGCTGGCTTCCAAATTCCCCCAGAGTAAAAATCAAAATCCTTACTAATGGATTATAAGGCAATCCACCCCCCCACTCTGTTACCTCTTGACCTCCGGGTACACACCCTTTCTATCACTCACTCCTTCCAGCTACAGTGGCCTCCTTGCTGTCCCTTGAACACACTAAGTCTGAGCCTGTCTTAGGCCAGGGTGCCTTACCTGGTGGGGCGATTTAGACCCTTACCCTAAAGGAGTCTGAGCTTCTGTATCTGTATACTTCTCAGGCTGTGGCTACTGCTTTTACATTTACCCTCAAAAATGGGCGGGGATACCAAGAGCCTCCCAGTGAGTGGCCTGAGTGCTGCACACATCTCTCCCTGTCCACATTGCACAACAGAAGCCCTGCCTGTTCCAGATGATCACACTTAACCCTCCTGTCAGGATGGTGACTCCTCTCTTTTGTTTGCTATTCTTTTGGTACAAGGAGCCCATGGCTTCAAGTTCAATGAGACATCGTGTCTGTCCCCTGGTGGAAGTGTTCCTCCTTTGGGAACCAAATTTCCCACATAAGTCACTGAATCTGATAGTGTGTGGGTCTACTTCTATATCTACCCCTTGGTTCCCAGATCCATTAATTTCACCTACTGGGGACACAGTACTGCATAATGGACACTGATTTAGGGTATATGCCACTTTCTTGAAAGAGCCCCATCCTTTAGGGCATAATCTGTAAATTGGCACGTTGGCTGTGCCTTGAACAGATTATTTAACTGCTCTCCCAGGCTGGCTGCTTCTTCATGGTGTAGAATGCAGTGAGACTAGTAGTCCCTGTAGACATGAGACCACTGCTGTACCACCTTGGCTGTAAAGTGGGTCCTTTGGTCCAATGTGATGTAATGAGGAATATCATGCTGGTAGGTCAAATACTCCATCAGCCCTTTAAGTGTGGTGTTGACTGAGGGCAGGACAGGCAAATACATACTTGGAATATATGTTGACTCCAATCAAGATAAATAGCTACTGTTGGGATGGAATGAGTCCAGTGTAATCACCTTGCTTTCAAGTGGCTGGTTAGTCTCCTGGAGGAATGGTGCCATAATAGATTGGTTCCTGTGGGTGGCATATTGGACATTCAGCAGCAGAAGTATGAGCCTTGACAACTGAGAGGTTGTGCTATGAGGCCCATGCATGTCTTCATACCTGCCACCATGACCATTTAGTTCATTTTCTCATTTTGTCAGCCCTGAGCTGGCTAATGATAGAGAATGGGTGATGTCAACCACGTACCATTTTGTCTAACTGGTTTTTGGTGTCTTTTCTGTGGTGAGTGCTCTTAGGTGGGTTTTTACACAAGATATGAAAGTCTTTACACTTCATACTCACTTCAGTGTGTCCATTTACACACTTTTTTATTTTAATTTTTTGTAATTTTTATTGTGCTTTAAGTGAAAGTTTACAAATCAAGTCAGTCTCTCGTACAAAAATTTATATACACCTTACTATGTACTCCTAGTTGCTCTCCCCCTAATGACGAAGCACACTCCTTCTCTCCACCCTGTATTCCCCGTATTCATTCACCCAGCTTCTGTCCCCCTCTGCCTTCTCATTTCCCCTCCAGACAGGAGCTGTCCATGTAGTTTCATGTGTCTACTAGAGCCAAGAAGATCACTCCTCACCAGTATCATTTTCTATCTTATAGTACAGTCTGATCTCTGTCAGAAGAGTTGGCTTTGGGAATGGTTCCAGTTTTGGGCTAACAGAAGGTCTGGGGACCATGACCTCCGGGGTCCTTCTAGTCTCAGTCAGACCATTAAGTCTGGTCATCTTATGAGAATTTGAGGTCTACATCCCACTGGTCCCTTGCTCCATCAGGGATTCTGTGTTGTGTTCCCTGTCAGGGCAGTCATCGGTTGTAGCCGGGCGCCATCTAGTTCTTCTGGTCTCAGGCTGATATAGTCTCTGGTTTAAAGTGGTTCTTTCTGTCTCTTGGGCTCATAATTACCTTGTGTCTTTGGTGTTCTTCATTCTCCTTTGCTCCAGGTGGGTTAAGACCAAGTGGGGCATCTCGGATGGCTGCTAACTAGCATTTAAGACCCCAGATGCCACTCACCAAAGTAGGATGCAGAATGTTTTCTTAATAGATTTTATTATGCCAATTCACCTAGTTGTCCCCTGAAACCATGGTCCCCAAACCCCCATCCCTGCTACTCTGGCCTTCAAAGCACTTATTTTATTCAGGAAACTTCTTTGCTTTTCACTTAGTCTAGTTGTGCTGACCTCTCCTGTATTGTGTATTGTCTTTCCCCTCACTTAAAATAGTTCTTGTCTACTGCCTAATTAGTGAATACCTCTCTCCCTTCCTCCCTCCCCCCGCCTTGTGACCATCAAGGAATATTTTCTTCTCTGTTTAAACTATTTCTTGAGTTCTTATTTTAGTGGCCTCATGCAATATTTGTCCTTTTGCAACTGACTAATTTTATTCAGCATAATGCCTTCCAGATTCCTCCATGTTATGAAATGTTTCACGGATTCATCATTGTTCTTTACCGATGTGTAGTATTCCATCCACTGTGTGAATATACCACAATTTGTTTATCCATTCATCCATTGATGGGCACCTTGGTTGCTTCCGTCTTTTTGCTGTTGTGAACAGTGCTGCAATGAACATGAGTGTGCATATATCTGTTAGTGTAAAGGCTCTTATTTCTCTAGGATATATTCCAAGGAGTGGGATTGCTGGATCATACGGTAGTTCTATTTCTAGCTTTTTAAGGAAGCGCCAAATTGATTTCCAAAGCAGTTGTACCATTTTACTTTCCCACCTGCAGTGTATAAGTGTTCCAGTCTCTCCACCACTTGTCCAACATTTATTATTTTGTGTTTTTTGGATTAATGCCGACCTTGTTGGAGTGAGATGGTATCTCATTGTAGTTTGGATTTGCATTCCTCTGATGGCTAATGGGAAACCCTGGTGGCGTAGTGGTTAAGTGCTGCAGCTGCTAACCAAGAGGTTGGCAGTTCAAATCTGCCAGGCACTCCTTGGAAACTCTATGGGGCAGTTCTACTCTGTCCTATAGGGTAGCTATAGGGTCGCTATAGGGTTGCTATGAGTCGGAATCGACTTGACGGCAGTGGGTTTGGTTTTTTTGGTTTGGATGGCTAATGATCGTGAGCATTTCCTCCTGTATCTGTTAGCTACCTGAATGTCTTCTTTAGTGAAGTGCCTGTTCATCTCCTTTGCCATTTTTTAATTGGGTTATTTGTATTTTTGTTTTTGAGTTTTTGCAGTATCTTGTAGATTTTAGAGATCAGATGCTGATCGGAAATATCATAGCTAAAAACTTTTTCCCAATCTGTAGATAATCTTTTCACTCTTCCGGTGAAGTCTTTGGATGAGCATAAGTGTTTGATTTTTAGGAGCTCCCAGTTATCTAGTTTCTCTTCTGCACTGTTAGTAATGTTTTGTATACTGTTTGTGCCATATATTGGGGCTCCTAGCCTTGTGCCTATTTTTCCTTCCATGATCTTTATCATTTCAGATTTTATATTTAGGTCTCTGACCCATTTTGAGTTAGTTTTTGTACATGGTGTGAGGTATGGGTCTTTTTTCATTTTTTTGCAGATGGATATCCAGTTATGCAAGTGCCATTTGTTACAAAGACTGTCTTTTCCCCATTTAACTGAGTTTGGGCCTTTGTCAAATACAAGCTGTTTGTATGTGGATGGATTTATGTCTAGATTTTTAGTTTTGTTCCATTGGTCTATGTATCTGTTGTTTTAGGAGTGCCAGGCTGTTTTGACTACTGTGGTGGTATAATAGGTTCTAAAATCAGGTAGAGTAAGGCCTCCCACTTTGTTATTGTTTCTCAGTAATGCTTTACTTATCCGGGGCCTCTTTCCCTTCCATACGAAGTTGGTGATTTGTTTCCCCATCTCACTAAAAAATGTAGTTGGAATTTGGATCAGAATCGCGTTGTATCTATAGATCACTTTTGGTAGAATAGACATTTTTACAATGTTGAATCTTCCTATCTATGAGCAAGGTATGTTTTTCCACCTATGTAGATCTCTTTAGGTTTCTTGCAGTAGTATCTTGTAGTTCTCTTTGTATAAGTCTTTTACATCTCTGGTAAGATTTATTCCTAAGTATTTTATCTTCTTGGAGGCTACTGTAAATGGCATTGATTTGGTGATTTCCTCTTCGACATTCTGTTTGTTGGTGTAGGGAAATCCAACTGATTTTTGTATGTTTTTCTTGTATCCTGATACTTCGCTGAGCTCTTCCATTAGTTTCAATAGCTCTCTTGAGGATTCTTTAGGGCTTTCTGTGTATAAGATTATGTCATCTGCAAATAGAGATACTTTTACTTCTTCCTTACCAATCTGGATGCCCTTTATTTCTTTATCTAGCCTAATTGCTCTGGGTAGCACCTCCAGCACAATGTTAAATAAGAGTGGTGATAAAGGGCATCGTTGTCTGGTTCCCGATCTCAAGGGGAATGATTTTAGACTCTCTCCATTTAGGATGATGTTGGCTCTTGGCTTTGTATCAATGCTCTTTATTATGTTGATGAATTTTCCTTCTATTCCTATTTTGCTGGGAGTTTTTATCACAAATGTGTGTTGGACTTTGTCAAACGCCTTTTCTGCATCAATTGATAAGATCATGTGGTTCTTGTCTTTGGCTTTATTTGTATGATGGATTACATTGATTGGTTTTCTATTGTTGAACCATCTGAGCATACGTGGCATGAGTCCCACTTGGTCACGGTGAATTATTTTTTTGATATGTTGTTGAATTCTATTGGTTAGAATTTTGTTGAGGATTTTTGCATCAAAGGTCATGAGGGATATAGGTCTGTACTTTTTTTTTTTTGTGGTGTGTCTACCTGGTTTTGGTACCAGGGATATGCTGGCTTCATAGAATGAATTTGGGAGTATTTGGTCCTTTTCTATGCTCTGAAACACGTTTAGTAGTAGTGGTGTTAACTCTTCTCTGAAAGTTTGTTGGAATGCTCCAGTGAAGCCTCAGGGCCAGGGCTTTTTTTTGTTGTTTTTGTTGGGAGTTTTTTGATTACCTTTTCAATCTCTTCTTTTGTTTTGGGTCTATTTAGTTGTTCTACCTCTGTTTGTGTTAGTTTAGGCAGGTAGTGTATTTCTAGAAATTCATCCATTTCTTCTAGGTTTTCAAATTTGTTAGAATATAATTTTTTGTAATAGTCTGATATGATTCTTTTAATTTCAGTTGAGTCTGTTGTGATATTGCCCATCTTATTCCTTATTCAGGTTATTTGCTTCCTCTCTTGTTTTTCTTTTGTTGGTTTGGTCAATGGCTTATCAATTTTGTTAATTTTTTCAAAAAACCAGCTTTTGATCTTGTTAACTCTTTCAATTGTTTTTCTGTTCTCTATTTCATTTAATTCTTCCCTAATTTTTATTATTTGTTTTCTTCTGGTGCCTGAGAGTTTCTTTTGTTGCTCTCTTTCTATTCGTTCAAGTTGTAAGGATAATTCTTTGATTTTGGTACTTTCTTCTTTTTGGATGTGTGCATTTGTTTATATAAATTGACCTCTGAGCACTGCTTTCACTGTGTCCCAAGGTTCTGATAGGAAGAGTTTTCATTCTCATTGGATTTAATGGATTTCTTTATTTCATCCTTAATGTCTTGTATAACCCAGCTGTTTTTGAGCAGGGTGTTGTTCCTTTTCCAAGTGTTTGATTTCTTTTCCCTGCTTTTTCTGTTATTGATTTCTACTTTTATGGTTTTATGGTCAGAGAAGATGCATTGTAATATTTTGATGTTTTGGATTCTGTTAACGCTTGCTTTTATGACCTAATATGTGGTCTATTCGAGAGAATGGTCCATGTGTGTTGGAAAAGAAAGTATACTTGGCTGCTGTTCAGTGGAGTATTCTGTATATGTCAATGAGGTCAAGTTGGTTGATTGTGGCATTTAGATTTTCTGTGTCTTTAATGAGCTTCTTTCTGGATGTTCTGTCCTTCACTACAAGTGATGTGTTGAAGTCTCCTGCTATTACTCTAGAGCTCTCTAACTGACTTTCAGTGCTGTTAGAGTTTGTTTTATGTATCTTGAAGCCCCGTTGTTGGGTGTGTAACTATTTAATATGGTAATATCCTCCTGGTATATTGTGCCTTTAATCATTATTTAGTGTCCTTCTTTACCCTTTGTGGTGGATTTAACTTTAAAGCTTATTTTGTCAGAAATTAATATTGCCACTCCTGCTCTTTTTTGATTGTTGTTTGCTTGATATATTTTTTTTCATCCTTTAAGTTTTAGCTTGTTTGTGTCTTTAAGTCTAATGTGTGTATCTTGTAGGCAGCATACAGGTGGATCATGTTCTTTTTTTTTTTTAATCCATTCTGCAACTCTGTCTTTTTATTGGTGCATTTAATCCATTTACGTTGAGTGTGATTATGGATGGGTATGAGTTTAGTGCTGTCATTTTTTGTTGTTGACAGTTTCTTTTTTCCACTTAATTTTTTGTGCTGAGTAGTTTATCTTTATATATTGTCTTTTCCTCTTATTTGTTGTTGTTGACTTTGTTTTTGCTGAGTTTTTATGTTTTTCCGGTATTTTATTTTGATGTGTAGGATTGTTAGTCTGCTTTGTGGTTACCTGAATATTTACCCTTTTTTTTCTAAGTTTAAACCAAACTTTTATTTCTTTATATCACCTTGACTTCCTGTCCACATGAAAGATCTATGACTACATTTTTTAGTCCCTTTATTGTTTTAATGTTGTCATCTTTTACATGATGACATCACTGTTTCCCTCTCTTGTTTTTTTTTAATCTTGGTTTATTTTTGTGATTTTCCTATCTGGGTTGATATCCAGTTGCTCTGTCCTGTGTTCTAGTCTTGGGTTGATATCTGATATTATTGATTTTCTAACCAGAGAACTCCCTTTAGTATTCCTTGTAGTTTTGTTTTGGTTTTACAAATTCCCTAAACTCCTGTTTATCTGGAAATGTTTTAATTTCACCTTCACATTTGAGAGACAGTTTTGCTAGATATATGATTCTCGGCTGGCAATTTTTTTCCTTCAGTGCTTTATATAATCATCTCATTGTCTTCTTGCCTGCATGGTTTCTGCTGAGTAGTCTGAGCTTATTCTTATTGACTCTCCTTTGTAGCTGACTTTTCATTTATCCCTAGCTGCTCTTTAAATTCTCTCTTTATCTTTGGTTTTGGCAAGTTTGATTGTAATATATCTTGGTGACTTTCTTTTGAGATTTACCTTATGTGCGGTTCGATAAGAATCTTGGATAAATATCTTTTCATGTTTCACAATATCAGCGAAGTTTTCTGCCAACAAATCTTCAACAATTCTCTCTGTGTTTTCTGTTATCCCTCCCTGTTCTGGTATTCCAATCACTCATAGGTTATTTATCTTGATAGTGTCCTGCATGATTCTTAGGGTTTCTTCATTTTTTTAATTTTTCATCTGATTTTTCTTTTCTTCTGTTTTATCTTCAATCTCACTAATTCTTCCATAGCGTCAGTTCTGCTCCTCTGACACTTTCTATTGAGTTGTCTAATTCTGTTATTTTATTGTTAATCTTCTGAATTTCTGATTGCTGTCACTCAAAATGGATTCTTGCAGCCTCTTAAATGTTTCATTATGTTCTTGAGTAACCTTTTTAATTTCTTCAACTGCTTTATCTGTGTTTCTTGGCTTGTTCTGTGTTTTGCCTGATCTACTTCCTTGTCTCTTGAAGAGTTCTGTATATTAATCTTTTGTATTCTACATCTGGTAATTCCAGGAATACGTCTTCATCTGGAAGAGTACTTGATTCTTTGTTTTGAGAGCTTGTGAAGTGATCATGATCTGCTTCTTTATGTGATTTGATATAGTCTGTTTTCTCCAAGCCGTCTGTAAATTATTGTATTAATTTATTTTATCATTTTTTTACTGTATCCTAGCTTCTTGCTTTGTTTTGTTTTGATATGCCCAAATAGGCTGCTTGAGTGAGCTAGCTTGATTATTTGCACCTTTGAAGCTCTAACATCCTGACACCAGATGGCTAGAGCTGTTACCAGGTACATGAGCCTAGGTGTCCTTTCACTTTTCTTGCATGGATTCTGCTCAGGTGTCCAGGTATTTGGTCATCAAGTGTGTGGTACAGGCTCTGTCATACAGTCTTAGAGGAGCAGGGTTGATTGGTATAGGCACAGGTATCTGGTTTTAGCAGGGGGGTCACACTACGAATAAGGCAGGGGGCTGACAATCTTCCCCCGACTGTCTGTGAGGAAAGCACGTCCCTGCTCCCTAGAGCACACAGGTGGGTGGGTTCTGCAGCCAGACCATGGGCACTCAGTGCTTTTGGTTGTGAGGACTGGGAGGCCCCACTTATCCTTGGACCCCTGTTGTGGGTGGCTAGGTGACATGGATGGAGCCACCAGTCCTCAGGCCTCTGATGTGGGTGAGGACCCTGTTTAATAGGCAAACTGCTGTAAAACATGAAAAACCCACCTCTTCACTACACAGCTGAAACAGTTGAAGTCAGATCTCAAATATATCCACCAATGCAGTCTGCCAACAAGGGCCTAATCTCCTGAAATGGGCCACACAGGTCCCTTCAGGGGTGGAAGTATTCAATGTCTGTGGACCATTTGTGCCTGGACAGGAGCCGCTTCTTTCCTGAGCTTCCCAGCTTAGTGGAGCTGGCAGATTATCTTTTCCCCCAATTGTTAATTTATTACTTCTCCAAGGCCAGGAGAATGACTCAGCATGTGCAGCAGGAGCTATCTCAGGCTCAGGGAAGTAGACCGCCATTGGAGTTGGCTTAGTGGCTGTAAAAAAAAAAAAAATTTTTTTTTTTTTTTTGGTGGCTGGGGGCATGGTAAAATATATGCAAGTACTTAGCTTTTGCCAAGAGTGCTGTTACTGTCTGGTTTTGGAGGTGTGAGTAGACTGTGCTGCTCACTGTCTTTCTCTGAAGAAACTGCATCCCAAATGCTGCCGCCATCCCTGAGGTAGTTGCTCCAGGGGATCTTGCCTGACGGGTGCCAGTTTCTGCCAAGTCAGGTCCAGCAACTCCTCGCCACTTCTGAACCATCTCTCCCTCCCCCTGCCACTCTGTCCAATTACCTAATTTTGCCTTTGATGTTCAGGGCTCCTAGCTTGTCATGTATATAATCATTTCACTTTCATTTTTGGGTCATTGTTGTGAGAGGTATCACTAGAAGCAGCTTACCACTTCACCATCTTGGCCCTGCCTCCTCCATTCACACACTTCTATCTCAGAACTCCTTGTTCTTGATCTTCTAGTTTTGCTCCTTCCAGGCCCCTTATCAATCAGCTAAGCCATTTGTCACTGGCCATGAGTTTTTATACATTTTTCCCTTGGGTCACCTCTCTTTCCGGACAAAGTGTATGATCACGTACACTGCCCCAAACTACTCATGGGTGGGGAGTAGTTTCCCATAACCCCTGAATGGGGCTGCAATGCAACTAATGTTCTTTTTTGGCTTCCACCCACCTACTGAGTTAGTCCATCTGTGAACCAAGCCTCTGGTTTACTTCTCTGACTGGTGATAATAAGGGATCTCCTCATGTGGGTTCCAGGTGTCAGCTTAGGGAGAGAACTGTTTATGAGTGATGGGGGAGTTTAGAAGAATGGCTTGTGCAATTTACTTGCCCCCTTCAACCTGCTCACACCCCTTCCTGGATGTACAACTTCTACTGTATAAGTGCACTGCTGTTGGACCTGCCTGACATCATGACTTTGTGGGTCTGATAGAGCCCAGCCCCTGATGGGCTGTTCTGGCTGCACGGTCATTTGCAGCTTCACTGTCAGGTGCTCCATCTTTACCAGGGCCCAGAAGCCTGTCAAGAGCAGCTTTTTTTCCGAATAGTGTAAGATCCCACACTGTTGATGGCATGGACTTATTCCCGAACTCTTGGGTCTACCTTGTGATTCTTCTACTGGGACTTGACATAGATTCCACAGGGATCTTCTGTTGGATTGTATGGACCAAGTGGCAGGCCCGACCAGCTGCAGGGCCGTTTCCTACTCTAAACCCCATCTAAAGCTGATAGTCTTTTGCATCACTTGGTAAGTGAGTTGGAGAAGTATTTCCAAGTATAGAATATTTTCCCTCTAGAACCTGAATAGACTTACCAGGCATTGTGCAAGAAGCAATAATTCGTTCTTTTCTTTGAAGGGGATGTGCCAGCATGCCTCAGACTAATAAAAATTTTACTGATGTGGCAAATTCCTGCATCTTCACAGGTCTTATCTCCCACTCTCTAGAGTGCATGTATCTTACCATTTCTTGCTCATTTGGTCCTATTAACATGATGCTATTGATACATGGACCAATGTGATGCTCTGCGTGATGTCTAGCCAGTCAAGGTCTCTATGGACTATACATGTCTTAGTCCATAGGTCTTAGGAGAGACAGTTTGCATAGCCCTGGAGCCAGTCTGTAAATACATACTGCTGTCCATGTCAGGTGGATACAACTGCTTCTGGTCCTCTTGGTAAGTATGGGAGAGAATATATTCTTCAAAAAATGGCTGCATACTGTGTACCTGAAGCATGTTAATCTGCTCTAGCAAAGATACCACATCTAGTACAGCAAATGAAATCATGGCTATGATGTGATTGTATTTGCACTTAGTTCACCATCATCCTCCGGTATCTGTCTTGTTTTTGCAGGGCCGGGTTGGTGAATTAAATAAGGATATAATGGGAACAACTTCTTCCTCCTTTAGATCTTTAAGTGTGATAATGATTTCTGCCATTCTCCAAAATATGGTATTGTTTCTGATGTAACATCTTGACTAAGGTGAGGGAAGCTATTTCAGATGTTTCCATTTGGCTTTCCCCACTACTGACAGTTCTCACTCCATAGATAGAAAAACCAAAGTGGAAACGATGCCAACTACCAAATATACCCATTTCATACCACTAGGTGAGTCCATGGAACCAGTGGACCTGGGTCAGCCTGGGAAGGACTCCACTTACACCTGCTGTCCCAGTTTAACAGGGATTCCATAATGATGGTTTGCTATGTTGGGTGTCAAAATCTCCTCAGACCCTGTGGCCAAGGGCTCTTGAAAAGTCTGTGAGTGAACCCCTTTTCTGCAAGGTCAACCTGCAGGAGATCATTGTGGACACATTAACATTTCTCCAGGAAGTGTACATTCAGGTCTCATCCTTGTGTTAGGGCTGGGCTGTGGGGATAGATTCTTAGATTTTTTCTTTCTGTCCATTGTTCATGCTGAAACAGGCACATTTATTTACTCTCCACTTGAGTAGGAGAGCTTTTACTCACCTGGTTTACCTTTTCATTGAAGTGTGACTTTTTTGGAGCCTCTGTTTTGTGTGAAGTGTTTCTGATCTGACTCTCATTCCCCACCTAGTATGAGCCCCATATTCTGTCCCTACAGGCAAGCCATCAAAATGGAAGCATTTTGCCACTGGGTAGTGGCACCTGGTGTCAGACTAGCTCCTAGTCTCAATGCTTGCTGGCCTCTCCAGATTTCTGCTTTCACTTTGTTTTGACCTCTGAGGATTTTATTTGCTTTCTTCCTCATGTTTAAAAAAGATTTAGAAAAATTTATCTGGGTTGTTAGCTACTTTGCAGCTGGACATTACAGTATAGGTAGCCAAAATACTGCCATTAAAGTCCATCTCTTTATATTTTTATGAGCTTTCCTTTAAATATTGTGAAGTTGTTATTGCTTATATACAAGTTTATGACTGTTATCTTCTAGTTGGATTTTATCTGTTATCAATATGGAAAACCGTTCTTTGTCTTATTTATTCATTTATCTTTTAAAGCTCATTTGATCTAATAATATTGCCATGCTCCCTCTTTCTGGCTGGTAAGTATTTTCCTTTCCATTATTTGCCAAAGTTCCATGGTCTTTGCTTTCAATTGTTTCTTATTATTGGATTATTTCATATATATGGCTGGATTTTCTTAAATAACAGCAATATTGAGATATAATTCACATATTATAAAATTCACCCTTTTAAAGTGTACAGTTCAGTGGTTTTTAGTACAGTGTAGTACAACCATCAGCACTATCTAATTCCAGAACACTTTTATCACCCCAAAAGAAACCTTATATCCAGTAGCAATCACTCCCCATTTTTCCTGGCCCCAGGTCCTCGCAACAACAAATCTACTTTCTGTCTCTCTGGATTTGTGTGTTTTGAATATTCCAGAGAAGCAGAATCATGCAAATCTGGTGTTCTGTGACTGGCTTCTTCACTTAGCACACTGCCTCCATGTTGTAACATATATCAGAACTTCATTCCTTTTTATTTTTGAATAATAGTCCATTGTATGGATATACCACATTTTGTTTAGCCATTCCTCAGTTGATGGACATTTGAGTTGTTTCCACTTTGGGGCTATTATGAAGAATGATGTTATAAACGTGTGTGTAAGTTTTTGTGTAGATGTATGTTTTCATTCGTCTTGGATATATACATAGGTGTAGATTGCTGAGTCATACTGTAACTCTGTGTGTAACTTTTCAGGAACTGCAAAACTGTTTTCCAAGGTGGTTGTACCATTTTATATTCCTATCAGCAATGTATGAGGGTTACAATTTCTCCACATACTTGCCCAACACTTATTTCCATTTTTTTTTTTTTTAATTCTAGCCATCCTAGTGGTTGTGAAGTAGTATCTCATAGTGGTTTTCGTTTGCATCTCCCTAATGAGTAATGAATGGGAATTCCAGAATGCTTAATTGTGCTCATAAGGAACCTTTACATAGATCAAGAGGCAGTTCTGGGAAAGAACAAGGGGATACTGATTGGGTTAAAGTTAGGAAAAGTGTGCGTCAGAGTTGTATTCTTTCACCATACCTATTCAATCTGTATGCTGAGCAAATAATGTGAGAAGCTGGACTATATGAAGAAGAACAGGGCATCAGGATTGGAGGAAGGCTCATTAACAACCTGCATTATGGACATGACACAACCTTGCTTGCTGAAAGTGAAGAGGGCTTGAAGCACTTACTAATGAAGATCAAAGACCACAGCCTTCAGTAGGGATTGCACCTCAACAGAAGGAAAATAAAAATCCTCACAACTGGACCAATGAGCAACATCATGATAAATGGAGAAAAGATTGAAGTTGTCAAGGATTTCATTTTACTTGGATCCACAATCAACAGCCATGGAAGCAGCAGTCAAGAAATCAAAAGACACATTGCATTGGGTAAATCTGCTGCAAAGGACCTCTTTAAAGTGTTGAAGTACAAAGATGTCACCTTGAAGACTAAGGTGAGCTTGACCCAAGCCATGGTATTTTCAATCACATCATATGCATGTGAAAGCTGGACAATGAATAAGGAAGACCGAAGAAGAGTTGACGCCTTTGAATTGTGGTGTTGGCAAAGAATACTGAATATGCCATGGACCGCCAAAAGAAGGAACAGATCTGTCTTAGAGGAAGGACAACCAGAATGCTCCTTAGAAGCGAGGATGGTGAGACGGCGTCTTACATACTTTGGACATGTCAGAAGGAATCAGTCCCTGGAGAAGGCCATGATGCTTGGCAGAGTACAGGGTCAGCGGAAAAGAGGAAGACCCTCAACAAGGTGGATTGACACAGTGGCTGCAACAATGCGCTCGAGCATAACAACGATTGGAAGGGTGGTGCAGGACTGGGCAGTGTTTCGTTCTGTTGTGCATGGGGTCACTATGAGTTGGAACCGACTCGACGGCACCTAACAACAACAACAACAACAACAACGGGTAATGAGGTTGAACATGTTTTCATTTGCTTATTGGTCATTTATGTATCTTCCTTGGAAAAATGTTTTAGTCAAATCCTTTGCCCTTTTTTAAATAATGGGTTATTTGTCTTTTTATTTTTGAGTTGTAGGAGTTCTTTATATATTCTGGCTACAACTCCCTTATGAGATATATGTTTAACAAATATTTTCTTCCCTTCTGTGTGTTGTCTTTTCACTTTCTTGATGGTGTCCTTTGAAGTACAAATTTTTTAAATTTTGATGAATTCCAATTTATCTAGGTTTCTTTGGTTGCTTTTGCTTTTGGTGTCATATCTAAGAAACCATTGGTCAATCCAAGATCACAAAGATTTAAACTGATGTTTTCTTCTGAGAATTTTATAGTTTTAGTTCTTGCATTTAGGTCTATGACTCATTTTGAGTTAATTTTTATATATGGTATGAAGTAGGGGTCCAATGTGATTCTTTGCATGTGCCTGTCCAGTTGTTCCAGCAACATTTGTTCAAAACACTATTCTTTCCCTTTGCATTATCTTCATACCCTTCTGAAAAGTCAATTGATTATATATAGATGCATGGTTTATTTGTAGATTCAATTCTATTCCATTGGTCTATATGCCTGCTAGTACCACACAGTCTTGTATTATCATAGCTTTGTATTAAGTTTTGAAATTGGGAAGTGTGAGTCCTTCTTCCTTTTCTAGATTGTTTTGGCTATTCTGTGTGCCTTGCATTTCCATATGAATTGAAATATCAGCTTGTCTATGTCTGCCAAAGTATCAGCTGTGATTTTGATAGTGATTGTACTGAATTTCTAGATCAATTTGGGAAATCCTGCCATTTTAACAATATTCAGTCTTCCGTTCCATAAACTTGAGAAGTCTTTTGGTTTATTTAGCTCTTCTTTAATTTTCTTTCAGTGATATTTTGTAATTTCAGTGAACAAGTCTTGCAGTTCTTTTGTTGAAGTTTTCCTAAATATCTTATTCTGGTTGATGTTATTGTAAATGTAATTATTTTCTTAATTTCATTTCCAGATTGTTCATTCCTAGTGGATAGAAATACAACTGATTTTTGTATACTGATTTTGTGTCCAGCAACTGTGCTGAACTTGTTTCTTAGTTCTAATATGGCTTTTTGTGGATTCCTTAGGATTTTCTGTATACAATAACATGTTATCTGTGAATAGAGATAGTTATATTTCTTTCCACTTTGGATGACTTTGACTTCTTTTTCTTGCCTAATTGCCTTGAAGCCCTGGTGGCACAGTGGTTCAGAGCATGGCTACAGATGTATTTACAAGCCCAGGAACTCCAAAGATTGACAGCTGCTAGAAGCTGAAATAGACAAGGAAGGATGTCCCCACAGAGCCACAAGTTGAATTCAGTCTTCTAGCCTCCTGAACTATGAGAAAATAAATTGCTATCCTTTAAAGCCGTCCACTTGTGGCATTTCTGTTATAGCAGCCCTAAGAAACTAAGGCAACACAATTGTAAACGGGACATTTAAAAATTCATTTTTCCAATTGTTTGTTACTAGTATACACAAATACAATTAACTTTGTATATTGACTTTCTATCTAGCGCTTTACTCAAGTCACTTATTGGTTACAATAGTCTGTTTGCATATTGTTGTTGTTAGGTGCCGTTGAATCGGTTCCAACTCATAGTGACCCTATATATAACAGAAACGCTGCCTTTTCCTGTGCCATTCTCACAATCGTTGCTGTGATTGAGTCCATTGTTGCAACCACTGTGTCAATCCATCTTGTCCGGGGTCTTTCTCTTTTTTGCTGACCCTCTATCTTACCAAGCATGGTATCCTTCTCCAGGGACTGATCTCTCCTGATAACATGTCCAAATTTTTAAGGCAAGTCCTGCCATCCTCACTTCCAAGGAGCACTCTGGTTGTACTTCTTCCAAGACAGGCTTGTTTGTTCTCTGTCTGCATGCTCCTTTGGATATTCTACATATACAATCATGTCATTTGTGAATGGAAAGAAGTTTTCTTTTCAGGCATTGGTTCTTTTGCTTATTGTGTCTGCCTCTCTTATTTTCTTTTCCTCTAATTCTTGTTACTTCTTGAGGATCTTCTCACCTTTCTTTTTCAGGTTTCCTGTCTGTGAGACTTACATGTTTTAATGTAGTCTGTCTCTAGTGCTTCATGAGTGAGGTGTCTAAATCTAGAATGATTCCATACTTTTTGGCTTAGGTGACAGGGTGGAAGCCATTCACCAACATAGCAAATATAGAGTGAGGAGCAGGCTGGAACAGAAAAGATTGAGACTTTGGATTTGGAGACATCGAACTGAGGTGCCTGTCAGCTATGTATATTCACTAGGCAGGTGGTAGAAAACTGATAGGAAAGGACAGACTGGTCTGTAAGCCATCAACATGTATCTGGGGGTTGGATGCAGAGAAAAGGATGACATCATCCATGGAAAGAGACTAGAATGAAAAGAGAAAAGGAGAGAGAACGGACCCCTGGGGACACTCTCTAAAGGTGTCCATCAGATTTCTTAATTAGGAAGTCATTCAGGAGAGCAGATTGAGCGAAGTTACAAAAGTCAGCTGGTAGTGGCAAGGGGAGCCTGGTGGCACGGAGGAGAAGGCAGAGAATGAGTGTTTTGGATGGGGGTTGGACAGTGAGGCAGATGGCAGTGGGTGAGAAGTGGGAGAAACAGATGCAGAGTGTACATTATTCTTTCTCAAATGAAAAAAGTATTCTGAAAACACTACTTTCATATGGGTGAAGGCAATTAAAGTATACAGGAGAGATTATAATAAAAAGCAACCCCCATCTCCCTATAATCTCTGGTTAACATTCCCCATCCTTTAGGCAACCACTCTAAATGTTTTCCAATTTTCTGTTTTCCAGCAGCTGCCCCCATAACTCTATTTACCATGGCCTCCCAGTAGTTATTGATTTTTTATCTTTCCACATTTTCTACTGAAATTTTGTTATATTAGATGAGGATTTGGTTCATGTCCACACTTCCTTCCTTTTCCATCTTGAGTTTTGGTAGGTAGATCTTTTGTATTTGTCTGCTGGTTTCCTTCATCAGTCTCTCCTGTGTCTTTTCTCATGCAAGCCACTCTGCTACTACATATACAGAAACATAACCCTTGCTTTATGAATCCAGACACTTATATGTCACTTTTTGGCTCCAAATATTTTTTGTCTTTTGGATCAGAATGCATTTTTCATCTTTGATTCAATCTGCATCACTTCAATTAAAGGATAGGAAAATAAAAGCCTTATGGGAATCCTTGTGTGTGTGTGAAATGGAAGCCTCCTCATACGTCAAACCACAAAAACAACAAAATCAACACCTGAGTCTGCCTTTTATCTGAGTAACAAGGGTGAGGGAATCTTTGAAATCCCCCCTGGGATCTATCTAAATGACTAGACAGTTAGGTAGCAACTGATCTTCAAAGCTGGTCCCCTTCCAACAAATGTTTGCATGATTTTGATATTTCTAAAGGCTGCTTGGTGCCAGAAAGAACAAAGAGATAAGGCAAAACCCATCTCTTTTATTGCCCCTCTGTCCTGTACTTTAGAGTGAGGATGTGATACTGGATCAATTTCGTGGTCATTTAGGAAATTTTGGACACACTCTGTCAAGGAGCTAGGAGGGGCTGGCCCGTGGGGTGAAGACAAGCTACGTCATGGGGTCAGGTTCCAGAAATTCTGTCTGTTCTTTCTGTTAGTTGTTCTTCATGTTTGGGGGTTAAGTAGGTAAGAAAGTGTTAAAGACAACCATTTTTCCTGGCCTAATTATTATTTTATTTTATTATTATTTTTTAATATTAAATACTTGCCTTTTTGAATTTTTAACTTTGAATTCTTTTTTGCTTGTTTTTGTTTTTACTTTATTTTTTTTTATTGTGCTTTAGGTGAAAGTTTACAGGGGAAATTAATTTCTCCTTAATCATTTAATACGCAAATTGTTTCGTGACATTGGTTAACAACCCTGCGATGTGCCAACGCTTTTCCTTCTCTACCCCAAGTTCCCTATTTCCATTTGTCCAGTTTTCCCGTTCCTTCCTGCCTCTAGTCTTTGCTTTTGGGCTGGTGTGCCCATTTAGTCTCCTATGCATGATTGAACTATGAAGCACATTCCTGACATTTGGTATTGATTAAAAATAGACCTGTCTAATCTTCAGCTGAAGGATGAACCTCCACAGTGATTTCAGCACTGAGTTAAAAGGGGGCCACGCTCTTGGGGTTTATCCAGTCTCTGTCAGATCAGCAAGTCTGGCCTTTTTTTTTTTTTTGGTGCATTTGAATTTTGATCTACATTTTTCTCCAGCTCTGTCCGGGACCCTCTACTGTGATCTCTGTTACAGCAGCCAGTAACGGTACTCAGACACCATCTAGTTGTTCTAGGCTCAGTCTGGTGGAGGTTGTGGTAGTTGTGGTCCAATAGTCCTTTGGACAAATCTTTCCCTTGTGTTTTTGGTTTTCTTCGTTCTCCTTTGCTCCAACCAGGACTGACCACTAGATGTATCTTAGATGGCTGCTTGCAGGCTTTTAAGATTCCAGACACTATTCACCACAGTTGTGTGTAGAACATTTTCTTTATAAACTGTGTTATGCCAGTTGAGGTAGATATCCCCCGAGACCATGGTCCCCAGCCCTCAGCCCAGTAAGTAGGTCCGTCAGGGAATTTCGATGTCTGTGAAGCTTCTATGACTTTACCTTCGTCAAGTTGTGCTGATTTTCCCAGATTTGTGTACTGTCTTACTCTTCATCAAAGCTACTGCTTATCTACCATCTAGTGTGTTCTTTTCCCTCCTCCCTCCCCTCCTTCATAACCATCAAAGACTGTTTTCTTCTGTGTCTAAACCTTTTCATGAGTTTTTAAAATAGTGGTCTCATACAGCATTTGTCCTTTTGTGTCTGACCTATTTCACTCAGCTTCACTCCAGATTCATCCATGTTATGAGATGTTTTGCAGATTCATCTTTGCTCTTTATCGTTGTGTAGTATTCCATTGTGTGTATGTACCATAGTTTGTTAATCCATTCATCTGTTGATGGGCAACTGGTTTGTTTCCATCTTTTTGCTATTGTGAATAATGCTGCAAAGAACATGGGTATGCATATGTCTATTCGTATGTGGGCTCTTATTTCCCTAGGATATATTCCTAGGGGTGGGATTGCTAGATCATATGGTATTTCTATTTCTAGCTTTTTAAGGAAGCTCCATATTGTTTTCCAAAATGATTGTAACATTTTGTATTCCCTCCAGCAATGCATAGGAGTTCCAGTCTCCCTGTAACCTCTCCATTTGTTATTTTCTATTTTTTAAATTAGTGCCAGCAGTGTTGGGGCGAGATGGTATTCCATTGTAGTTTTGATTTGCATTTCTCTAATAGCTAGTGATCTTGAGCATTTCCTCACGTGTCTGTTAGCAGCCTGAACATCT
The DNA here is from genome assembly GCF_024166365.1 of Elephas maximus indicus. Classification (NCBI taxonomy): domain Eukaryota; kingdom Metazoa; phylum Chordata; class Mammalia; order Proboscidea; family Elephantidae; genus Elephas; species Elephas maximus. Next base: position 62,612,983 of record NC_064843.1, on the reverse strand, counting down.
TCTTTTGTGAAGTGTCTGTTCATATCCTTTGCCCATTTTTTAATTGGATTGTCTTTTTGTTGTAGAGGTGTTGGATTTTCCTATAGACTTTAGAGACTAGATCTTTGTCACATATGTCATAGCCAAAATTTTTCCTCAGTCTGTAGGTTTTCTCTTTACTCTTTGGTGAAGTTTTTTGATGAGCAGGTGTTCAATTTTTAGAAGAGCCCAGTTATCTAGCTTATTTTCCTGTGTTTGTGTATTGTTAGTTATGGTTTGTATCCTATTTATGCCATTTATTAGGGACCCTAATGTTGACCCTATTTTTTTCCATGATCTTTACCGTTTTTGGTTTTATATTTAGTTCTTTGATCCATTTTGAATTAGTTTTTGTGTACAGTGTGAAGTATGGGTCTTCTTTCAGTTTTTTACAGATGGACATCCAGTTCTGCCAGCACCATTTGTTAAAAAGACAATCTTTTCCCCATTTAATGGACTTTGGAGTTTTGTTAAAGATTAGCTGACCAAAGGTGGATGGGTTCACAACTGCATTCTCGATTCTGTTCTATGGTCTATGTGTCCATCATTGTACCAGTACCAGGCTGTTTTGACTATTGTAACTGTCTAGTAGGTTCTGAGGTTACGTAGTGTGAGGTCTCCTACGTTTTTTTTTTTTTTAATAATTTTTATTGAGCTTTAAGTGAATGTTTACAAATCAAGTCAGTCTGACACATATAAGCGTATATACACCTTACTCCATACTCCCACTTACTCTCCCCCAATGAGTCAGCCCTTCCAGTCTCTCCTTTCGTGACAATTTTGTCAGTTTCTAACCCTCTCTACCCTCCCATCTCCCCTCCAGACAGGAGATGCCAACACAGTCTCAAGTGTCTGCCTGATACAAGTAGCTCACTCTTCATCAGCATCTCTCTCCAACCTATTGTCCAATCCCTTCCATGTCTGATGAGTTGTCTTCGGGAATGGTTCCTATCCTAGGCCAACAGAAGGTTTGGGGACCATGATTGCCGGGATTCCTCTAGTCTCAGTCAGACCATTAAGTCTGGTCTTTTTATGAGAATTTGGGGTCTGCATCCCACTGATCTCCTGCTGCCTCAGGGGTTCTCTGTTGTGCTCCCTGTCAGGGCAGTCATAGGTTGTGGCCTGGCACCATCTAGTTCTTCTGGTCTCAGGATGATGTAAGTCTCTGGTTCATGTGGCCCTTTATGTCTCTTGGGCTTATAGTTATCGTGTGACCTTGGTGTTCTTCATGTGAGGTCTCCTACTTTATTCTTCAATAATGCTTTACTTATCCAGGGCCTCTTCCCTTTCCATATAAAGTTAGTAGTTAGTTTTTTCATCTCTTTAAAGAATGCTGTTGGTATTTGGGTTGGGATTTTTTTTTTTTTTTTTCGGGGGTAGAATTGACATTTTCACAGTGTTGAGTCTACCTATCCATAATCATGGAATGTTTTTCCATTTATGTAGGTCTGTTTCGGTTACTTGCAGTAGTGTTTTGTAGTTTTCTTTGTATAGGTCTTTTATGAGCCTGGTTAGATTTATTCCTACATACTTTATTTTTTTGAGGGGCTATTATAAATATTATAGGAGCCCTGGTGGTGCAGTGGTTAAGAACTCAGCTGCTAACCACAAGGTCAGCAGTTCAAATCCGCCAGCCACTCCTTGGAAACCCTATGGGGCAGTTCTACTCTGTCCTATAGTGTTGCTATGAGTTGGAATTGACTCGATAGCAACCTTTTTTTTTATAAATGGTATTGCTTTCTTGAATTTCTTTCATAGTTCTCTTTATTGGTGTCTAGGAATCCAACTGATTTTTATATGTTTATCTTGTATTCTGCTACTCTGCTGAATCTTTCTGTAAGTTCCAATAGTTTTCTTGTAGAGTCTTTGGGGTTCTCTATGTATAGGATTATATCATCCTTGAATAAGCATAGTTTTACTTCTCCCTTACCAATAAAGGATGCCCTTTATTTCTTTTTCTTGCCTTATTGCTCTAGCTAGGACTTCCTGCACAATGTTAGTAGAGATAAAGGGTATCCTTGTTTTTTTCCTGTTCTCAGGGGGAATGTTTTCAGCCTCTTTTCATTAAGAATGATGTTGGCTGTTGGTTTTGTATAGATAGCCTTTATTATGTGTTGAGTAATTTTCTTTCTATTTTTATTTTATTGAGAGTTTTATCAGGAATGGGTTTTGGACTTTGTCAAATGTCTTTCTTTGTTGACTGAGAAGATCAAGTGATTCTTTTGTTTTATTTATGTGGTAGATTACGTTGATAGATTTTCAAATGTTGAACCATCTTGCATACCTGGTATGAATCCCATTTGGTTGTGGTTTTTTTTTTTTTTTGATACAATGCTGAATTCTATTGGCTAGAATTTTGAAGAACAGTGTTTGCTTCTAAATTCGTAAGAGATATTGGTCTGTAATTTTCTTTTTTTGTGTGGTGTTTTTGCCTGGTTTTTAGTATCATTGTTATGCCGATTTCATAGAACAAATTTGGAAGTATCCTTTTCTTTTGTATGGTCTGAAATAATTTGAGTAGTTCTGGTGTGAGCTTTTCTCTGAAGGTTTTGTAGAATTCTCAAGTGAAACCATCTTGGCTAGGACCTTTTTTTGTTGGAAGTTTTTTTTCTTAATTACCTTTTCAATTTCTTCTCTTGTTATGGGTCCGTTCAGATTTTCTGCCACAGTTTGTGTTAGTTTAGGTAGGTAGTGTGTTACTGGAAATTTGTCCATTTCCTCTAGGTTTTCAAATTTCTTGAAGTAACAGTGTTTCATAGTACTCTGTTATGATCCTTTTAGTTTTGGTTGGATCTGCTGTAATGTCCCTCATTTCATTTCTTATTTGGGTTATTTGCTTCCTCTTCTGTTTTTCTTTTGACAATTTAACCAGTGGTTTGTCAATTTCGTTGATCCTTTCACTGAACCAACTTTTCGTTTTGTTGATTCTTTCTATTGGTTTTCTATTCTCTATTTCATTTATTTCTGCTCTGATCTTTATTATTTCCTTTCTTCTGATGTCTGTGGGCTTCTTTTACTGTCCTCTTTCTATTTGTTTGAGTTGTATAGTAATATTTGGATTTTGTCCCTTTCTTCTTTTTTGATGTGTGCATCTATTGCTATAAATTGACCTCTAAGTATTGCCTTTGCTGTGTCCCAAAGGTTTTGGTATGATGTGTTTTCATTCTCATTTGATTCTAGAAATTTTTAAATTCCATCTTTGATTTCTTCTATTACTCAGTGGTTTTTGAGAAAGGCGTTATTCAGTTTTCATGTTTTTTATTTTTTTCCCCTTGCTTTTCCTTTATTAATTTCTACTGTTATGGTGTTTTGATCAGAGAAGATGCTTTGTATTATCTCAGTGTTCTGGATTTTATTGAGGGTTGCTTTGTGGCCTAAGATGTGGTCTATTCTGGAGAATGTTAATTGTGCATTGGAAAAGAATGTATACTTTGCTGCTGTTGGGTGGAACATTCTATATATGTCTATGAGGTCACTACAGTTGATTGTGTCCATTAGATCTCTTCATCTTTGCTGAGTTTCTTTCTAGATGTTCTGTCCTTTACCGAGAGTGATATGTCGAAGTCTCCTACTATTATTGTTGAACTGTCAATTTCTCTTTTCAGTGCTGTTAGAGTTCTTTTGTTGGTTGGGAAATTCTGGTGGCATAGTGGTTAAGAGCTACAGCTGCTAACCAAAAGGTCTGCAGTTCGAATGCCACAGGCCCTTCTTGGAAATCCTATGCGGCAGTTCTACTCTGTCCTATACAGTTACTATGAGTAGGAATTGCCTCGATGGCAGTGGGTTTTGTTTGTTTGTTTTTGTTGGGTGCATAGATATTTATTATGGTTATTTAACTCTGAATTCCTTAGTTATTTGCTGTACTGTTAAGTAGAGTGTTTAATTTTTTTATCTGAGTGGGTTATTTTTGCTTGCAATAGTTAAAAGAAACTCCCCTCAAAAACCTGTTGCACCTTGAAAACATTATGCTGGATGAAATGAGCCAGTCACAAACATCCAAAATACTGTATGGTCCCACTTATATGAAATATCTAGAATAGGCAAGTGTATAAACACCAAAGTTTATTAGTGGTTACCAAGGCAGGTAGGAGGGAGGACAAAAAGACTTATTGCTTAGAGGACATTGAGCTTCTATTGGAGTCCCTGTGAATGGTACAAACAGTTAACGTGCTCAACAGCCAACTAAAATGGTGGAAATTCAAATCCACCCAGAGATGTCTCGGAAAACAGGCCTGGTGATCTGCTTCTGAAAAACCAGCCATTGAAAACTCTGTGGGGTAGAATTCTACTCTGACACACAAGGAGTGGCTATGGGTTGGGATCAACTTGATGGCAACTGGTTGGTTAGAGCTTCTGTTAAGGGCAATGAAAAAAACTGGAACTTAACCATGACAGTGGTTGAACAACATGGTATATGTGATTGCTATTATTGAATTGTACATGGGAAGAATGTTGAAATGGCGAATGTTTTGTTACATATATATTTGCCAAAAAACAAAAAAAACTTTTTACAGAACCTTAGAATCTAATTCCTACAGCTCCTCCAGCCCCTCACTGCAGGCTGTACTGGGCCCATCAGCCCTGTAATGACCAGAAACCCCATGTGGGCCCTTTTGGCTGTTCTGTAAAATAGACGAAGACATTAGAGTGGTTTTTCAGTATGTTAAATAAAAATATAAGGAAAAGCTATCAGATGATTTATCCAGGAATTTTCTAGTGGCTGATACAGCAGGACAGAAAAAAAAGGTGAGGGGTTGGGAGGACAAATGAAGCCCGGGCATTGGGGGGAAAACTCAGGGACACCAGAATAGCAGAGCTAATCTATAAGATTCTTCTCATTATGAATAAAAGTGTTCCTGACTCCTAAATATAGATATATTTTAATGTTGAAAATACTATTGAGAAAACTTGTAAGTAACAAGAGATTTTAATGCCCTAGTACTCCAGAAGAAACTGTTGGTTTCAGTTTTTAGTGCAGGACACAGAGGGACCTGGAACTTTGTTTGGCAAAAGGAATTTATCTTTTAAATGAAATATAACTCAATATATCCAAATATCTTTATTAAAAGCATAATCATTATAGAAATTACTAAAGAAATATTTTACATCACACCTCAATTCAGACATTAAATTTTCAATGGTTGAGGTGAAACATATCCCTGCCAAAACTATAAAGTTATGTTTAAGACAAAAATATTTTACACTTCCTTAGTTTTTAAATTAAAATTTAACAAAATGAAACACAGCTAAATATTCAGTTCCTCAGTTACACTAGTCGCATTTCAAATGCTTTATAGTCACATGGAGCTAGTGGCTACTGCTTTGAACAGCTCAGCTCTCACCAAAGAATGCCGGTTAAGATTTTTATGTGCTCCGTGCATGTCTCCCGTCTTCCAGCAAGAACATCCTGGGCTAAGATATTCAGGAACTATGAACATTCCTGAACATTTAAATATTAAAATACTCATAGTTCCTGAACATTTTGGTCCTGCATATTAAAAACAAAAACAAAGCCAGTTGCTGTTGAGTTGATTCGGACTCCTGTGTGTCAGAGTAGAACTGGGCTCCACAGAGTTTTCAGTGGTTGATTTTTCAGAAATAGATCATCAGGCCTTTCTTTTGAGGTGCCTCTGGGTGGACTTGAACTGCTAACCTTTTGGTTAGCTGAGTGCTTTACCCATTTGCGCCACCAGGGCCTACAGTTTAGCATGCTGTTGTGTGCCATCAATTCCGACTCATAGCGACTCTACAGGACAGGGTAGACCTGCCCCATAGGGTTTCCAAGGCTGTAATTTTTACGGAACCAGACTGCCACATCTTTCTCCCCCTGAGCAGCTGGTGGGTTCGAGCCACAGACCTTTTGATTGGCAGCCAAGTGCTTAGTCGCTGTGCCACCAGGGCTCCTTAGCAGTTTAGCATACAGAAGGTTGAAAAGTTCAGATGAGCTCTTTCTTTACCATTTCAGATGTGTCCCGCCTATTTAGTCATCTGCTTTGTATTAGAATGTCCCACAAATCTTTAAAACTTGGCTCTCGGAAAGCTAATTTAAGGAAAATCAAAGTCCATCAGGTTTTTGTTTTGAATCATTTTATTTTTCAACTGGCCTTGGGTGCAACTTCTTTAGCAGTTGGTTGGTTGGATGGGACTTTTCGAGTGTTTTCCATTTGGAAGGTGGGGAGAGAATGAACCACGTCTGCAAACACATGGCTTTGAGGTTCAAAATAAAGTGTCTTTGGCCAGTAAGCAGAGCCTCTTGCCTTTGTCCGTCACAGACATCAAGCCTCTTCAGCATCCCCAAAGTTCATTAATAACATTTGTGCCTATGCTAATACAATCAGGAAATTATGCAAACTCTCTGTTTTTTCCCAGAGAGAAATGGGTGATCAGCCATTAGCTATTCACACTGATGAGCCTCCACTAATTGCACAGAATGTAATTAGTGATTATATAATATTTGAGCTCTTGCAACTGTCATCAATGTCCACATTTCAGCAGAGATGGGCCTTACGGAGTGGAGTATGATTGCCGAATACTAAATCTAGTTAATCTGAAATATGTTAATCAGCACAGGATGCACTTTAGGCAGTGGTTAAAAGCACCGGTGACCTAAAAAAAAAAAAGGCTGCCATACACCAAAGTCTGAATTGCTGACAATAGGGATCCTTTTCAAAAGAGAAATCGAATAATTAAATGGTCTGGAAAACTTGAGGGCACAGTTATTGGATGATATCAACACACTTCTATTTGTAACAGATAAAAAATTGTGACCAAAATGTTACCTTGGTAAAAAACAAAAAAACAAAAAATACCTTGGTACTGGCATTAATTTATGATACGTTTGGGTCTTACACGTTAAAGTTACAGTGGTTTTGTCATATAGCTAAGGAGAACCGGATTAAGAAATAGTACTTTATAAAAGGCAAGATAACTGTAATTTCCCAGCGTCCTGTTGGAGCATAGTTTTAGAGGTTCCTTGGAGTAGTGATTAAGTAGTACGGCTGCTAACCAAAAGGTCTGCAGTTCGAATCCACCAGGCGCTTCTTGGAAACTGTACGGGGCAGTTCTACTCTGTTCTATAGGGTCGCTATGAGTCGGCATCGACTCAATGGCAATGGGTTTGGTTTTTTATGGGTTTTATGGAACAAAATTTTAACAGCAATACGATTATAATGATATTATGCTTCCTGTAATAAAATAAGTTTGGGTTCTAAAGTGGATTTACATGCTTGAGTCATGAGTCTTGAGTCATGAAGATTATCAAGACATTTGTAGCAGATGATGCCCCATCATGTAGCCCTTCAGCCATTGAGTTCACCTTCAGCTACAGTGGATGGTTCTTGTATACACCCAAAATTCCCCACCCCAAGTGTATTTCTTGCTCTGTTTTTCTTCCCTCAGGCTTTCTTCAGCACCCCATGAGCTTGGTCTACTCACTTGTAGGGCAACTTGCAAGGGTCAAGGGCTCAACAACCTGGGACAAGCCTCAACCAAGGAGGGATGGAAGTGGGTGGATGAGTGCCCCAGGTTACCCTTCCCTTGGTGGGACAATTCCAAAGGTGTGTTCCACAGTTTCTCAGAGGGTTCCCAGCACCACTGAGCCCTGCTTGCCCACAGTGTGGACCTCTTCATTAGCACTGTTCATTGGCCTTTTCCCCCTTCTCTGTCTCCCTTCTCAACTTCCTCCCTGTGTTTGCTGGGATCATCTTCTAAATAAACTACTCATTTATCCACTATCTCATCATCCCACATTTCGCATTTAGGACAATGGCAAAAAGTCTATTACCCAGCTATTTTGTGCATTAATGACTTCGCCTACCAGAACACCCTTCCGGGGGTCCAGCTATCTCCTGGTACACCTCACCCACTGCCCTGTGCTTGCCTAGTACACGGGAACCATCCGAGTGGGCACTGGAAGTAGGGCACAGGTGGAAGGCAGCTCTCATATCTGTGAAGCCCTCCCCCTGGTCGAGGCAGCTGGATACTGCCCAGCCTGTGCCACCACCTTGCTTCCTGCACCGAGTGCACTGCAGAGCCTGAGTGGGGATGCCTGGCCAACAGCCCACAGTATGGATTTTCCAGCCAGCAGAGCAAGGGCAAGCCTGTAGCCAGTGCAGGTAGGTACAGGGGGACCATGACCGCTGACCGTGTCGTTAAGTGAGGAGTGGACTTACCTGCATCCAATCCCTTGCCTCAGAGTTTGCTTTTCGGGGACCCCAATTTAAACAACCTTCCCCTTCTTTTCTTTTTTTCCCCTTCTTAGTCTCTTCCACTCCAGATACCCTATTACCCCAAGAATAAATAACCAAATGTGATGACTTTCAGTAGCTTCTTTTTTAAAAATATTGTATTTTGTAACATACTATTATGTTTTTGGTGAAAGTTTACACAATAAATTAGGTTCCCATTTGACAATTTCTATACAAATTGTTCAGTGACATTAGTTCCATTTTTCACAATATGCCAACATTCTCTTTAATTGTGTTCTGGCTGTTCTGTTTCCAGTACTCTAGCTTCCTGCCCCCTTATCTTTTCATCTTTGCCTTAGAATAAATGTTGACCCTTTGGTCTCACATAGATAGTTTTTCAGTACAGCACCATACTTACAGGAAATAACCTTTATTTTGTGTGCCACTTTGTTATTTCGCTAAAAGGTGATCTCAGGAATAGTTTTGGTTCAAGGTTTAAAGGGCAATAGTCTCAAGGACTCCTCTGGTCTCAACTGGTCCAGTAAGTCTGGACTTTTTAAGAATTTGAGTTCTGTTCTGCATTGTTCTCTTCTATTAGGACTCATCTATTGTGACCCTGATCAGAATGGTCGGTAGTGGTAGCCAAGCACCATCTAGTTCTTCTGGTTGCAGGGTAGTTGAGGCCGTGGCTTGAGCCAGCTATTAGCCCTGTAGGCTAGTTTCTTCTGTGAGACGTTCTTTCTTAACCTTTTGCTACTGATGAGTAGACACCAACAGTTGTGTCTTAGATGGCTCTTTGCAAGACCTCAGATGCTACTCACTTTGCTAGGATGCAGAACATGAACTTTGCGAACTATATTATGCCAATTGACCGAGTTGTCCCATAAGATTAAGGTCCTAAGTCTTCAAACCTAGAAATTCATTTTCTCAAGGTGTTTGGTTATGTCTGAGAAGTATCTGTAATTGTGTCTTCTATGAATATACAGTAAAACCTGCAAAAGTCTGGAAACTGCACAAGGTGGAAACCTGTCTGAGAAGGAAAACTCAAATATTTTCCATGACCAGAGAGAGATAGAAAAGTGATAAGAGTGCTCCCTGTCAAAGGTGGAAAACTTGTGATACCTGGAAAAACAAGGTAGTCCCAATGAGTTCTGGCACTCACGAGTTTCACTATATTTGCCTGCACACACATATCTGTACGTACACGTACATTTAAATACTTCTTTCTGTGCGTGCATATGTATATTTACCTACCCGTATTTTCTATACCTATACACTCATTTTTTGGTCATTGTTGGTGTTGTTGCCAAATTATATATGTGAAATTCTTTAGCACAAATATCCTTTTCTCTTGAACATTTCTTAGTGACATTGTTTACTTTGGTTAAGCTGTGCTCACTACACCCACATTCAGTGCTACCTTTCCCATTACCAAAAACAAGTATCTACGATCTAAAGTATGATTCCACCCCCATTCCTCCCTAGCAACCACCAATGAACATTGTTGATCTTTCTCTGTATTTCTATTCTTGTCTTATAAAATTGGAATCATACAATATTTGTCCTTACATCATTGACTTATTTAACTTAGTATTGTGCCCTCCAGGACCATCCACGTTATAATGTGTTTTGCAGATTCATCATTGTTCTTTGTGGTTGTGTAGCATGTATATACCACATTTTGCTTATCCATTCATCCATTGATTGGCACATAGGTTGTTTCCATTTTTTTACTATTGTGAATAATGGTGCAATATCTGTTTGTGCCACTTCTATTAGGTCTCTAGAGTGGGATTGCTGGATGATAAGGTAGTTTTATTTTTAGGTTTTTGAGGAAGTGCCATACCATTTTCCATAGTAGTTGTACTATTTTACAGTCCCGCTAGCAGTGGATAATGATTCTAATCTTATCACATCCTTGCCAACACTTGTTATCATTTTTTTTTAAGCAGTGCCAGGGTGAGATGGTATCTCATTGCAGCTTTGACTTCCATCTGTTTAATGGCTAATGATCATAAGCACCTTTTCATGTCTTTGTTGGCCTCTTGAATATCTTCTTTGGTGAAGTTTCTGTTCACGTGCTTTGTTCATTTTAAAATTGAGTTGTTTGTCTTTTTGCTGTTGAGTTGTTGAAGTTATCTATAAATTTTAGAGATTCGACCCCTATCAGGTCATCCCCAAGGATTTTTGTCTTTTTACTCTTTTGATAAAGTCTTTTGATGAGTATAAATTTTTTATTTTTATGAGGTCCCACTTACCTCTTTTGTCTTCTGCTATTTGTACATTTATAATTATGCTTGTTATCTCATTTTTATAAAAGATTAGGTCCCATAGTTATCTCCCTATGTTTTCTCCCAGGAACTTCACAGTTTTAGGTTTAACATTTAGGTCTTTGATCCATTTTGAGTTGGTTTTTGTATATGGCGTGAAGTTTGGATTCTGTTTTATTCTTCTGCCAGTGGATATCCAGTTTTGCCAGCACCAGTTATTAAAGAGACTGTTTCTCCCCCATTGAATGGATTTTGACCCCTTGTTGAAAATCAGCTGTCCATAAAAAGATGGATTTATTTCTGGGTTCTCAATTCTTTTTCCACTGGTCTATGTGTAGATCATTGAATACCAGCTGTTTTGATTACAGTGGCTGTAGGGTGTGTTTGGTACTGGGGAGTGTGAGGTCTCCCACTTTGTTCTTCTTCTTCAACATTGCTTTTGTAATTCGAGGTCTCTTTCCTTTCTATGCAAAGTTGGTGATTATTTTTTCCATTTCATGAAAGAATGCTATTGGAATTTGTATTGGGATTGCATTGTATCTGCAGATCACATTAGGTAGTATTGACATTTTCACTGTATTAAGTCTTCTAATCCATGAGCACAGAATATGCTTCCATTCATGTTAGTCTCTTTTAGTCTCTTGTAATAGTGTTTTATAATTTTCATTGTATAAGTCTTTTATGTCTTTGGTTAAGGTTAATTCCTAGGTGCTGTATGATTTTGGGAGCTATTGTAAATGGTATTGTTTTCTTGATATCCTTTTTCTAATGCTGTTTGTTAATGTAAAGGAACCCAACTCATTTTTGTGTGTCGATCTTGTACCCTGCGGAGTTACTAAATTCTTCTATTAGTTCCAGCAGTTTTCTTTGGGACTCTTTAGGGTCTTCTATGTATAGGATCAGTGCAGAAATTATAGAACAATATCATTAATATCACATACAAGCAAAAGTTTGCTGAAGATCATTTAAAAATGGCTGCAGCAGCATATCGGCAAGGAACTGCCAGAAATTCAGGCCGGCTTCAGAAGAGGACGCGGAACCAGGGATATCACTGCTGATGTCAGATGGATCCTGGCTGAAAACAGAGAATACCAGAAGGATGTTTACCTGTGTTTTACTGGCTATGCAAAGGCATTCGACTGTGTGGGTCATAACAAATTATGGGCAACATTGTGAAGAATGGGAATTCCAGAACACTTAATTGTGCTCATGAGGAACCTTTACGTAGATCAAGAGGCAGTTGTTTGGACAGAACAAGGGGATACTGATTGGTTTAAAGTCAGAAAAGGTGTGCTTCAGGGTTATATCCTTTCACCATACCTATTCAATACGTCTGCTGAGCAAATAATCTGAGAAGCTGAACTATATGAAGAAGAACAAGGCATCAGGATTGGAGGAAGACTCATTAACAACCAGCGTTATGCAGATGACACAACCTTGCTTGCTGAAAGTGAAGAGGACTTGAAGCACTTACTAATGAAGATCAGAGACCACAGCCTTCAGTATGGATTACACCTCAACATAAAGAAAACAAAAATGCTCACAACTGGACCAATAAGCAACATCATGATAAATGGAGAAAAGATTGAAGTTGTCAAGGATTTCATTTTACTCGGATCCACAATCAACAGCCATGGAAGCAGGAGTCAAGAAATCCAAAGATGCATTGCATTGGGTAAATCTGCTGCAAAGGATCTCTTTAAAGTGTTGAAAAGCAAAGATGTCACCTTGAGGACTAAGGTGCATCTGACCCAAGCCATGGTGTTTTCAATTGCATCATATGCATGTGAAACCTGGATAATGAATAAGGAAGGCCAAAGGAAAATTGACACCTTTGAATTGTGGTGTTGGCAAAGAATATTGAATATACCATGGACTGCCAAAAAAAAGAACAAACCTGTCTCAGAAGAAGTACATCCAGAACGCTCCTTAGAAGCAAGGATGTCGAGACTGGGTCTTACATACTTTGGACATGTTGTCAGTAGGCATCAGTCCCTGGAGAAGGACATCATGCTTGGCAAAGTACAGGGTCAGCGGAAAAGCGGAAGACCCTTAACAAGGTGAATTGACACAGTGGCTGCAACGATGAGCTCCAGCATAACAACGATTGTAACGATGGCGCAGGACCAGGCAGTGTTTTGTTCTGTTGTGCATAGGGTCGCTATGAGGCGGAACCGACTCGACAGCACCTAACAACAGCAACAACATGTATAGGATCGTGTCATCTGTGAATACAGTTTTACCTTTTTGTTTCCAATTTGGATATTCTTTGCATACTTCTGTTTCTTGCCTGATTGCTCTAGGACTTCCTGTACAATATTGAATAAAAGTGATGATAATGGGCATCCTTGTCTCATCCCCGTTCTCAAGGGGAAGGTTCTCAGTCTTTCTCCATTGAGAATAATATCATCTGTTGGTTTTGCATACGTGCCCTTAGTTATGTTGAGAAATTTCCCTTCTATTCCTATTTTGCTGAGAGTTTTTTTTATCAGGAAGTGGTGTTGGGTTTTATCAAATGCCTTTTCTGCATCAATTGATTTGATTGCATAATTCTTTTCCTTTGTTTTATTTATGTCATGAATTACTTTGATGGATTTTTGAATGTTGAACCACCCTTGCAATCCTGATATGAATCCCACTTGATTGTGGTGTATGGTTTTTTTGATACTTTGTTGAATTTTGTTGACTAGAATTTTGCTGAAAATTTTTGCTTCTGTATTCACAAGGAATATTGGTCTGTAATTTTCTTTTTTTGTGATATCTTTGCCTGGTTTAAGTATAAGGTTGATGCTGACTTCATAGAATGAGTTAGGGAGTATTTCCTTCTCTCCTAAGTTTTTAAAGAGTTTAAGTAGAATTGGTGTCAGTTCTTCTCTGAATGTTTGGTAAAATTCCCCAGCGAAGCCATCTGGTCCTGAGCTTTTTTTTGTCAGCACATTTTTTTGTGTAGGTACATTTTTCTTTATTTATATTATTTAATGAAAAAAACTAAAACTATAAAGCTGTAGTCAGCAAACTAATCTTGTAAGTTATCCAACACTTAAAAATCCTACTACAAGGAAATGGAAATCATATTTCCGCAGATAATGTCCTGCCTTCCATAGTGGAGGAGCCCTGGTGGTGCAGTGGTTAAAGCACTCGGCTGCTAATGAAGAGGTTGGTGGTTTGAACCAACCAGCCGCTCTGTGGGAGGAAGATAAGGCAGTCTGCATCCATAAAGATTGACAGCCTTGGAAACCCTGTGGAGCAATTCTACTCTGTCCAATAGGGTTGCTATGATTTTGAATTGACTCAGTGGTAATGGGTTTGGGTGTGGGTTCCATAGGTGGAAAAGAAAGCAAGCCATTTTTTATATTTAAATTTTATGTCCCCTTTTTCCTGTTTGTTGTTTCGTTGGTAGATTTTTTTATGACATCTTCAATCTTTTCTTTTGCAATGGGCCTGTTTAGATTTTCTATCTCTGTTTTTGTTTTGGTTTAGGTAGTTAGTGTGTTTCTAGGAATTTGTCCATTTCATGTAGGTTTTCAAATTCATTGAAATACCATTTTTCATAATAATCTGCTATGATCCTCTTTATCTCAATTGAATCTGTCGTAATGTCTCCAGTTCCATTTCTTGTTTTTGTTATTTGCCTCTTCTCATTTTTTTCTTTTGTCAGTCTAGCCAGTGATTTATTTTATTGATTCTTTCAAGGGATCAATACTTCTAGTTTTGTTGATTTTTTCTGTTTTCTATTTCACTTATTTCAGCTCTGATCTTTATTATTTCATTTCTTCTGGTAGCTTTGTGCTTCTTTTGCTCTTCCTTTTCTATTTGTCCAAGTTGCCAGTTTAAATTATTGATTTTTTAATGTAGGCATTTATTCCTATAAATTTCCCTCTGAGCACTGCTTTTGCTGTGTCCCAAAGGTTTTAGTATGTTGTGTTTCCACTTTTGTTTGATTCTAAGTATTTATAACTTCACTTTTGATTTCTTCTATGACCTAATAGTTTTTTTAGTAGTGTGTTCTTTAGTTTCCATGTAATTATTATGGTCAGAAAAGATGCTTCATATGGTTTCAATCTTTTTAAATTTGTTGAGACTTGTTTTGTGTACTAGCACGTGGTCTATTCTTGAAAATAGTCCATGTGCACTGGAGAAAAATGTGTTTTGTTCTAATGATGGGTGGAGTGTTCTATATATGTCTGTTATGTCAAATTGTCTTATGATTTTATTTATTTCCTCAGTGTCCTTAGTGATCTTTTTGGATCTTCTGTCTAGAATTGAAAGTGGTGTGGTGAAGTCCCCAGCTATTATTGTGGAGTTGCCCATTTCTCCTTTCATATTAGTCAGCATTTGTTTATGTATTTCTAGCATTGGTGTTAGGTGTATATTTGTAATTGTTGTATCTTATTGACACATTGACTCCTTTATTATTAATGTAATGTCCTTCTTAGTCTCTTGTAATAGATTTTGATTTAAAGTCTATTTTATCGGATAACAGTATGGCCACCCCCACTCTTTCTTCGTTACTGGTGCATAGAATTTTTTTTTAATCCTTTTTTCAGTCTGTTCATATCCTTGTGTCTAAGGTGTTTCTATAGGCAGCAAAAGGATGGAACATAAATCCATTCTGTCACTTTTTGCCTTTTGCAAGAGGGAGTTTAGACCAGTTAAATTTAAGGTTATTATAAAAATGAAGTGTCTACTTCATTTTATGATTTGTTTTTTGAGTGTCTTATACCTTCTTTATCTTTTTATTGTCATTTTTATGTTTTTTTTGTGTGTGTGTGTGTGTGTTTGAATGCTTCCTTGTAATGAGCCATTTTGATTTCTTCCTTATGTGTATTTTTTCTAGGTGATTTCTTAGTGGTTACCACACATATTACATTACATTATATTACACAACTTGCAAATGTGATGTAATAGGCTGGATTCTCTAGAGAAACGAAACCAGTATATCAAGGAAACAGCTCATGTGATTGTAGAGGCTGGAGCATCCAAAATCCGTGGATCAGGACAGAAGCTTCTCCTGATTCACGTAGCCACAAGGGCTGATGAACTCAAGGTTGGCAAGTCGGAGAACAGGGTTCTTGTTCACAGGTTGTGAAGGCTGACAAATCCCAAGATGGACAGGCAAGACTGCAAGCCTTCTCCTGATTCACATAGCTGCAGAGGCTGGCAAACCCAAGACTGGCAGGTTGGAAAGCAGGACTCTTGCTCACAGGCTGTGAAGACCAACAGATCCCAGGATCTGCAGGTAAGCTGCTAGCTCAAGTCTCAAGAAGCAGAGATCAGACAAACAAGAGGCAGCTGCAAGATCCAGAGAAAGCAAAGGCCAGAATGTCCACTTATATGTGGATGCAGGCTACACACCCAAGGAAACTCCCTTTCAGCTGATTGGCTACTCACAGCAGATCCCATCGTGGGAGTGATCACATATAAACACTGAGAATCACAGCCCATCCAAGTTGACACACAATGTTAATCATCACAAGGAATAATATTTAACATACAAAAAGCAAGCAACATACATTTACATACTAAATCTATACCTGTTTTGTTCCTCCCACCCCCTTTTCTGTTGATGAGTCCCCATTGACATCTTTGTACATCCTATATGCCATAAGTTTAATTTATACTATTTCTTGTGAACTTGGTGTTGTATTGTTTGTGGAAATAAACTATTGAGTTCATTCCCTAAAATATTGTGTACTTTGTCCTTGTATTTGCCCATACTGGTGTGTTTTCTGCAGGACTTTGAACCAGTTCTGCCCAGTTTAATCATGACCTAGGAAGCATCATTGGAGCATACCCAAATTTTTAAAATTTGGGTAATTCTGTATAGTACACAGAACAGGAAAAATTATAGCTAAAATCTTAATATCCTTCTTAGAAAACAAGGGCAGTTTATGCGTTGCATAGCAACCAAATCTCTTACCTTTGGATTTTGAGCAGATTTGAAAACAGCACTGCCCCCTCAATGATAGCAGCACCCCACTCAAAGATGGTGGTGCCCTGCAGTAAGATGGCGGCTGACTGCACCACTTTGAATGTGTGTTGTGCTCTGTGGTCCTGCCAATAATCCAATTTCATGCATGAGGCTCCTGAAAAGGCTCACTATGTCTCTTCCAAATGACCCATTCCAGGGCCTCAACCCTTAATTTTTCTGTTCTGGGCACTATGACAAATCACCCAAATTGTAAAAGTTTGGATCTGTTCCTGCTTCACTTTCTTGGCCATGACTGAACTGGTTCGAACTTGTTCGAAGCCCTGGTTTTTTTGTAGCTCTCTCTCTGTAGTTTATTGTATTTTATTTCCCTTGTGTGGATTCAAGTATTTGTTTAATGTTCTTTCCTTTCCATTTGGAGAAATCCCTTAATAATACTCTTAGAGCTGGTAGTGGCATATTCCCAGAACTTCTGTTTATTTGGGAATGTCTTGAACTCCCCTGTGCTTTTTGAATGATGGCTTTGCTAGGTAAAGAATTCTTGGTTGGCAATTGTTTTCATTCTATATTTTATCTATGTAGCTTCATCATCTTCTGGCCTCTAGAGTTTTGGGGGAGAAACATGCACTATTTCTTGTGAAGGACACTTTTCATGTTATACTGCATTTTTCTCTTACTGTCTCAGAATTTTCTCCTTGTCTTTGGTATTTAGAAGTTTTATTAGAATGTGAGGAAACCCTGGTGGTGTAGTGGTTAAGTGCTACGGTTGCTAACCAAAGGGTTGGCTGTTTGAATCTGCCAGGCGTTCCTTGGAAACTCTATGGGGCAGTTCTACTCTGTCCTATAGGGTCACTATGAGTCGGAATGGACTCGACGCCACTGGGTTTGGTTTTGGTTTTGGTATTAGAATGTGATGTGGGGTGGACCTCTTTGTATTTCTTCTAATTGGAGTTTATGTATCTTCTTGTATTTGCAGACTTTGTTTCCTGTTCAGGTTTGGAAAATGCTCTATGATTATCTCCTGCAAAATTGTTCCTGGGCCTTTATTTTTATCGTGGTGCCCTGGAATTCCAATAATTCTAATGTTAGATTTCTTAATTGAATCCCACATTTCCATTTGGCTTTGTTTTCTTTTCCTGTTTCTTCCGAGACTTAATGAATTCAGTTACTCCGTCTTCTAGTTTATTTATTCTATGTTCTGTGTGTTTGACTCTGTTGTTGAGTGTTTCTCTTGCATTTTCTAATTCAGTTGCTTTATTCTTCCTTTCCAGTAATTCTTTTTCTTTTTTTTTTCAATTTGCTTATCGAATTTCTCATTTTGCTCCTCAGTTTATTTCGTGATTTTTGTCAGTTTGTTTACTGTGTGTTTTTTGCTTTCTTTAAATGTATTTAGCACTATTTTCTGGAAATCATATTTTTTTCCATTGTTGTGGTTTCCACAGGAGAAATTTCTACTTCTTCATGTTTTTCTTTTGATTGGTCCTTCTTCTTTTGTGATTTTGTGTGTTTTAATATTTTTTGTTGGATGTGGGACATTTTGATTTTTTCGTGTGTGATATTTTGAAATCCTGAGTTTTCTAATTTTCAAGGGAATTATATTTGTTAGATTTCCTCCACTATCTTCTCCTAGGCCTGGTACTGCAGTGGTTAAAGCCCTCAGCTGCTAACCAAAAGGTCAGCAGTTTGAACCCACCAGACACTACATGGGAGAAAGATGTGGCAATCTGCTTCTGTAAAGATTTGTAGCCTTGGAAACCCTATGGGGGCAGGTCTACTCTGTCCTATAGGGTTGCTATCAGCTGGAATGTACTCAATGGCAGTGAGTTTGATTTAGTTTGGTCATATTCTCCTAAGTTCTATTAGAGGCCACTCTTGTCCTCAGATTTTTTTTCAGCAGAGAGTTTGGTGTCTGAGGATTTATCTGTTATTTTCAGCTTCTAGTCTTTTGTCACTCCCTTTAGGCATTTTGAAAAGTTTTAAGTCTCTGGGTGTTTATTCTGGCTGATTCTTCCTAAGGTGGCTGACTTTGCTGGTGTGTGAGGGTTCTTCTGTCTTTGGTGGCTTTGGCTGTAACCCAGACTGCAGTCTTAGGGCTGGGTCCCTTCCCTACGTAGGACTAAGGTATGGCTTTCCCTATGTGGGCTAGCTGCACATGCGCAGGACTTTCTCCTGGCTGATGATGTAACTGGAAGTGGTCGGTTTGGTTTTCCTGAAGTGAGTGTAGGGGATGCTTTATGTCCTTTCCCCCAGGTGATCTTATGCAGACTCTCCCACTATGTCGAGTTGTGTTCAGGGAGCCAGCTGTTTCTGCTGTGTTGCCTGTCTGATGTATTTTTCTTGCTCTGGCTGAAGGATGGTCCCTGCGGCTGTTCAGTGTATCTGGGTCCTAGAGAATGTCAGCCTCAGGTCTTGGTGAGATTCAACTGCACTCATTCGCTGCACCTCAGCTTCCCTGTACCCCCTCACAAGCAAATGGCTTGTGAACTCCCTCAGCCAATCTGCACCACCTTAATTAGACTACACCTTCCTCGGTTTAGTTCCCATTCTGTGTTCTTTGTTCAGGGCGTTGCCTGTCCCTGTCCCAAAATGGTCACAATGAGCTTTTTCTGGATCCCAGTGGCCTGAATCTCCCAGCTCCTGTGCTGACCCTACTTCTCCTCTCCCCTGTTTCTGGACTCACCTTGACTCTCCAACATTTCAGCTGCTGTTCAGAGCTCTGAGATCTCAGTCTGTGCTTATTTTTTGTTCATTGTTAAGTTGGTTAGTTGTAGGGAGGTAAAACACCATCTTGTCCCACCTTCCCCTCCAGTAGCCTCTTTATATGTGTGGCAAGCCTGGAGTAATTCTCTCCTAGATATGTAGTTTTTACCAGTGGATTTATGTGAATTAAAATCTTTTATACTAACCATAATTTGTGCCTTAAATGACAGTATATATGGAGATTGTTTCCAATGTAGAATTTGTACAGGTTTACAAATTCCCAAGGCCTGAGTAATTTAATGCAGCCCAGTTTTTCATAAAATAATATGGGTGTTGTAGGCCTTAAGGAAACTAGCAGCCTGTGATTTATGTGGTTTCTTTCCATTTATGCACTTTGTAGAAAAAATAAATACACTGGTGTCTTTGCTTTGTAAGGCGCTTTCTAGTGGTTGCTTAGCCAGCTCAAAGTCCTTCAGGTATTGTTTTCTGAGAGAAGATCTGAAGAAAAATAATAATGACAGTAACTTGTATTACCATATATTCTGTGCCAGGCACTGTGTTAAGCTCTCTGCTGTAAGAATTATCATGATCCCCAAATACAGATGAGAAACTGTGGCTTAAAAAGGTTATGTGTCTATATCTACTGCCAATTAATTTTCTGCAAGGATAGGGAAGAATAGTCTCTTTAACAAATGGTGTGGGACAACTGGATCTCCACATGCAAAATAATTAAATTGGATCAATACTTCACACTGTGTATGAAAATTAACTGCAAATGAATCAATGACAAAAATATAAGAACTAAAACCATAAAACTCTTAGAAGAAAACATAAGGGTAAATCTTCAAGATCTTCTTTTTGACAAAAGATTATTAGTTATGACACCAAAGCATGAGCAACAAAAGGAAAAATTGATAAATTTTACTTAATAAAAAAAAAAGTACACCAAAGGACTTTATCAAGAAAGTGAAGAAACACCCTGAAGAGTGGGAGAAAACATTTGGGAATCATATATGTGATAGGGGTTTTATATCCAGAACATAAAAAGAATGCCTACAACTCAACGACAAAAAGATAACCCAATTTAATAATGGACGAAGGACTTGAAAAGGCATTTCTCAAAAGAAGATGTACAAATGGCCAATAAGCACATGAAAAGATGCTCAACATCATTAGTCATTCCAAAACAAAACAAAACCAAACTCACTGCTGTCAAGTCAATCCAACTTAGTGAAAATGCAAATCAAAATCACAGTGAGACATCACTTCATACACACTAGGATGAGTATTATTGAAAAAGAAAGAAAACTAACAAGCGTTGGTGAGGATGTGGAGAAATTGAAACACTAGTGTATTGCTAGTGGGAATGTAAAATGGTGCAGCTGTTATGGAAAACAGTTTGGCAGTTCTTCAAAAAGTTAAACATAGGATTTCCATAGGATCTAGCAATTGCACTCCTAGGTATATATATAAGAGACTTAAAATCAGGGACACCAACGTTCATTGCAGAATTTTTACAATAGCCAAAATGTGGAAATACCCCAAGTTGCCATCAAAGAAATGAATGAAAAAGTAAACTCTGATATATTTCCCATATAGAATATTACTCAGTCATAAAGAGAAAAGTCTTGATAGATGCTACAGCATGGATGAACCTTGAAAACAGTATGCTGAGTGAAGTAAAAAAAAAAAAAAAAAAATGGAAAATGGAAAAACGTATAACAAATGGAGAAATGTATAATCCTAATTATGTGAAACATTTAGATTAGGCACATGCATACAGACCAAAGTCTATTACTGGTATCATGGGGCAGGGGTAGGAGGAAATGGGAGTTATTGCTGACAGGGTGCTGAGTTTCTGTTTGGGATGATGTAAAAATTTTGGAAATGGATAGTGGTGATAGTCTGGCAAACTTTTTGTTATATATATTTTACCACGATAAAATGAAAAAAAATTAAGTGATATCTAAGGTCATATAATCTATAAGTGCTGGAGATAAGAATCAACATGTCTTGCTTTAAAGCCCCTCATTTGTTTTGACACTGAAAACCAAAGAAAGTGTCCCTTACATCTCTTGATTCTTTTCTATTGGCCTGCATAGAATTAAAGGCCAGGACACTGTAGCAGACAACAAGTTCCTTTAGGTCCCTTTTCCATTTTCATGCACACTACTGTCCCAAAGATACTGCCTGTGTCTCTTTGTCCATGGACTGCCCTGGGGCTCTCCTACTTCGATAGAAAGTGGAAGAGCCTGGAATTTATGTTCCCTAGGCGAAGCCCTTAACAATGTTAGAAGGGAGCAGGGGTCTACACACTTCGGTGCACTTGCTCTGTACTGTCCCCAGAGATCCCTTGTGGGACTGGAACAAAATCACCTTCCCAGGTGATTTTCTTGATACTGCACCTGGCCTGGTCTCTTTCCCTGTCTTGCTTCCCCACTCTCCTACAGTTTTTCCTGGTTCGCTTCCTAGTAAGCCACATTCACACAAACCTTTATCTCAGGGACTACTCTGGAGAATTCAACATAAGACAGAACCTACAAAAGTGTCTATCAGTTCTTGGAGCAAAGGGCACTCCGAAAGAGAAAACTTGGGTTGAGAAGTATGAACAAGGTTATTCACTGTTGAAAGTAGAATAAGATTGGAATACAACTAGAAACAACTTGAATGTCCGTCGATAATGGATTAATCAATCAATAAATTATGGCACATTCATAAAATAGAATAATACGTAGCATAAATAAAGAATAAAAAATCTTTAGTTTTCACAGTATGGCAGACTAGATACCTTAAATAATCTTCACAATGAAAATAAAAACAAAACAAAAGAAAATGCTATATTAAATGTTTGAAATATATATATTTTTTAACTTACAAGAATGTAAGGAATCCATTGAGACAAAACCAAACCAAATAAAAAAAACAAGTGAAAACAAAATCCCTGGGAGGAAAGCTAGAGTGGAGGCTAGTATGCACCTGGAGAGCATCTGCTAAAATTGGGACACCAAAGGACACACTCAGGGTGAATGAGAAGTGAACCCACCAAATAGAAAGAAACAGCAAGAAAAATAGATTATTTTGTTCTTGACTCTTGGTAGAGGTGAAAATATATCCAGTGAATAAGCCTGGCCTTCACACATGTTTGTGGCCCATATTCATGCTGTGTGGCCAAAGAAACAAAGAATTTATCTTAAAAGGGCTTTGAGTTGATAATGCCATCAGGTAACTTGCAAATGCAAAAACGCATGCTTTCTTTCTTTTTTTTTAATAATATTTTATTTTATTTTTGGCAAAAATTTACATAGCAAATTATGTTCCCCTTTGGCAATTTCCACAGAAATTTATCAATGGCGTTAATTCCATTTTCTACATTGTGTCAACATTCTCTTTGTGTTCTGGTTGTTCCATTTCCAGTACTTGTTTCCTCGCCCCTTGTTGTCTCATTTTTTCTTTGGCTTAAATGTTGACCTTTTGGACTCTTACAAATTATTTTAATGGGTGATATTCTTTATTTTGTGTTTCATTCTGCTTTTCTGCTAAAAAGTGATTTCAGGGGACAATTTTTGTTCAAGATTTAAAGAGTGTTTCCAGGTGATAGTCTCAGGGAGTACTCTGGCATCAGATAGTCCAGTTAGCCTGGACTTTTTAAAGAATTTGAAACTTGTTCTGCATTTAAGACACATACTTTCTAATAGAACTCATTAGCACTCATAGTTAACCCAGTGCTCAAAATTTTCCTGCAGACAAATTTCCAAGGAACATGAGCTCAGAGTAAAATGAACAACCAACCAACTAACCAAACAATAACAACAAAAACAAAGAGAGATTAGACTTCCAGTTTTGTTACATGTCAAGCTAGCATAGGTTTTTGTTTCCCTCCCTCTAAAATGATCCTGGAGAAAAAAAAGAAGAAAAACTGTTAGATGGATTTCAGAAACTAAACCTCCACATGCACATGGGCACAAACGAAAACTGTGCAAATTCCTTTCAGAGACTTGAGGCTGCCTTGAACAGCCTACTGGGAGGAGGGTGAATGTAGCACCAGGTGGAGACAGAGTCAGCAGAGAACATAGATTGGAGAAATATTTACAAGTTCCACTCTTGCCTTTTCCCTTAGTTGTTGCTTTTCCTTCCACAGGTGGCAGCAGCTTAGGCTATCTATAAAAAATGATCACAGGATAACATCAGGGCAGTGCAAATGAGGTGAGGAGTTGATGTGGCCATGTGCAGGCAGACCACCTGCTCTCGGACATTCTCTACTTAACTGTATCTAATCCCTACTGTAACCCTGGTGTGTTACAACACATGGAGACTGCCTTTTCCCAGTGCTGTTTCATACTAAAGCATAAAGGTAAACCATAAGTGGAGGATTGCTTGGCAAAGATAGCACTGAGGCGTAATTGTGAGAAGTTTTGGGGCCTCGGTGCTCCCTATTCTGTGATTATCCCCTCTCTTCTCATTAAACTCATGATGAATGACAAAAGACTAGGGCCTGGCTCTCAGCCCAACCGTAAAACACATTAGCAGCTTAACTGATGCCTTCAGGTAAATACAAGCTCCTGGGTTGCTTCTCACTCAAAAGAAAAACACCTGGATAGCCTCTATCAGCTGAATCAGTAGTATTAGAAGGATTAAGGATGTAAAGAAGCCATGACAAAGACATTTTAGGAGCTAAAGAAATACACTCTTAGTGTGAAACATGAATAAGAAATTGAGAACAATAATGTGGAAACATTAATTATGAAAAGCACATTAGTTAAAATCAAGTACTTAACAAATGGGATTAGTAGTAAGACAGATACAGTTGAAGGACAAATTAGTGAATTGGAAGATCAGATTGAGGAAATCTTCCAGAAAGCAGAGGAAAGTTATGCTAAGTTAGAATATATAAAAGGAAAACCAAGAGATTTGGAGAATAAAATTAGAAGTACCAACTTTTGATAGGAATCTCCAAAGGGGAGAAAAATAGAAATGGGTGGAAAGAATTATTGCAAGAAACAAGGAGACATATTTCCTGAAATAAAACAAAAATTTTAAAAATTTAGGATAAAAAATCCTTTAGCCGAACAGGAGAGAGAAAGAAACCCCCAAATCCTCGCCTTCTGCACATGATAATAGAATTTAAGAGCAGTAAACACAAAGAGAACATTCTAAAAGATTTCACAGTTAAAGAGCAAAAAAAAAAAAGCAGACAGCTTAAAAACAAACAAACAAAAAGAACCAAATAATAGAAAACTTCACCACAGCAATACTGGATGCAAGAAGACAATGGAATAATATCTTTAAAGTAATAATGAAACACATCTTTTAAAATAATGTTTTACATCCAGCTTAAGCATGATTCAAAGGTAAGGATGTAATAAAAATGTTCTCAGACATATGAGATCTCAGATAGTTTACCACACTTTTTGTAAAAGTGTGCATGTTGTAAAAGATCCACATTTACAGTATTTTTAGAGTAAATATTAAAATAATAAGAGAAACAAATCTAGTACCCGCCAAAGATATTTGAGAAATAAGAGTGGTCAAATACCTTGGCAAAGCTTCTTGCTGTCTTAAAAAAAAAAAAAAAAAGACCAAGGAAAGAAAAATAAGACATATTTCTCTAATAATCTAAGACAAAAATTCTAGGTATTATCAACATATTTGAGGGTGAAGGGAAGGAGGGAAATGGGGAAAGAAAAAACTGATAAGAAGGTATACCTACAGACTTGGTTGGAGAAAGATACAGAGAATGATACACTTAAAGAAAACAACATGGCTGAATAAATGTGAGAATGAATCTTAAGTTAAGGGCAAGCTTTACAAGAACACAAAAAAGAGTATGCTATTTTTAAACCAGCAGAAGTAAATTAAATTTAAGTAATAGGAAGCTAACTCCTAATATATTAATAATTGTAATAAATGTATGTGGTTTAAATTTACCAATTAAAAAAGGCAGAGACCCTCAGATTGGATTTAAAAATCCAATAATACGTCATATACAAGAGACATTCTTAAAAAGGAAAGAAAGAAAAATGGAAAGTAAAAGGATGGGAAAACTGTATCAGGCAAATATGAATCAAGATAAGGTTGGTGTAGCAATCTTAATACTCAACAAAATGTTCAAAACAAGGCAAAACTTTCATTAACAGCAAAACAAAATGTTATATAACTGTAAAAGGAACAATAGAAAGAATATATTTCCATCATAATTAAATATGGCCCTTATATATCAAGCAAAAACTGAGGATTTTAACACAACTCTTTCAGAAACTATTAAATCAAGCATATTAAAAACAGTACAGTATAATCTTGAGATCATATACATATATATAAGTGTACGCTGAGGTAGAGATAGAGGGAGAGAGTCTTCTTGACCATACATGGAACATTTATGAAAACAAACCGTGTATTAGTCCACAAAGAAACCTCAATACGTTACAAATAACCAATATCACATGGGCTATTTTCTCTTCATATGCAATCAATAAGAAGTGAATAAGGGAGACAGCCCAAGATAGTGGCTTAGTCACACATACTATGCTGTCCCACTACAGCAAAGAACCAAGAAACCAAGTGAAACAGATACAGTTGACAATCTGAAAACCCAGAACCACAAATGGGAGGGTGAAGAATTAGATCAAACACCAAAGGGATGGAGAAACTTAATTAAAACTGTGAATGAGGAGACTTAAGGACTGTTGATACCCTGCCAGACAGCCTGGCACAGTGTGGCCATCTTGAGACAAAGACAGCAGTGTTCCTGGGTGAGGAGCACAGGAAAGCAACTTCATGGAATCATCAATAGGAGACAGAGATACTGTATAGGCAAACCCGGATTGCAGCAAGGTGAGCAGAGTGTGAAGTGGATATAAGGAGGAAAAGTGCAGGAAGGTGGATGATAGCCGTAGGGATCCAGGTGACCATAGATTTGGAGGGAGTCAGAAAACAGGGCCAGAACTACTCACCAGCAGCAGTCCGTGATAATTTGGCTGAGTGGTGCTGGTGGAGTGGAGGATCCTTGGAGTGGCAGTTAGAAAGCCCCCACCCAAAAGTGCCCCCCTCCTTGCATTTGGTCAGGACCAGGTCCCGATTGCCAGCTGCATTCTGCAGGGAGTACCCCAGAACCCATGCCAGAGACTAGAGGAACATGCTGCCGACCCAATCCCCCACCCTTCCAGTGACCAAAGGCGTGTGTCCCTCCTGCCCCTACCCAGTAATCTGTGGCACATGCTCCTACGCTGTCAGACCTACAACAAGAGGTTCATGCCCACTCCGCATCACCCCACCTGCCTGATGATCTGCAGCGTGCACTCCCACACTGTTGGATCTGTGACCAGAGGCCTGGGCCTGTTATACCCACCCTGGCATCGCCCCACATGCCCAGCAATCAGTGTGTGCTCCCAACACCGGACCAGTGGCCAGAGGCATGCAACCACTCTTCCCGCACCCTCACTGCCCTGCCCACCTGGTGACTAGCATTGTGAGTTCCCATGCCACGCTCCTGTTCACTGGTGACCTGTGCACGCTTGCCCTGACCACATGATAATCAACTGTGTGCACACACAGTGGCGAGCACAGCACAATCCATTAACCAGTGAGAACGTTCCCTGCACCCATGCCGTGGTGCCCAGCTGGACAGACACATCACTTCTTCAGCAACACCGGTCAATTCTGACAGGCACCCTCTACACCTCTGCCAAAAGATGAGCAGAACATTTCCCTAGGTATCATGAAAGATGCAAAGATTTCCATGTAAGAAGCTCAATGAATCCCATACAGGGTAGACCTTAAGAGAAAGTCACCAAGACATATGATAATCAAACTTCCCAAAACTAAAGACAAAGAAAATTCTGACAGCAGCTCGTGAAAAACAAAATACAAAGGGACACCCATAAGACTTAGTGCTAATTTCTCAGAAAAGACCATGCAGAAAAAAGGCAATGGGATGACATATATAAAACCCTGAAAGAAAAGAATTGCCAACCAATAATCATGTATCAAGAAAAACTGTATTTCAAATACGATGTCTAAACTAGGACATTCCCAGAAAAACAGAAATTAAGAGAATTTGTAAAAACCAGATCAACCTTACAAGAAATATTAAAGGGAGTCCTTTGGACAGAGATCCAATGACAGCAGACAATAACATGAGATTAAGACACACAACAGCATCATATAGATACCAGCCCAGATAAAGAATTCTCAAAAGGAAAATAAAGTTGCAAAACTGAAAACAGGGAACAAGAGATGTCAATCTGTAAACAATGGCTTCAAAACAAACAGGAGGAATAAATGGTGTAGTTACAGAACTTCAGTATGGAAAGGAAGTCATGATGATATCAAGATATAACAGACTGTTCATAACTTAAGATAAAGGTAAATTTCAGGGTAACCACAAAGAAAATTAATACATCTACTCATCAAAATAAAAACGTCTCAGTAAACACAAAATCAATAATAATGAAGCATACAAAAAGAAAATCCAAAAACAAAAAGAACTCAGCACAGAAAATTACGTGGGACAAAGAAGCAGTTAACACCACAAAAACAGCATACCAAAATGGCAGCAGTAAATTCATACCTATCAATAATCACACTGAATGTAAATGATTTAAATGCACCAGTCAAGAGTCAGAGAGTGGCAGAATGGATACATAAAACAAATATATACAGCAAACAGTAACCAAAAGAGAGCAGGAGTGGCAATAATAATCTCTGATAAACTCGACTCTAAGTAAAAACCCATCAAAAGAGACAAAAAGGGCATTATACAATGATTAAAGGGTGAATCCACCAAGAGGACACAACCATAATAAATATTTATGCACCCAATTACTGAACTCCAAAATACATAAACTCTAACAGAATAGAAAAGAGAAATAGACAATTGTACAATAATAGTAGGAGACTTTAACACACCACTTTTGATGATGGATAGAACAACTAGAAACTCAACGAAGATACAGAAGATCTAAATAACATGATCAACCAACACGACTTCATAGGCATATATAGAACACACCTCCCAACAACAGCACAGTACACATTCTTCTCGAACACACATGGATCATTCTCCAGAATACACCATATTTTATGCCACAAAGCAAGCCTCAATAAATTTTAAAAAATCAAAATAATACAAAATGCCTTTTTTAAAAAATTGTAACACTATAAAACTAGAAATCGGTAACACAAAAAAAAAACAAGGAAAAAAATAAATACATGGAAACTGAATAACACTGTCATGGATTGAAGTAAAAAAAAACATCAAAATAATACTAAATGCCTTTTGTTAATCGTAACACTATAAAACTGGAAATCAGTAACAGAAAAAAACAAGGAAAAAAAATAAATGCATGGAAACTGAATAACACTGTCATGGATTGAAGTAAAAAAAAACATCAAAATAATACTAAATGCCTTTTGTTAATCGTAACACTATAAAACTGGAAATCAGTAACAGAAAAAAACAAGGAAAAAAAATAAATGCATGGAAACTGAATAACACTGTCATGGATTGAAGTATGTCCTCCCAAAAATGTGTGTATCAACTTGGTTAGGCCATGCTTCCCAGTATTGTGTGGTTGTCCTCCATTTCGTGATTGTAATTTTATGTTAAAAGGATTAGAGTGGGATTGTAACACCACCCTTACCCAGGTCTCCTCCCTGATCCCAGGTAAAGGGAGTTTCCTTGGGGTGGGGCCTGCACCACCCTTCATCTCTTGAGAAATAAAAGGAAAGAGAAGCAAGCAGAGAGTTGGGGACTTCGTACCACCAAGAAAGGAACACTAGGAGCAGAGCACATCCTTTGGACACGGGGTCCCTTTGCCTGAGAAGCTCCTTGACCAGGGGAATATTGAGGGCAAGGATCTTCCTCCAAAGCCAACATAGAGAGAAAGCCTTCCCCTGGAGCCAATGCCCTGAATTTGGACTTGTCACCTACTAGGCTGTGAGAAAATAAATTTCTCTTTGTTAAAGTCATCTACTGGTGGTATTTCTGTTATGGCAACACTAGATAACTAAGACAAATACCTTACTTAAAAGCTGTTGGGTAGTAGAAGCACTAAAAAATGAAATAAAAAATTCTTAGAATCAAATGAGAATGAAAACACAACATACTAAAACCTTTGGGACACAGCAAAAGCACTGCTCAGAGGAGAATTTATAGCAATAAATGTGCACATCAAAATAAATAAATAAAATGCCAAAATCAATACCTTAACTCTACAACTCAAACAGAAAAGGAACAGCAAAAGAAGTCCGCAGTTGCAAGAAGAAAGGAAATAATAAAGATTTATTATATAAGATTTATAATATAAGCAGACATAAATGAAATAGAACACAGAAGAAAGAATAAGACTAGAAGTTCATTCTTAGACAAGATCAGTAAAATTGACAAACCACTGGCCAAATTGACAAAGGAAAAAAAATAAGAAGATGCGAATAACCAAAATAAGAAACGAGATGGGTGACAATGCAACAGAACCAACTGAGATGAAAAGGATCATAACAGCATACTATGAAAAATTATACTCCAACAAATTTGAAAACCTAGAAGAAATGGACAAATTTCTAGAAACACACTACCTACCTAAACTAACACTAATAAAAAAAAATAGAGGTAGAAAATTTGAATAGACCCATAATAAAAGAAGAAATTGAAGATGTCATTATATAAAATAAAATTAAAAAAAACCTCTCAACAACAACAACAACAAAAACCCTGGCCCAGACAGCTTTCCTGGAGAATACTACAAAACATTTAGAGAAGAGTTGACACCAATTCTATTCAAACTTGTCCAGAATGTAGAAATGGAAGGAATATGCCCTAGTTCATTCTATGAAACCAGCATAACCCAGCAAAGATACCACCAAAAAAGAAAATTACAGACCAATATTCCTCATAAATGTAGATGCAAGAATTCTCAACAAAATTCTAGCCAACAGAATTCAACAGCATATCAAAAAAATAATACATCATGATCAAGAAGGGTTCATACCAGGAATGCAAGGATGGTTCACCATTAGAAAATCAATCAATGTTTACCACGTAAATAAAACAAAGGAGAAGAATCACACGATCCTCTCAACTGATGGAGAAAAGGCAGTTGATAAAACCCAACACCCCTTCCTGATAAAAAATCTCAGCAAAATAAGAACAGAAGGGACATTCTTCAACATAATTAAGGGCACATATGCACAACCAACAGCCAACACTATTCTAAGTGGAGAAAGATTGAGAGCATTCCCCTTGAGAATGGGAATGAGGCAAGGATGCCCTTTACCACCACTCTTATTCAATATTTTGACAGTCCTTGCTAGACCAATAAGGCAAGAAATGGAAATAAAGTGTATACAAACTGAAAAGGAAGAAGCAAAACTATTTTTATTCACATGTGGCATGATCCTGTACTTAGAAAATCCCAGAGACTCTACAAGAAAGTTACTGGAACTAACGGAAGGATTCAGGCTATAAGATCAACACACAAAAATGAGCTGGGCTCCTATACACTAACAAGAAGGACCCAAAAAAGGAAATCAAGAAAACAAAACCATTTATAATAGCCCCCAAAAGGATAAAATACCTAGGAATAAACCTAACCAGGGACACAAAAGACTTGTACAAGCAAAACTATAAAACACTACTGTAAGGAACTAAAAGAGACCTACATAAATGGAAAAAATTGCATGCTCATGGATTGGAAGACTTAACATTGTGAAAATATCAATACTCGTGAAAAATCAAAAAGCAATCTATAGATATAATGTGATTCTGATCCAAATGCCAACAACATTCTTTAATGAAATGGAAAAACTAATCTCCAGGTTTATACGGAAAGGAAGGAGGCCCTGAATAGCTAAAGCAGTATTGAAGAAGAGCAAAGCAGGAGGCCTCACACTTCTCAATCTCAAAACTTACTATAACCCCAGTGCCATCTATACAGCCACAGTAATCAAAACAGCCTGGTACTGGTTCAATAACAGACACAGACTAATGGAATAGAATTGAGAACCCAGAAGTAAATTCATCCATCTAAGGGCAGCTGATCTTCGACAAGGGGCCAAAGTCCATTCAATGGGGGAAGAAACAGTCTCTTTAACAAATGATACTGACAAAACTGGATATCCATATGCAGAAAAATGAATCAGGATTCATACCTCACACCATGCACAAAAACTAACTCAAAATGGATCAAAAACCTAAATGTTAAAAAAAAAAAAACAGTTCCTGGTAGATAACATAGGGTAAAAACTTAAAAAAAAAAAACTTGGGGACCTAATTTTTGGTGTAGTCTATCAAATAAAACTAAAAGTACATGGATGACAGAAGATAAATTAGATAACTGGGTCTCCTGAAAATGAAGCACTTACGCTCATGAAAAAGTTTTACCAAGAGAGTAAAAGAAGAACCTACGGTCTGGGAAAAAAATCTTTGACAATGACATATCTGATAAGGGTCTAATCTCTAAAATATATAGAAAACCTCAACAACTAAAAGACAAACAATCCAATAAAAAAATGGGCAAAGGACATGAACAGACACTTCACCAAAGAGTATCTTCTGTATTTTAGTCGAGTTTCTTTCCAGATGTTCTGTCCTTTACCAAAAATGATGTGTTGAAGTTTCCTGCTATTATTGTCAAACTATCAATTTCTCTTTTCAGTGCTGTTAGAATCTGTTTCATGTATTTTGGAGCCCTGTCATTGGGTGTGTAGATATTTATTATGGTTATGTCTTCATGGTGAGTTGTCCCTTTAATCATTACGTAATGCCTTTCTTTGTCTTTTATGGTGGGCTTTGTTTTAAGGTATATTTTATCTGAGATTAGTATTGTCACTCCTGCTCTATTTTGGTAGCTGTTTGCTTGATATTTTTTTTTTGTCCTTTGATTTTTAATAAATTTATGTATTTGTTTCTAAGGTGAGTCTCTTGTAGACTGCATATTGATGGGTCCTTTTTTTTTTTTAATGATTCTGTCATGCTCTGTCTATGGGTGCATTTAAGCCATTTACATTTAGTGTGATTATTCATAGGTGTGAGTTTATTACTGTCGTTTTGTAGGGATTTTTTGGTGTGGTGTGGACTTTTTTTTTTGTTGTTCCTTTTACTATTCTGTGCTGAATTCCTTTTGTTTGTGGATTTTTTTGTTTTTTCATTTT
Source organism: Elephas maximus indicus (assembly GCF_024166365.1). NCBI lineage: Eukaryota > Metazoa > Chordata > Mammalia > Proboscidea > Elephantidae > Elephas > Elephas maximus. The sequence continues at coordinate 62,580,734 of NC_064843.1, read as the reverse complement.
TGTAGATTTTGTGTTAACTGAAACTATGTTTTTCTTTATTTTGATGAGTAGGTTTGTCTACTTTCTTTGTGGTTACCTTGAAATTTACCCCTTTCTTCCTAAATTTAAATCGGTCTTGATAATGCTTTGACTTCCTTTCCATTCGAAGGTTCTATATCTACATCGTTTATTCCCTCTTTTATTGCTGTCATTTATAGATTGACATCTCTGGTTCCCTGTTGTAAATTTTTTAGTTTTGTTTTATCCTTGGGAATTTATTATCTAGGTTGGTATCCGGCTGATGCTGTCTTATGTGCTGAATTCAGGCTGTTGTCTGATGTTGTTTGTTCTCTAATCAAACGACTCCCCTTAATTCTTGTAAGTTTGGTTTGATATTTATGTATTCCTTTTATTTCTGTTTATCTGGAAATGTCCTAATTTCAGCATCATACTTGAGTGAGAGTTTTGCAGGATATATTATTCTTGGTTGGCACTTTTTTTTTTTCTTTCCAGATTTTATATATGTCATCCCATTGCCTTCTTGACTGCACAGTTTCTGCCTAGTAATTAGAGCTTAGTCTTACTGTTTCCCCTTTGTATGTGGCTTTTCTTTTTTCTTGAGATGCTCTCAGGATTCTTTCTTTGTCTTTGGTTTTAATGAGTATGGTTATGATAAGTCTTGGTGTTTTTCTCTTGCCGTCTATGCTATATGGGGTTTGTTAAGCTTCTTGGATAGTTGGCTTTTCATCTTTCATGATATTAGGAAGTTTTCTGTCAGCAGCTCTTCAATGGTCATCTCTGCATTTTCTGTTTTCTCCTCTGTTCTGGAACTCCAATAAAATGCAAATTTTTGCTTTTGATTGTATGCCACATAATTCTCAGGGTTTCTTCATTTTTCTTTTCTCTGATTTTTCCTCAAACAAGGTGGTATCTGAGGATTTGTCTTCAATTTCACTGACCCTGTCTTCCATTGTTTCAAATTTGCTCCTAAAACCTTCTACTGCACTGTCCTTTTCTGAAATCTTGTTATTTATTTTTTGGATTTCTAATTGCTGTTTTTGTATGATTTCTAATTGTTTATTTTGACATTTTGTTCCTGTATTGTTTTCCTGATTTCTTCCATTGTTTTGTCTGTCTTTTCCATGATTTTGTCTATTTTTTTCCTTATTTTTGTCTACATTTCCCTTTATCTGTTGAAGAAAACAGAATATTAGAGTTCTGAATTCCCTATCAGATAGTTTCACTGCCTTTTCTTCTAGCAGAAGGTCATGTGGTGTTTTATTTTGGTAGCTTTCTGGAACTATCCTCTCTCTCTCTCTCTTTTTTTTTTTTTTTTAATGTTTTGATACTTTGTGCTGCCTCTGGGACATTCAGAAATTGTTTTTTTCATTTATTGATTGAGGATTTGATTGTTTCATCTTGCTTTTTTGTTTTATTTGATTTTGTCTGGGCAGGTGGGCCAGATGTGTTTTGTTGCTTGCTCACCACCTTGTCCAAGTGGGCAAGGCTGGTCACCCAGTTATGCTGAAGCAGGGCTTGTCCAGTGGAGGTGGAGGGACAGGGGTGTATAGTTCGTGGCATGAACTAGGGGCAATGGGGACAGTGTCAGTACTGCTCTGGGGCATGGCACTCAGCGCATGGTACAGATAGGCAGGAAGGAAAGGAGAGAATGTGATGTGCAGAGCTATGTGGGTGGGTGAAAGTAGAGAAAGAAGAGAGAGAGAAACAAAGGGAAAAAAAGCAAAAAAAAAGGAAGTAGAAAAAAATAAAGAGATAAAAATAAAAAAGTAAATAAAGTGATGGTGTAGTAGGATTTGGCAGGTAGGGGTGGGGCTGAACTGGCAAGGCCATGTGCTGTTGACTAGAGAGTCAGTGACTAGAGGCTGAGCAGTGTGGCTTAGCCTGTTGAGAAGTGGAGTGGGTGGAGCATGGGGCTAGGTGGTTAGAAGAAAGGAAAGGAAAGAGGGGACGGAGAGAGAAGAAACCAACCAACCAACAAACAAATAAAAAGGTAATAAACAACAACAAAATATAGTGGTGGAGTTGCCAGCCTTTGGGGATGGGGTGGAATTGGGGTGGTGGTGACCCGATGTCTCTCTCACGAGGTGGCATGGCACAGCCCATCAGAGTTAGCACAGGGCCTATGTGGGAGGGAGAAGGAAAAGAAGTGGAAAGATAAAAAAATATAAAATATGGTGTTGAGGGAGCTGGCCTGTGGTGTGGTGCAGACTCAGGGAGACTGAGCAGTACAGCACAGCCCATCAAGAAGTTGGGGGTGGCACATGGGGTTGGGTGGATGGAAGAAAGGAAAGGAAGGAAAGGAGAAAGAGAGGAAACAATAACAATAAAAACAAAACAAACAACCCAAACAAACAATAAATAAAATGGCACAGAGGGAACTAGTCAGTGACAGCAGCACAGACCTGAGGAGGCTGAGTGCAATGACTCTCCAACCCAGCTGTGCATCACGGCCACTCCAGACTGGGTGGGGGTGGTGCACAAGGCTGAGTGGGTGGGAGAAAGGAAAGGAGGAGAGAGAAGCAGCAGCAGAAGCCAAAAAAAAAAAAAAAAAAAAATCAAAAAACAAACAAAATTCACCATACCTGAAAAAAAGAACAAAACAAATAAACAAAAAAATCACAGCCTGTCAAGGAGAGAGCATGGCACACAGGGCTAGCAGGGCAGGACAAAGAGAAGGAAGGAAAGGAGAGAGAAAAGCAACAAAAAAGTCAAAAAAGCGGTACAAACAAACAAAAAACAAACCACACACACACAAAAGTATAGAGCAAACAAACCGAAAAATCACAGCCTGTCAAGCAGAGGAGTGGATGGCACATGGGGCTAACTGGGCAAGAGAAAGGAAAAGATGGGAGGGAGAGAGAGAAGCAAAAACAAAAAAAGACAAAACAAAACCAAAAACAATATCAAAACAAAGATGCAAACCAAAAACAAATAAAAAAATGGTGCTTAAGGGGCTGGCTAGTGAGGACGGGGTGGACCCCAGCAGCAGTGAGCTAGTGTCTCTCTGGCCAAGCAACCATGGCCTGTTGGCAAGCAGTGGAGGCCGCACTGAGGGAAGAAGTAAGGGCAGTTGGAAAGTGTGTATCCCTGGTTACCAGATGGTCTGTCTCCTGCTGGGAGCTCCGTGTTGCCTTCCCATACTCCCTGTCCAGAGTTCTTTGGTGGCTGTAACCCTAGGTGGTGAACTTGGCCATGTTAGCTGGTATGGGACCTCCAGTGGGCGTAGAGGGGCAAGGATGGGTAGTTTGTGGCATGAGTTGGGGTGATGGGGTGGGGCTGGGAGGCAGTGCAGGGGAGGGCGCGAGGGACAGTGTCAGTACTGCTCTGGGGCATGGCACTCAGCACATGGTGCAGATAGGCAGGAGGGAAAGGAGAGAATGTGACGTGCAGAGCTCCGTGGGTGGGTGAAAGTAGAGAAAGAAGAGAGAGAGAGACACAAAGGAAAAAAGTGAAAAAAAGCAAAAAAGGAAGTAGAAAAAAATAGATAAAAATAAAAAAGTAAATAAAGTGATGGTGCAGTAGGATTTGGCAGGTGGGGATGGGGCTGAACTGGTGAGACTGTTCTCTGTCAGTTTCGTATTCTGCTTGGTGCTTGATTGGAGTTCTTTATTCCTTCATTTGCTAATTAGGGTTCCAGGATTGATGTTTGTATCTGTTTTATTTAGTTTTTTTGGGTCTTTGCTGCAGAGGGACAGCATGGTGCTTCTGTCTATAGTGCCATGTTGGCTCTGCTCTGCATTGGTTAACTCTTGATAATCCCAAATATTTTTCTAAAGGCATTTATTTAGGATTTAAAATGAACTTTTGAGCGTGTTTATGAAAGGATTTGCTAAAAATACCCCCAGCCTTTTCTGAATGGGAGCTCAATTTATTTTTCTTTCCTTACCCAGGAACTCCATGAGAGAAAGACCTAGCAATCTGCTTCCAGAATGATTACAGCCTAGAAAACCTTACGAGGTAGTTCTCTGTCACATGGGGCCACTATGAGTCAAAATCAACTTCTCAGCACCTAACAACACCACCACTCTAAAACTTAGCTTCTTTGCACATTCCTAGGGTTTTTCCACCTGCCAGCCTGAACAGCTGTTAATTTCAGTCTTTGCATGATTTTTGCCAGTTAAGTTGGTTCAACTCACTGAAACTGAAGAAGTTTTATGGATAGTAAAAGTTTTTAAGGGACTTTTTTGAAAATGACCTATGACTCCAAGGATAACTTGTGGTGTACACACCTTCTTCTTCCTGGTTTTCAGTGTCTTCTTGGGCTCATAAGTAGGACAAGATCCTGTGTGAAGCTAACCAGCGTGAACCCTTGGATCACATAGGGCTCCATTTCACTGCCCCTCCAACTGCATCACCTATTTGTTTATAACTTAGATGGGTCCTTAGGGAGGTTTTTTCCCTCAGTTGGCCTAGATTTAATTGACAATAAGCAGAGAAAATCTTTTTGGTGTAGCAACTCCAAGGATGGAGGAATGTCATTGTAAAATGCGAATAGACGTTACAATCAGTCTGACAGGACTAAGGGCCTTCCACAAAGGAGGTTGTCAATGAGAATCTTTCCTTTGTCTCATCATGCCCCCAGCTGACAGATAGGGCTACAATTAGTTTTCAAATATTTTGGCCTGGCTGTAGGACCTGGTTTAAGAGGTAAATAAGCTCATGACAGTTTCTCCAGTCAGTGACATTCTGGGCAAAAAAAAAAAAAAAAAAAAATCTTTGTGCGGTGACATTTGGCTGTTGTAACATGAGAGGCTTAATCATTCAAATAAAGTTTCTTCTCAACTAGAGAATTAACAGCTTATTCAGCCAGTTTTTCTGCTCCATGCTGTGGCCTTTCACATTTTCGTAGAAAATTTTCATACTCTTCTTACCCTCCCCAACCTCTGGGGTGACAGAGAAGGAAACGTCAATTATGATCAGGACTTCACTTGCTGCTCTGTTACAATATGCATGGTTTAGTCAGTAGGCCTATCATGAGCAGAAGAAAATCTTAATTCTGAGTTGTCTTAATTCTTAATTCTGGTATCGCACCCTGGAGGGTGCCACACACATTCCTCCCACTTCCTACATCCCACACCATACTTCCTACATCTCTCTACCTGAGGGTGTTCTCCAGCTGTGGGACTGTGCTTGTGCATGAAATAGACCAAGAGTGCCAGGGAGTTAACACTCCAGGAGTGACCCTCAATCAACAAGGGGCAGGAATCAGTGGATAAACACCCTAGCATCCTTGGTCCTCAGAGGGACAATTCCACAATCCCTCAGAGGGTCCCCAAGGGGATTGAGCCCCAGATTCTGACTGTGGTAATCATCTTTTTAATGCAGATTAGGTTTCCTCCCACCTTATTTTTTTTACCACTTCCTTACACAGTGTCTTAGTTACCTAGTGCTGCTATAACAGAAATACCACAAGTGGATGGCTTTAACAAACAGAAATTTATTCATAACACAGTTAAGGGAGGTAGAAGTCCAAATTCAGGGCACCAGCTCCAGGAGAAGTCTTTCTCTCTCTGTCAGCTCTGGGGGGAAGGTTTCTGTCATCAATGTTCCCCTGGATCTAGGAGTTTCTCGGCATAGGGACCCTAGGTCCTGGCTCTTCTTTCTTGGTGGTAGGAGGTCCCCTTCCTCTCTGCTTGCTTCTCTCTTTTATAATCTCAAAAGAGACTGACTCAAGATAAAACCTAATCCTGTATATTGAGTCCTGCCTCATTAGCATAACTGCCTATAATCCTACTTCATCAGCATCATAGGGGTTACAATTTACAACACGTGAGATAATCATGTTAGATCACAAAATGGTGAACAACCATGCAATACTGGGGATCATGGCCTAGCCAAGTTGATACACATATTTGAGGGACACAATCAATCCATAACACAGGGCTTCATGGGATCTGCTCTCAGAGAAATCACCTGACCTCAAATCCTTGTTTTAGGGAACACAAACTCACACAGGTGGCCTGTATCATTGGCTGAAGCTGCAAGGGCTGGCCACGGAAGCCCCAGTCAATAAAGCCAGCCTTGTCTGTAGCATCCACCTTGGTGACAGGGGTTGTTTACAAATTCCCTCCACATTTCAGTTTTGTTCTTGTCCCTCATTGACAACCACCACAATCAGAGCAGGAAAATCTCTGGCAGGGCTCCTAAATACAGTTATGCACAGGTGTCCACCAAGGGATGTGACCAGTGGAGGCTGAATTACAGCTGGACCTGGTCTGCTTACCAAACCAGAACAAAGGCATGGGGCTGAGTCAGCAAAGGAAAGGGAGCTTTTTGCTAATTGGTCCATCCAGAGGAGCACCTCATACCAGTAATCGCACAGTAGCAGCTTTTCTAAATTTCCCAAAGATTCTTTACGTCTGTTGGCCTTGGCCAATGAAGGATCACCAGCTGTGGCTTCTTCCCTGGGTCCTGCCTGCCTTCCTGAGGAAAACACTATGTGCTGCCCAGGCCGAGGTCTCAAGACACTCGAGGTCCTTTTCCTTGAGGACTTTGCGCTCCAGGGATGATCATCTGCAAGGAACTTTTTGACCAAAAAGTCTTGAAAAAACTGGGGCTAAGATCAACTCCTATTATCACACCATAAAAACAATTGCAACACATTATAGGTGTGTGTTTTTCGTTAAATTGATTTGTATAAACTCATATTCATGTGTTATTGAAAGTAAATAACTGGAACAACATACTGGGCAGTGTCTGTTAAAACTTAACACATGTGTGCCAACAATTTCATTCACAGGAATAGATTCAAGAAAAATGCTTGGATATGTCCACGAAAAATATGTTAAGGCTGTGTAAGGAAATAAAAAAAGAAATTGCCGCATCTGATAAGATCTGATATGGCCAGTTTGAGGATTGGGTGTGATTCCTTGGTTGCTGGTTCTGATTTCACCATAGTGGCATCCATCTTCCATGCTATTTCTAAGAGAATGATGTCTGGTAACCATGACATAATTACACTGTGACTCCCCTGAGGGAAGAATGTCCAGTAATAATGACATAACTACACTGTGACCCCCTCCCCATCACATATCTTTGTAATTACCACACTATAACCAATCTAAGAAAGGTACATATATCCTTTTAAGCCAGTCTCCTTGGGAGCTTGCATTACAGGAAGTCCTGCCTTATGAGTTCCTGCCACAGGAAGTACTACCTTGTAATGATCTACTACCAATCAAGGAGTGTCTTTTGGTAATCTAAGCCTGTATTTATCAATCAAGTAATGTCTTTTGATGATCTAAGTTTGTAAATACCAATCAAAGAATGTGCTTCATATCCTATGTTCCCCTCTTATAAATCATCACTGCTAAGTTGCCATTTTGGACTACTGGATTCCACTGCATGGATTTTGGTCTATCCCCTGCTTGATCTGATCCTATATTTTCAATAAATCTCTCAGTTTTACACTAATCAGGGTACAGATAGTTACACTATGACATTTAACAGCATATTCGGCAGGGTTTCTGAAGGAATATTATCTTTTGCATTCCTAAGAAGTCATGGAACCAGCTTGCCCTGGTACAAGCAAGGGCCCTGTGTGCCCAGAATCATCTCAAAATCTTAGGGTTTGCTGGAGGTAAGCCTCTCGGATCAAAGCCTCTGCTTATTTTGAAGAGGGCTCTTTGAGAGATTTATTGGCTATTTTTTCTCTACACTTTCATTTTTGCTTGTTTCCTGAATATCTTACTGGGTTCATTACCAAATTAAGTTTGGTGGGACTTTCATCTCATGGCTAGTCTATTTTACTGAATTCCCTTTTCCTTCTGGTGCACCGTAAGGTTTATGCTTGCATTTGGGTCTTAAATACTAGCATATTTCTCCATAAGATGGAGAATGCCATGTCCAGAAACAAGACCCCCCATGGGTACTCTTGCCGATTATATGACCAAGCATTATGGCTCTGGTTCCGTCTTGTATTTAGTCCAGTGCATGCACTTATGGGGGAAAATTTAAAGGACTAGTGACCATTGTGGGGGTCATTTGAGTTAACTAAGTTGAACTTTCTGTACAGCAAATTAGAGACTAAGGGCTTATGAATAAAACTAAAGCAATGGGAGGCATTTTGTAACTGGTACTTGAAGCTTCTGAAAGAAATCATAATGACAAATTCACTTCCTTGCACAAAACTGTTTCGAAACAAGCTAAACAAATTAAAGAACTGTGGTATCAGAGCTCTATAACTTCGATGAATACCTACCTGGCAGAAGCCCTTATACTCACTCTTTCCCAAAATAGCTCCCTTTCCAAAATAGCCCCCTTTTCCAAAATGTCTGCCTTTCTCAAGATGGCTGCCTTTTCCAAAATGTCTTCCTTTCCCAAAATGATGAAGTCCCAGTGTCTGTAGTTCAACCCCAGCCTCTAATACCAGGCTCCCCTCCTTTCCTTCTGTTCTACCCTTTACCTACCTACTCTACTGAAACCCCCATTATTGAACCTCCATACTAGCTCAAGGAATCTCTAGAAGAAGTAAAACCCGTTTGTGAAAAGCCTTTTAAAGTCAAATATCCTGAAGAGGCTCAGAAGCTACCACGAGTTACTTTTGCCCCATGATCAAATGCAGAACTTCGCATTGTTGTTAAGGAACTTCCTTGCCCTCACAAAGATCCCCCAGAGGTGAGTCACTTTACAGTAATTGATCTTGGAAGTGCTTTTCTTTTTTTAGTATTCCAGTCCATCTGGACAATCAATATTTGTTTGCCTTCACTTGGGGGGATCAACAGTTTACCAGAACTGTCATGCCCCAAGGTTTTACTGAGTCCCCCATCTACTTTTCTCAGATTTTACATGCAGATTTACAGACTTTACAGTTCACTCAGGGGCCTGCATTAATACAAATACACTCAAAAATTTAGAATCTTTGCTGATACCTACAAACCTAGTCCAGAAGACTTATATAATTTAATAAATTCACTAATAGGGCCAGGTGATGCTCAAAGGTAGATGGAAAAAGCCCAGTGGAAAACTTCTACAGAATCTCTAACCATCTAGTTTAATTTTTCTGGCTTGGAACTAATAGCACAGACCAAAGCTATTGTCACAAATCTTATTGAAGCTATCCCAAAGGTTTTTCCTTGAAAAGTAGATTGGAGCAAGGTTCAGGGTTATAAACAAAATGAAGATGAAAATGTTTATGATCATAGGGACTGTTTGACTAAACTTCTTCAAGAACAGTTTGGTTTAAAGATAGAAGAATCTGGATCCCATATTTCTATCAGTTCCCTTCTTGTCAGTGGCCTCCATCTGGAGCTTGATGATTTAGTCAAATGCCAGAAATTAGTTTGGGAAAATGAAAACACTTTACAGTTGTCCACTCTAGCCTTTAAGCTGTCTCAAACTCTTCTACAGCAGACTAGGGAAGCTGAACAGAGAACTGAAGTTAAAATCAACTTATGGCCCTGCAGTTACAGCAGTTTCAGGTTCAAAATAATTTCCCCACACAAAACAAGTTCACCAGGCACATGGCTAAGACTGGGCCCAGTAACTTGCCCCTTGTTTGTTACTACTGCAAAAAGCCTGGACATTTTAAGAGGGAGTGTTTGAAACTAAAAAATAAACTGGTCAACCAAAATCCAGACATAACCCAGAAGCAGGTAGAATGAAGGTGCTCCGGGGACAAATCAGGAGCTTTTCCTATGGTAACACTAAGTTTTCAGGGAGAAACTCTGTTCAGATAATTGGGGATCCATGTAAATTTTTAATTGACCCAATTGCTACCTTATCTGCCATAAACTCCACAAATTTACAAAAGCCCTTGCCTTGAAGTAATAAGACCTCAAGAGTCACAGGGGTTGCTGATCAAGAACAAATTTCAACTCATTTCTAGCCAGTTTCTTTATCTTCTATAGAGGAAGGCACCCGTTTTTACTCAGCTTGGTTACTCCAGTAAATTTACAGGAACAGGAGAAATGCTATTAGACGTACCTGAAGCTAATCAACAGAGACTGTATGATAGAAAATACTTTAAGTGAAGAAGCCTATTGCTATTTACAAGCACTCAGCTTACCACCATAAGAGGGTCATTCTCCTACTTTTTTCAATTATATGTAATACCTTTCTCTGTACCTGAAAGTTTACAGGCCACTACTTCTACCAATGTTGGTTGGGCCCTATCAGCTGAACCAATTAAAATTCAAATATATACTTCTAAACATTTACCTAAAATTTCTTAATACCCTTTAAAACGAAAAGCTAAGGAAGGACTTGTTCCTATAATTCAAGACTTTTTGGCTAAAGGCTTAATAATCCCTTGCACCAGTCTTTGCAACACTCCAGTTTTCCCTGTTAAATCCAACAATTGGGGCTGGAAATTTGTACAAGGCTTGAGTGTTATTAATTGTATAGTAATTCCAAGATTCCAAGTATTTCCTAATTCTCACCTACTTCTCTCTAATGTTCCCCAGAAATGACTCACTTTACAGTAATTGATCATTGCAGTGCTTTTTTTTTCTCCTTCAGTATTCCAGTCCATCTAGACAGTCAATATTTGTTTGCCTTCACTTGGGGGAGACCAACAATTTACCTGGACTGTCATGTCCCAAGATTCTACTGAGTACCTCACTTATTTTTTCTCAGGTTTCACATTCAGATTTACAGACTTTGCAGTTCACTCAGGGGTCTACATTATTACCACATGTGGATGATTTACTGGTGTGCTATAACTCTCAGCAGGCATGTCTTACTGGTAGTATCCTATAGTTACAACATTTGGCCAGAGGTGGTCACAAAGCCTACAGAGAAAACTTAGTCTAACATTTTGTTAAGTACATGGGACATACTATTTCAGGAAAAAGTGTTACTATATACCCCAAAATAAAAGAGGCCAACTTAGCTTATCCTATCTTTACAACCAACAGTTAAGAAAATTTCTAGAACTTTGAGGTTATTGCAGAACTTGGATACTTAATTTTTCTTTGCTGGCTTAACCTCTTTACCATTATCTAAAGAGTTCAGAGCCTGACCCCTTCTGGCTTTCTGATGATGGCCAAAAGACTCAACTAAAAGAAGCATTAGTTAACACTCCTGCTCTAGGTTTTCCTATTATAATTTGAACTTCCCACTTCTTGCCCACTAGACTTCTGGGAATGCTCTAGGAGTCCTCACTCAACAACAAGGAGGACAAGAGAGACCCATTTGTTATAGCATTCATCTGGCTATCCTCCTTGCCTTAGAGCAGTTGCTGCAACCACTAGACTAGTTGAAATCACAGCAGATATTGTTTTAGGGAAATTTTTTTATGTTTGTGTCCCTCATGTGGTGTCAGCCATTTTAAATTCAACACTTCCTCAGCACCCGTTGGCCAGCAGGCTGATGTACGGTAACTTCTCTGAATCTAGCTACATTGTTACCTTTACCTAATAATGATGACAATCTACCCCATGAGTGCTTATATCTTACCAAACAACTTTTGTCTCCTAGACTGGGTTTACAAAAAACCCTGTTAATGAATTCTGATTTAGTACTATTTATTGATGGGTCATGTGTAAAGCCTGAACCTAGCAGTTCTCATTACAAGGGAGGATATGCTGTGACACCTCAACCAAATTCCTCAAAAGTGGCACCATTTTTGAAGTCAGTTCAGCTCACCAAGCTGAACTAATCGCACTAATGAAGGCTTGCAAACTGGCTTCTGGATGGTCAGTAAATATTTTTACAGACTAAACAGACGTTTCTTGAGTTACCCTTGATTTTTGCATGTTGTGGAAACAAAGGGGCTTCCTAATGTCTTCTGGGACTCAAATTAAAAATGGGTGCTTAATAGCAGACTTCTTACAAGTCCTTTTGCTCCCCTCTGAGATTGCTGTAATTAAAATCCAGGCCTACCAACCCATAGGAGGGCCACAAAGAGAGGAAATTAAAAGAAATGACTTAGCTGACAAAGCACCTGAACAAGCTGCTTTCCAATCATTCTTTAAAAATTTCACTCTCATTCATGACCAAAATAATTCCACTTGCAATCATGATGAAAAGTAGAGAATACATAATAATAATAGAACAGTTAGCATGCCTATAAATATGGCATCTCTAAAATTTTGTCCACCAAAATTTGACCCAAAAGAAATTTCAGAATCACTTTTTAAAGACCAATAATTAACTTTCACAGAGGAAATTAGAGAATGGGAACAGACTGGCTGTCACCAGGACTCAACCACTGGATCATGGATCAGGTCTAATAAAAAACCTGTTTTGCCAGAATGCTTACCTGTTCCTATGGTTAGAAATGACTGACATGATAATATAGGGATAATGACAGATGAACTCATCAGGGCTTTAGGAGCCCATTGGTAGGGAGATTTTTGTCATTGTAGACTATGTGTTTTTCTCATAGTTTTAAAGATTACCCTCCCACTTGTTTCAATCTTGTTAAAGTGCCTCACAAGCTTTTAACAGTTATGTATGGTCCCTCACATTGGGAACTGCTTTATATGATGAACAGCCTTTTAGCATGTGTCATGGATTGAAGTGTGTCTCCCCAAAATGTGTGTATCAACTTGGTTAGGCCATGATTCTCAATGTTCTGTTGTTGTCCTCCATTATGTGATTGTAATTTTACGTTAAGAGGATTCGGGTGGGATTATAACACCACCTTACTCAGGTCATCTCCTTGATCCAATGTAAAGGGAGTTTCCCTGGGGTGGGGCCTGCAGCACCTTTTATCCCTCAAGAGATGAAAGGGAAGCAAGCAGAGCGTTGGGGACCTCATACCACAAAGAAAGCAGCACCAGGAGCAGAGTATGTTCTTTGGACACGGGGTCCCTGAGCCTGAGACACTCCTCAACCAGGGGAAGATTGATTACAAGGACCTTTCTCCAGAGCTGACAGAGAGAGAAAGACTTCCCCTGGAGCCAACACCCTGAATTTAGACTTGTAACCTACTAGACTGTGAAAAAATAAATTTCGCTTTGTAAAAGCCATCCACTTGTATTTCTGTTATGGCAGCAGTAGATGACTAAGACAGCATACTTGTAGAGAATCCCTATAGGCCTGGAGGAATTGCCTTAAAGGATTTATTTGAGCATAAAAAATCAGCCCCAGCTGATGAGGTTGAGAAATGGAAAAACAAGGCCACACCCAGTGCCTCACGTCTAAGATATGGATGGGACTCAGTGAGACCTTAGTTCTCCCTAAATCCCTGAAAGCCCCTGTACTTGAGGCAGTACACGTGAATATTCATTTGGGAAGAGATAAGATGACAGAAAAAAAAAATTTTAAAGAAATATTGGTGGGGGCATTTCTGAAGCCACTGAATGAATGGCGTCTCAATATTCTATTTGCTGTCAATTTAATTCAGGTAAATCTTATAAAGCTCCACCTAATAGATTTACCTTGCCATCAGGACCAATGCTTTAATGGCAGATTGATTTTATACAAATTCCTCCCCCGCCCCAACTGATTACAAGTTTGTATTCGTAATGATTTGTAGATTTTCTCACTGGATAGAAGTTTTCCCCAGGCAGAGAGCTTCTGCTGTGTTTGTGGTTAAGAAAATTCTTGAGAATATTATCCCCACTTGGGGAGTCCCAAGGGTCATTTGTAGTGACTGAGGCACCCCTTTTACTGGGCAAATAATTAAGGAAATATGTAAAATCTTCCCCATTTCTCAAAGGCTTCATTGTCGTTATCACCCTCAATCCTCTCATCTAGTTGAAAGAACTAATTGTATAATAAAAACTCAACTGGCCAAACTTTTCAAATCTTTACAACTGCCTTGGACTAAGGTGCTGCCTCTGGTCCTTTTAAATCTAAGAACCACTCCACTTGGACTTCACACATTGACTCCTCATGAAATTATTACTGGATGGCCAACGGCTCTCCCCTATTAAGTGACATGCTGTGATTTAAATTTAGTTCAATCTGATTTGTTTCAATATTGTAAGTCTTTGATTCAATATTCTAAAGAATAAAAGTTAAGGAAGCTTTATAATCAAAAGCAAGAAATATCTAAATTACCCAATGTTCAACCTGGAGATAGTGTTTACTGGAAAAGACACCAATTAAAAGATTCTCTTGAACCTTTATGGAAAGGACTTTATTAGGTCTTTCTCACTGATCTTTGTGTCACTAAATTATAGGAAGTTAAGGCCTGGATTTATTTATTCCAACTGAAGGAAGCCCTGACTCCTGAATGGGACGTTGAGCCTCAGGAGGGACTGAAACTAAAATTCAGACATCTCCAGGAAGAGAAGAAGGTGACTGCTGGGTAGCCCACTTTCCCAAGATTGCCAGGCCTGACCGGAAACTGCCTATGCAGGCTGCAGTAAAAGTTGGACTGGTTGTCTTCTTAGTTATCTTTTTTGGGATCTTAGTATTGTTAGCAGTTATGCATGATTGTGGAATTATATCCTGGTACTTTTGGTGATTACATTATGCCAATTGTTATCTTTGAAATAAGTTGTTTAAATGAGGGTTTTAACTCTTTTGAATTTTCTTAGTCACAGGGATCATAATTTTTAGTTGTGGGTATTTTGATGGTTATAATGCCCTAACTCATCTGTAGAACTGCCTTCTGACCATTATAGTCATTTTTGCTTAATTTGAATTTATAACTTGCCATTGCTTTTGAAATAGCTTTTGTTTCATAAACTTGAACTTTTAGGATGAAAAAAATTAGCTGTAGAGGCACTAAGAATTTGTCTTCCGATTACCCTAACTCTTTTTTGTTGTCACTGGGCTCCAACTGTGAGGTATTCTTCCTTGTTTTAATATCTATCTGTTCTTCCCCTGAAAACCCAAACTTCTTTTTATAACACCGCTTTTAGAGAATGTTATATTTCTTATTAGCTGTCTGGGCTTGCAATCCATATTAGTTCTTTTGTTTTAAATTCTAATTACATTTTTATAATTGTTACCACTATTTATATACTATTAACCCCTTGCTATTGATGCTATTCAGATCAATTTAGTAAGACACATGAATGTTGGAGTAACATTGTATCTTTATATCATTAGCATTCTAATTATATTTGTCCTTTATTGGTTAGTATCCTTTATATCCTCCTTCAGCCCTTTCACTGCTGAAGTTTATTTTGTCACCACTATTATTTGTATGTTAGTAGCCTTTGTTTATTTCTTTTGGGCTGTGTTTCTCCACTATGAAGGCCTTCTAAACTTTCTGCCCGTACGACTGTTCATTGCAGCTTCCTTTAATTCGTGACATGAAAATGTCTTTGTTAATCTTGCTCAGGCAGTTGCACAATCCACAAATCTGGCTTAACGCTTGATCTGTTACCCTTTTACCCAAAACTGTACATGAAAGCTCAGATCCACTAGCCACTCCCATACTGAATTATAGCTTTTTCCCCCCTGCTACTGTCAGTTTTATCATCTCCTTTAGGTGAGCCATATGTGTGAGACTGTGGCATCCTCCTGAGATACTGACCAGCCCCATGGCCCATGTTTCATCCTGACTCAGATTAGAGCTAAACAGTGTTCCAAAATACCCTTGATCTCCTCTTCAGATTGTAAAAATGAGCCCTTAATTTTATATAATGCCACTCCCAGATATTGGAACATGCCTTTTCCAGGAAATTTAACAGAATACCTACAAGGAAAAAGGTCTTTTTGTGTCCAAATGTGGAATAAGCTAAGGTTAGGATGACTGTCTATTTGCAACAACTCCAACTCCTTGACAGAGAATTGGCTTGAACAGACAAATAAAACCAACCCTTTCCCAGGTAAAGATGCCAGGACCAGCATAGTATGTGTCCCATATGGATGTGTATTTTTATGTGGAGGATCAAGATACCCCACGTTTACCAATCTGAATCCAAATAATGAGTCCTATACCTGGGCTTTATCCTGTTTGGATGGTTGGAATATGACAGGCCAATATACTTTAGGTCATATGGAAATCCCTTTGGACATCTATTCTTACAATGGCAGTTCATGTTGGACTGACACCTGAAACTATTAGAAAGGAGAGAGTCAAGAAATGAGCAAGGAAGAGATGGAGGGAACCACTTAAAGGGGCTCCCTGGTTTAGGTTATAGTTTTTTGAGGATATTCTTCCCTTGGTGTACAGTAGGAGATTTAGAACATGCTGTCCATAACATCTCCAGAACCATGGAAAGAATAACAGATGATGTTGCCGAGTGATGACTCCTCAAGAGAAGTCACTGAACTCACTGTAGTGGATTGAATTGTATTCTCCCAAAATTTCTGGCAACTTGGTTAGGCCATATGTGGTTGTCCTCAGTTTTGTGATTTCCTTATGTGTTATAAATCATAATCTCTGCCTGTGGTTAAAGAGGATTAGGGTGGGGTATAACACACTTGTTCGGGCCACATCCCTGATCCAATGTAAAAGGAGTTTTCCTTGGGTGTGGCCTGCACCACCTTTTATCTTACAAGAGATAAAAGGAAAGGGAAGCAAGCAGAGAGTTGGGGACCTCATACCACTAAGAAGGGAGCACTGGGAGCAGAGCATGTCATTTGGACCTGGGGTTCGTGTGCAGAGAAGATCCTAGTCCCGGGCAAGAGTGATGAGAAGGACCTTCCTCCAGAGCCGACAGAGAGAGAAAGGCTTCCCCGGGAGCTGATGCCCTTAATTTGAATTTCTAGCCTACTACCCACCACAGACTGAGAGAAAATAAATTTCTCTTTGTTAAAGCCTTCCACTTGTGGTATTTCTGTTATAGCAGCACTAGAAGACTAAGACACTTGCTAAAGTAGTTTTGGATAGTCAAACTTCCCTAGGTTTCCTGTTAGCCCAGCAAGGAGGGGTCTATGCTCTTGCTAACACCTCTTGCTGCGCCTGGATTAACACCTCAGGAGACGTGGAACAAGATATTAGACAAATTTGCCAGAAGGCTACTTGGCTCCCTATACTTCAACCCTCAGACTACTCTTTTCTAGATATTTTCAGCTGGTTACCTTCAGGCTTTGGGTCATGGGTTAAGTCTATATTGTCAGCCAGATTAAGAATACTTATTGTCATTGTTGAGCCCTGGTGGTGCAGTGCTTAAGAGCTTAGCTGCTAACCAAAAAATTGGCAGTTTGAATCCACCAGTTGCTCCTTGGAAACCCCATGGAGCAATTCTACTCTGTCCTATAAGTTTGGTATGAGTCAGAATCAACTCAATGGCAACGGGTCTTTAAGTTATTTTCATTGTAATGATTGTAGGGACTATTAAATATTATGTGAAACTTCTGACACATGTTGTTGCCCAAAAGACCCATTTAATGCCTATGAAAAGAATAGTTGTACATTGAGAGTACTTATATTTCAGATGGGCTCAAGCCCACTCCTTGAGTAAGCCATTAAAATGTCATGTTATTCCTCTAATGTGGCCTGCCTTGCACTAACCCCCAAATAGTAAAACCACAGGAGCAAGAGGCTAAACCTATGGAGTAGTGAAGACATCAAATAATGTCCATCTACCTTTTCACAATGTTCTGTTGCTATTCATAGTTTAATTTCATTTTTTTAATCCCCCGTTGACACCCCTGGGAGATATAGTCAAGAGATCAAATGATGTGTTACATTTGGACAAGTCTGCTGCAAAAGACTCTTTTAAAATGTTAGAAAGCAAAGATGTCACAATGAGGACTAAGGTGCATTTGACCCAAACTGTAATATTTTCATATGCCTCATATACATGTGACAGTTGGACAGTGAATAAGGAAGACTGAAGAAGAATTTACCTCTTCGTATTAGGTTGTTGGCAAAAAATATTGAATGTGCTTTGGGCTTCCAAAAGAAAGAACAAATATGTCTTGAAAGAAGTACCAGGCAGGAGTTCGTTCTGTTGTTTGTGGAGTTACTATGAGTTGGAGTCAACTCAATGGCACCTAACAGTAATAAAAACCTTCTCACACATGTAGCATCCAAGGTCTTAAAGGCTTATTAAATAAGCATCCATCCAGAATAAACATGCTTAAAGTACATGCAGAAGAAAGCCTTCTTTCAGAATAGTGGTCAGTGAACTGAACAAAGAATTTCTCTCAAAATCTTTGATCAAAAGAAGGGAATGTGTAAGGGAATTAAAAAAAAAAATTGAGGTACCCGATAAGGTCTGAAATGGCCAGTTTGAGGATTGGGTGCTATTCCTTGGTTGCTGGTTCCATTTTCACCCTAGTGGCAGCCATCTCCCATGCTGTTACTAAGAGAGAAATGTCTGGTAATGATGATATAACTACACTGAGACCCCTCCCCATCACATACCTTTGTAATTACCACACTGTGAAAGATATGTATATGCTTTTACACCAACCTCCTTCAGAGCTTGCATTACAGGAAGTCCTGCTTTATGAGTTCCTGCCACAAGAAGTAATACCTTATAACGACCTACTACCAATCAGGTAATATCTTTTGATGATTTAAATTTGTAAATACCAATCAAATAACATGTTTCATGTCTTTTGCTCCCCTCTTATAAAACTTCACTGTTGAGTTGCCAATTTGGATTATTGGATTCCACTGCATTGATTTCAGTCTATCCCCAGCTTGAGCTGATCATATCTTTTCAATAAATTTCTCACTTTTACATTAATCAGAGTACGGATGGCTACTCTATGACAAGACTCACAGCCCTGATTTCAAAACATATGACAAAGCAACAGCAATCAAGACAATGTAGTACTGGTGTAGGGTAGATAAATAGATCAATAAAATACAATTAAGAGTACAGAAATAAATCCATGTGTCTATGGTCAGCTGACAAGAGTGCCAAAACCATTCAATGTGCTAAGAATAGTCTTTACAACAAATGGTGCTGGGGCAATTGAATAGCCACTTAAAAGATTGAAGTTGAACTTTTACGTCACACCAAATACAGAAATTAACTCAAAATGGATCAAAGACCTAAATAAAAGCTAAAAATATAAAGCTCTTAGGAAAAAACATAGAGGTAAATCTTCATCACCTGGGTTTTGGCACTGACACCAAAAGGATGCTCAACAAAAGAAAAGATGAATAAATTGGTCTTAAACTAAATTAAAAATTTTTGTGCTTCAAAGGACACTAACTGTTATGGATTGAATTGTGTCACCCCCAAATATCTGTCAACTCAGCTACGTCATGATTCCCAGTATTGTGTGATTGTCCACCATTTTGTCATCTGATATGATTTTCCCATGTGTTGTAAATCCTATCTCTATGATGTTATGAGATGGGGTTAGCAACAGTCATGTAGACTCAATCCACAAGACTAATCTACAACTTAAACCAATCTCTTTTGAGATATAAAAGAGAGAAGCAAGCAGAGAGAGAGGGGAACTTCACACCACCAAGAAAAAAGCACCGGGAGCATAGTGCATCTTTTGGGCCCAGGGTCTCTGTTCTGAGAAGCTCCTCAACCAGGGGAAAATTGTTGAGAAGGACCTTCCTCCAGAGCTGGCAGAGAAAGAAAGCCTTCCCCTGGAGCTGGTGCCCTGAGAATTAGGACTTCTAGTCTCCCAGACTGTGAGAAAATAATTTTTTTTGTTAAAACCATCCACTTGTGGTATTTCTGTTATAGCAGCACTAGATAACTAGGTCAGAATTTGGTAGTGAGTGTGGGGTGCTTCTCTAACAGATACCTAAAATGTGGAAGCAGTTTTGAAACTGAATGGATACAGGACTCAGGAAATGAGGAGAGCTGTTACACTGGAGGCAGTACAGATGGCTAGAAGCAGCATCAGAGAACTGACAGCATCAGAGAACCAGCAGCAGCAGAGAACTGGCAGCAGCAGAGAAAAGGCAACAGCAGAGAAATGGCAGCAGCAGGACCAGGAGACCAGCATGAGAGACTGCTGGAGCTGACCCACAGAGCAAGAGAGCTGCGTGTCTTTGAGCAGGAGGCTTTCTGACTGAGTGGGGTACCTTTGGGCACTTATTGGTGGAGCTAGGCTTGCTGACCCAAGGAGTGAGAGAGCTGAGCACCTTCAGGCTGACGTTTACTGGCGGAGTGGGGTGCCTCCAGGCACTTGTCAGAGAAGCTACAGAGCTTTGGAACACTTGCCCCAGTAAGGGCGGAGGGGCCAGGAGGCCTAGAAACCAGGAAGCAGAAGCTGAAGAGACTAGGAACACAGGAAGCAGAGCTGCCTCCGTTTCAAAGGATGGATTCGTCACTCAAATGGACTAGGAGAGTGATGTACCCAAAGCTGAGGGAGCAGAGTTGTTGTTTCAGTGGGCCTCGAAGGTGGAGCTGAAGCCCATGGCTGAGGGGCCTCCACTCAGAGTCTAGGGGGCAGGGCCATTGTGTAAATGGTCCCAGAGAACAGAGGGTTTTTTTCAAGCCTTGAGGGGTAATGTAATATGTTTTGTTGACTTGCTTAGTGCCTATTATGCTTTCTTTCCCTCCATTTTCTCCCATTTTTTAACGCAAATGTCTAGCTTGTACTTGTTCTATCATTGTCCTTTGGAAGCAGATACCTTGTATTCTAGATTTCATAGATGAAGAGAAATTTTTTGGATTTTGGACTTGGAGTTGAATTGACTTTTGATATGATACAATGGGGTGAATATGTTTTACATGTGGCAAGGACATGAATTTCTGGGGGCCAAAGGATGGAATGGCATGGATTGAATTGCGTCCCCCCAAATATCTTTCAACTCTGCCAGATCATGATTCCCAGTATTGGGTGATTGTCCACAATTTTGTCATCTGATGTGATTTTCCTATGTGTTGTAAATCCTATCTCTATGATGCTAATAAAATGGGATTATTGGCAGTTATGTAGACTCAATCTCCTAGATTAATCTACAAGTTTAAGCCAATCTCTTTTGTGATATAAAAGAGAGAAGCAAGCAGAGAGACAGGGGGATCTCATACCACCAAGAAAAAAGTGCTGAGAGCATAGCTCATCCTTTGGACCCGGGGTCCCTGCACTGAGAAGCTCCTCGACTAGGGGAAGATTGATGACAAGGACCTTCCCCCAGAGCTGACACAGAGAGAAAGCCTTTTCCTGGAGCTGGTGCCCTGAATTCAGACTTCTAGCCTCCTAGACTGTGAGAGGATGAATTTCTCTTTGTTAAAGCCACACACTTGTACTTCTGTTATAGCTGCACTAGATAACTAAGACACTAACAATAAAGTGAAAAAACAACCCACAGAAGGGGATAAAATAATTGCAGATGTTATATCTGATAAAGGACTCACATCTAGACTACACAAAGAACTTACACAACTCAATAATAAAAAAAAACCCCTAATTTAAAAATGGGCAAAGGATATGAATAGGCATTTCTCCAAAAAAGATATTTGAATGGTAAATAAGCACATGAAAAGATGTTCAACACCATTAGCCATTAGGGAAATGCAAAACAAAACCAAAATGAAATATCACTTCACACCGACCAGCATGGCTAGAAGAAAAGATAATAACAAGTGTTGGCAATGACGTGGAGAAATTAGAACATTTATACACTGCTGGTGGGAAAGTAAAATGTTGCAGCCACTTTGGAAAATACTATGACATTCTTCAAATGTTTGAATATAGAGTTGCTGTGTGACCCAGCAATTCCATTCTTAGGTGTATGCCCAAGAGAAAAAAAAATACGTTCACACAAAAACTTGTACATGAATGTTTATAGCAGTATTCATAATAGCTGAAAAGTGGTTGTTGTTGTCGTTAGATGCCATCGAGTGGGTTCCAACTTACAGCAACTCTATGTACAATGAAACACTGCCCAGTCCTGTGCCATCCTCACAATGGTCATTATGCTTGAGCCCATTGTTACAGGTATAGTGTCAGTCCATCTTGTTGAAGGCCTTCCTCTTTTTCACTGGCCCTCTACTTTACCAAGCATGATGTCCTTCAACTGATGAATGACTAAACAAAATATGATATTCTATGCAATGGAGTATTATTTGGCCATGAAAAGGAATAAAGTACGGATACATGCTACAATATAGATGAACTTTGAAAATGTTAGCTAAATGAAAGAAGTCAGTCACAAAAGACCACATATTGTATGATTCCATTTATATGAAATGTCTACAGCAGGCAAATCTATAGAGACAGAAAGCACACTGGTGGTTGCTTGGGGATAGGGGGACGGGATTTGAGGAATAGGAGGGCAGTAGCTAAAGAACATGGGCTTTCTTTTTGAGATGATAGAAATGTTCTAAAATTGACTGTGGTAATGGTTGCATATATCTGCGAATATACTAGAAACCATTGAATAGTACACTTTAAATGGGTAAATTGTATGGTATGTAAATGCACCTCAGTAAAGCTATTAGTACAGAAGAATATGCATAGCAGCTTTGTTTGTAATAGTTGCAAATTGGAAACAAGCCAAATACTCATTCACGATAAAATAGATAAATAAATTGTGCCATATCATTCAACGGAGCCCTGGCGGTGCAATGGTTAAGAGTTCAGCTGCTAATCAAAAGTTCATCGGTTCAAAGTCACCAGCCACTCCTTAGAAACCCTATGGGTCAATTCTACTCTGTCCTACAGGGTCGCTATGGGTAGGAATCAACTTGACAGCAAGGCAATGCGTTTGGTTTAATGGTATATCATTCAGTCATAAAAAAGAGTGAATGATTGTTACTAGCAATGGTACAGAGGTATGATATGGGGAGAGGGAAGCCAGACAGAGAAGTAGACCTCCTGGAAGACTCCAGTTATATGGATGTAGCTGTAGTGCACTCATTGCCCAGCTATGGGGGGTGTTCATAGCTGGCAACAGTAGCTGAGCCTTTCTTCCAGTTGTTGACCTGGCTGAAGACCATCTTGCCTATGGTCACACCCCATTCCTGGGGACAATCCATCTCCCATGATTGGTCAGTGTGGAGGTATAAAGTACCAAGCCCTTGCTCCAATGTGGGACAACTTTATCACAGCCCCAGAGGTCCCCATAGGTGCACATGAGGTCTGTGACTGCATCCAGCCCAACTTCTCCCTGCTTCCCTCATGCCCTCCTGGGTGCTCAAGAGGTTGTAATCTCCTGAACTCATCCTCCAAAACTTCCTGCTGCAAATTCCTATTTCAGCCTCTGCTTTGGGGACAATGAAGATCAAGATCAAACAAAACTAAGGAATGATATTGGCATTCAGAAGTGATGATGCTCTCAGGCGGGGAGGGTGCAGCTGTAGCCTAGGAAGGTACCAAGGAAAAGTTATGGGGGTCTGTAAATGTGGTATATCCCAATCTAGATTGTGGTTACATAGGTGTATATTTATGCAAGAAAATTCCATGAGTGCAATGGTTAAGATTATGTGTCAACTTGGCCATGATTCTCAGTGTTTTGGAAGTCATATAATGTGATCACTTTCATGTTGAGATTTGATATGTGATCACCCCCATGATGGAATCTACTGTGAGTAGCCCATCAGTTGAAAGAGAGTTTCCTTAGGCATGTGGCCTGCATCAAACATAACTGGACATTTTGGCAAGGCTTGGGGACTTTTTGTTTAAGCTGGACCCTGCAGCTGGCTCCTGTTCCTCTCACCTCAGTTCCTGGGACTTCAGCCAGCTGCTTACTTGCAGTCTTGCCTGCTGATTTTGGGACCCGTCAATCTTCGCAGTCCATGAGCAAGAGCCCTGCTGTCTGACCTGCTGATCTTAGGTTCACCAGCCTTCGCAGCTATGTGCATCAGGAGAAGCCTCTATCTTGACCCACTGACTTGGGACGTTCTAGCCTCTAGAACCGGGTGAATCATTTCTTTGGTATAAATCTCTCTCTCTATTTATATGCTTAAATGGTTTTGCTTCTCTAGAGAACCCATCCTAAGACAGTGAGCTTATACTTAAGATTAATGCACGTTGTGAACTTTACTAAATGCGTGTTATCCTTCAACAATAAACAAAACAAAGTAGTTTTTTCAGTGTTTGAGGTCGTGGAAAATCCTCCATGCTGTCTGTCACACAAAGAATTAAGCCAGAAGGTCTGATTCCCTTGCTCCTTTAATTTGGCCCTCTCAGGGCTCAGGTGCCTGCCCTGGCCATTGCTGTTCTGAGCTGCAGCTTGGTAGGCTCATCCTGTACACCCTCAGGGCTGGATGGGCTAAGGCCCACAGTCATACCAAAAGGAGGCCTGTGTCCAGGAGCACTGCTCTCAGCCTCATCTGCCTCCCAACAAAGGAGTAAAAGGTGATTTTTTTTTTTTTTTGGAATGGCTTTATTGTTTTTTGCAAAAAGTGACCCAAAACCCAAACCAAACCCACTGCCATTGAGTCGATTCTGACTCATAGCGACCCTATAGGACAGAGTA
This sequence comes from Elephas maximus indicus, assembly GCF_024166365.1. Classification (NCBI taxonomy): domain Eukaryota; kingdom Metazoa; phylum Chordata; class Mammalia; order Proboscidea; family Elephantidae; genus Elephas; species Elephas maximus. The sequence goes on along the minus strand of NC_064843.1, from coordinate 62,556,589 downwards.
GAACTGCCCCATAGAGTTTCCAAGGAGTACCTGGTGGATTTGAACTGCCGACCTCTTGGTTAGCAGGTATAGCGCTTAACCACTACGCCACCAGGGTTTCCGCACAAAGTGACATAGCTATGAAAAAAGCTAAACAGTACAGTAAAGCATAAAGGAGAGAATAAAGGCTCTTGCCTCCCAGGGAGGGTTGCCATTAGCAGTTTGGTGAGCATCCTTCCTGATACTCTTTATGTGGATTGGGCACCTCTTGTGCCTTGCTAACAGTCCCTTGGTCTGCCTTTGAGTCCAGCTATTGCCACAGCAGCCAAGTGCACAGGTGTAACCTCTGCTACCCTGCCTACCCTGCTTTCTGCCCTGGGGCTCCTCTGCTACTGCAGTGTGAGACTGGTTGCTGTCGAGTGGATTCCAGTTCATAGTGACCCCATGTATGTCAGAGCAGAACTGTGCTCCATAGGGTTCTCAATGGCTGATCTTACAGAAGTAGATCAACAGTCCTTTCTTCTGAGGCACCTCTGGGTGGACTTGAACTTCCAACCTTATGGTTACCAGCTGTCATGGATTGAACGGTGTCCCCCCAAAATGTCTGCCAACTTGGCTAGGTCATGATTTCCAGTATTTTATAACAGTCTACCATTTTGTCATCTGATGTGATTTCCCTATGTGTTGTAAATCCTAATCTCTGCCTGTGCTTGCTGAGGCAAGACTAGGTTATGTTGAAGAGGATTAGGTGGGATGTTACACTGTTGCTCCGGTCGTATCCCCCATCCAATGTAAAGGGAGTTTACCTGGGGTGTGGCCTGCATTACCTTTTATCTTACAAGAGATAAAAGGAAAGAAAAACAAGCAGAGAGTGGGCGGACCTCATACCACCAAGAAAGCAGTGCCAGGAGCAGAGTGTTTCCTTTGGACCTCGGGTTCCTGCACAGAGAAGCTCCTAGACCAGGGAAAGATTGATGAGAAGGACCTTCCTCTAGACCTTTCTCTCCACAGACAGAAAGACTTCCCCTGGAGCTGGTACCCTGAATTTGGACTCCTAGCCTACCAGACTGTCAGAAAATAAATTTCTCTTTGTGAAAGTCATCCACTTGTGGTATTTCTGTTATAGCAGCACTAGATAACTAAGACATGAACCAAGGGTGTTAACCATTTACAATCCCCAGGGACTCTGTAGTGTGGGACACCTGTGGCCATTCTGGGACAATTTCTCCCTGGAAGTGGGAGAGAGTCAACACCCTAAGGGGCAACTTTTGATCAATGGAGGCTGGGTCCTGTTCCTCTGGAAAATTCTGGAACTCTGTCTACACAGCCCCTCAGAGGGTTGCAAACAGGATTGAGTCCCAGATGTCTACAGCGGTGGTTGCCTCGACAGTCATTCCTGGTTTGGCTTTCCTTCTTTCCCTGTTTTCCAACTCTTCTCTCCTAATCTTGTGATCGCTTTCCAGAGCAAACTGCCCACAGTCTCAGGGGAGAGAACCACATATGCTAAGTGGTTCTGGGTATGGATATTAAATACATATGTGTGTGTATAAGTAAAGACGTAAATAAACAATGTAAAATAAAGAAGTCATGCTATGCACAAGACTGTATAACTTGAATTTGCACTTTTATATCAATAGATATACATCTATATCCTATAACTTATATAGTGTTTTATGTTTATGCACCATGCTCTACTTAACCCATTAGGTTGTTTCTAGAGTTTTGCTGTTTCACACAGGATTTCAAGCTTGAGTGAAAATATATTGTCCAGTAAGAACTAACCAGCCTATGAGAGTAGGCTTTGAAGGTTCTGCTTGATTGGTAGCTGGAAATATCATTGATATCTCACCAGTTAGCATGGTGCAAATACAGGATCCTTCACTGGGATCTAGCTTCAGCTTGATCCTATGGAGAGCTATGGAGTGTGAATTGCACTGTGGAGTTTATGTGCCTCGAGGCAAGGAGGCCTTTTGAACCTTGTGTCATACAGCCTTTGGGCACTTGCCGCCCATGGAGTGGGCTCATAACCCCTTGAGGGAGGCAGTGGCCCTTTTGGCTGGGGACAATTCTGCAGAGCAGGAGGCAGTGTGGGTTGTCAGCAGCCAACATGCACAGCAGCTGTGAGATGGACGCATGGTCTGGTAAGGGGGTCCAGGTAGTACCAACATCACCTACTAGAGTTATGGTATAGAGTATTCTATTACTGGGAATTATAGTCAGTTCTGTTTATAATAATGTGGATTATCGATTTCAATTTATTTTGGTATATATTCGATGGGGCTGCCTGGTCTGTTGCATTTCCAAATGTTCTGATGAAGTTGTGTTAGAATAAATTTCAATTAAGCAACAGCAAAATCAGCACTAAGACATAATGCATCAGTATGCATTTCATATTTTTTTTAAATAGTCTTTAATGAGCCACAGTCTCTCAGAGTTACACGAACACTGCTTCCCAAAGTCACATGAGGCCCTTGGGACCTCTCTTACCAACCATCCCCTCAGGCACTATGCAGCCTCCTTTCTCCCCCGCCATGCCATGTCTTGTGCGCCTTCTCCTGCCCTGGGCTCTGCTCACTGAGGCCCTCTAGTGCGCCCTCAGATGGGCATTGATAGAGTTGCCCCACTGGTCCTCTGGGAGGCCACAGAGCTCTAACCAGGTTCCCTTGGCTCTTCTGGGACCTCTGGGGGAAGGCTTTTCACTGCTTTCCACCTCTGGGCAGTCCCTGGGGCTTCTGTTGCTCTCCTCTGAGCAACATACAGCCCCTGCCCCTGTGCCTCTCCTACCCATGCAGCTCATTTGCATCTTTGTGAGTGAGCTTGAGGAGGGATTGTCATCCCACTCTGTTCCCAGATCTCTCAGTTGAGGAGGAGAAGCTACTGGGAGAAATAACTGTAACTCCCCCTGATTCTGCCTCCCTTTGCCTCTCTTGAATAACAGCAGAATGGGAGTAATAGTGGTGCCTACCTCATGAGGTTATCACAAGCTGAAACAAGTTGACATGTGTCAGGTGCCCAGAACTGTGCCTGGGTTGTGGTAGGGAGTGTTTGCTATTATTGGCATCTCTGGGTGTTGCAAACGGTTAACACGCTTGGCTGCTAATGGAAATGTTGGAGGTTTGAGTCCAGCCAGAGGCACCTCAGAAGAAAAACCTGTGATCTACTTCTGAAAAATCGGCCACTGAAAACCCTATGGAGCACAGTTCTACTCTGACACACAAGGGGTTGTCATGGGTCAGGGTTGACTCAATGGGAACTGGTCTCTGTTTTTCTTTGATTATTGGTGGTCATGCAACTAGTGAGGACTGATACCAGTGGCTCAAACCAACCATCACACTGTCTTGACTCTCATCTAGTTCATGGCAAAAATGGATTCTTTTTTCATTTTTCCATGTTTGTATTGAATTAAAAGTGTTTGACTTGACAATGGTGGCTTTGTTGAGTGCTGGACTAAGTCCATCTGTGCTGATACAGCTGGGACATAGGAGGCAGGCAGGATGTAGCTGAACTTAATGCAAGGTTGTAGAGCTGGATAATGCTGGATTGGAATTCTGGCTAGCTCGCTTGAGTCTTGGCTTTCTCATCAGTAAAATGGGAAAAGAAATATCTACATCATAAGATCACTATGAGGTTTAAATGAAGAAGTAGAACCCAGTAGTCAAGAATATAGTAAGTTCTAGAGCCAGACTGGCATCTGATCCCAGTTCTGGCAGCTATCAGCTGTGTAACTGCGTGCAAATTACTTGACTTCTCTGTGCCTCAGTTTTTTCCATCTATACAATGGCATCTGACTGTGTGGATCGTAACAAATCATGGATACATTGTGAAGAATGGGAATTCTAGAACACTTAATTGTGCTTATGTGGAACCTGTACATAGAACATGTTCCAGCAGTAGTTTGAACAGAACAAGGGAATACTGCTTGGTTTAAAATCAGAAAAGATATGCGCCAGGGTTATATCTCTTCACCATACCTATTCAATCTGTATGCTGAGCAAATAACCTGAAAAACTGGACTATATGAAGAAGAACAGGGCATCAGGATTGGAGGAAGAATCTTTAACAATCTGCAATATGCAGATGACACAACCTTGCTTGCTGAAAATAAAGAGGACTTTAAGCACTTACTGATGAATATCAAAGACCACAGCCTTCAGGATGGTTACACCTCAACATAAAGAAAACAAAAATCCTCACAACTGGACCAATAAGCAACCTCATGATAAATGAAGAAAATATTGAAGTTGTCAAGGATTTCATTTTACTTGGATCCACAATCAACGCCCATGGAAGCAGCAGTCAAGAAATTAAATGACGCATTGCATTGGGCAAATCTGCTGCAAAAGACCTCTTTCGAGTGTTAAAAAACAAAAATGTCACCTTAAGGACTATGGTGTGCCTGACCTAAGCCATAGTGTTTTCAATCGCTGCATGTGCAGGTGAAAGCTGGACAATGAATAAAGACCAAAGAAGAATTGATGCCTTTGAACTACAGTGTTGATGAAGAATATTAAATATACCATGGACTGCCAGAAAAACAAACCAAGCTTTTGCAGAAGAAGTACAGCCAGAACGCTCCTTAAAAACAAGGATGGCAAGACTTCATCTCACATACTTTGGACATATTATCAGGAGGGATCAGTCCCTGGAGAAAGACATCATGCATGGTAAAGTAAAGGGTCAGTGAAAGAAGAGGAAGACCCTGAACAAGATGGACTGACACAGTGGCTGCAACAATGGTTTCAAGCATAACAATTATGTGAATGGCACAGGATCGGGCAGTGTTTTGATCTGTTGTACACAGGGTCACTATGAGCTGAAACCAACTCAAAGGCACTGACGATTACATACAACGGAATAATGACAGCATTTGCTTTGTAGAAGATTAAGTGACTTAACATATACGCTTGGGGCGTGGTAAGCACTTAATAAATATAAAGCTCTATTATTATATGGTAAATGATATTACCATTAATAAATAGTAAGAGCTAGTAAATATATTAGCTCCTGATTATTAGAATAAATATGAAGATGACAATTATATAGTGAGGACACATTTTTTACGAGAGTTTAATTTAGTACAATACAAAATATTAGATGCTTTATATTTTTGCCTTGAATTTGTATTATGCAAGACCCCATGAAATAAAAGTTAATCCAGAATCGTGTGATTTGAAAGCTGACAGGACAAAATTGTACACTGTTTTAAACCATTGCCACATGGCTGGTACTCAGTCTCATCTCTTTCCTTGGGATTAAGTAGGCTTTGCATTGTGCGATTGATTCAGGAGTAATACCCTTTGCGTAGAGTGCCACCATCTTGAATATTAAAAGCCCTTGGATGCTGCCTGACATAAAGGGGTCCTCCATGAATGGCATTTGCTATGCCGTAGTCTTCAGTCAGTCAGCAAGCACGTAACGTGAGTTCTCACGAGTGCAGTTGTTTGAGTCCTCTTCCACCAACCGATAGTGACTCACTAGGCATAGAAAAGCAGCGTGTCTCTTGCACAATCTTCTGGTTACTGTACTACCCCAATACTGCCTTGATATCACTGTGTGGAGATTCCTTCTCTGCAGCCTCTCACCTGAGTTGCGGGGCACTGTTCCCATTTTTTTTTCCTGTGAGTACAGTTTGCTTCTCTGGCCAAACTCCAAGTGCTGTGAGGTTGGGGTGTGTGTGTACACGTATTTGCGAATCTTTTCTCTTTTGCATTCCTTATGTTGTCCAACAGATCCCTGGGTATACAGTTAATATGTAGTATGTATTTATATGCTTAAACGTTTCTCAGAATTTGGAGCAAGAAAGGGGGAAATTACCCACACAAGACACATGTATTATCTGTACGTTTGAATGGATGTTCCCATGGGCACCTGGGTATGCAAAAAATAAGAATGAACAAAGATGATTTATCTCACTTCCTAAGTCTCAGGAGTCCTTAGGTAGCCCAAATGGATAGACTATTAGCCAAAAGGTTGGTGGTTTGAACCAACTCAGAGGCGCCTTGGAAGACAGGTTTGATGATCTGCTTTTGAAAGGTTAAAAAATCTGTTCCTGTGGAGAACCCTATGGAGCAGTTCTACTCTGCACACATGAGGTTGCCATGAGTCAGAATGGACTCCCGGAGGTGTAAGGATGGTACGGCAGGTAGGGTGCGTGCCCTGGGCACCGCTTGAGGAGAGGAGATAATTATCAGTTTCTATTGGCCATCGAAGTTTCCATCGCCAGCTGTGAGAGATAATTCAGCAATTTAAAGCTAATTGCCATAGGTGCTATTTTCTGTGGATAGGCCCCTGGGCTCAACGACAACTAACAACAATCTCAGGTGGGACACAGCCTTCATTTTCAACATCCTCGGAAGCTTCATGTGGCCTGAGCATGAGTCTGAATGGCTGGGGTTTCAGTTCACACACAGACACAGACACGCACACACACACACACACGTACACACACGCACGCACTGCCCCTCAGCATGGTTCCCCATTATCTTAGTCCAGATTCCTTCAGAAGTAGATCCTAAGATGAGGTTTGTGTGCACGTAGTTTATTTGGGAGGTGGTGCCAGGAAGCACCAGTAGGGAAAGGGGGATGAGCAGGAGATGGAGGCGGCCGGCAGAGTGTGTGCCACCACTGTGGGCAGCTGGGAACATGGTACGGAACATGCATTGGAGTTTTCCCAGCTGAGGGGTGATTTATCCAGAAACTTTCATTTGCCATTAAGTAAAGGTTTCCTGAAGGTAATAACTTCCTGAAACTTCTAGCCTATCGCTCACTGGCCACCTGTGCTCCAACCAGAAAGACCCCCAGGCAGAGAGTCACAGTAGTTTTCAGTAAGAAGTCAACAGCTAATGTTGGAATGATGAGTGGTGAGGAGATGTAGACGGGAACCCACAGTGTCTGCTATATCCATTAGGGGAAAAAAAAAAAATTTGTATATAGAAACATTCTTAACCATATGCATGTTTGTAGGCTGTGGTGTTCTGCTTATGTACTGCTGTGTATTGTCATGCCAAAATTTAATGGGATAATCTGCAATTGGAAACCCTGGTGGCATAGTGGTTAAGTGCCACAGCTGCTAACCAAGAGGCTGGCAGTCAAATCTGCCAGGCGCTCCTTGGAAACTCTATGAGGGCCGTTCTATTCTGTTCCTATAGGGTTGCTATGAGTCGGAATCGACTCAATGGCAGTGGGTTTGGTTTGGTTTTTAATCTGCAATTACCATTACCACTCATGGTTTCTGTGAGTCAGGAATTCAGGAAGCCTTGGCTGGGCACGGCATTCATGTGGTTGTTATTAGAAAGTGGCTGGAGCTGGAAGAGTAGCTGGCTGGAGCAGCTAGAGGTGGCTAGGAATCTCTTTCTTACCATGGACTAATTTAAGCTTCCTCATAGTATGGCGGCCTCAGGACCATTGGGCAGCTTATATGGCAGCTGAACTCTTCAAGTATGGGGATTGCAGCTCACATTTTTTTATGGCCTAGCCTTGGAAGTCATGCAGTGTCACTTCTGCTGGACTCTCTTAGTTACAAGTGAGTCACAGGCTGGGCTAGATCAAGGGGAGTGAGTTTAGACTCTACTTCTTGATGCGGGAAGTCCCTCGGTGGTGCAAATGATTAAGGCGCTCTCTCAGTCACTAACCCAAAGGTTGGAGGTTCAAGTCCACCACAGATGCTCTGGAAGAAAGGTCTGGTGACCTACTTCTGAAAAATCAGCTATTGAGAACCCTGTGGAACACAGCTCTACTCTGACACATACGGGGTCACCAGGAGTCAGAATTCACTCAGTGGCAACTAACAACAACAACAGTAATAAGCTATGCAGAAACGCCCAAGTTTGGAAACTGAGGCTGCTCACCCACGGCCACTGGCTTGGCCATCCGTGGAGGCTGTCGTGTTTCTCAGGCAGCTGGAGTGTGTGTGCACACAGGCACATGTGTGTACTCTGGGATGAGACCGTACTGGCTAATGATTATCAGCAATTTCGGAAACGAAGGAAATTAGTGACAAAAAAAGCTCTCATTGCTTGGCAACAGTGTTTAGGCCTCATTAGGAAGATTTGTAACAGCTTCAGAGAAATAAACTCCTGTGTCATTAGATAACAAGGCAAGAAATAGTTATTTCCTTTTTGAAAGGTATGAAAGCATCCCACTGCCTGATATATTTGCTTAGTAGATTATTTTCTGTCATGTCAGTTAATTGAATTTTATCCTGTGCTCTTATAATGTTTTCCTTCAAAATAAAGTTACAAAGTTAAGAAAAGTCATATTTTAAACCAGAGTCATGTAAGGCAGAAATGAACCTTATCTAGACAAGGTGCTCCAGGAGGAAATAAAAACCCCAGATCTTCAGAAGATCACATTTTCCCATACACTTGGGTGACTCAACATTCAATTAATATTTGTAGAATACTACTTTGCAATACGTAACACTCAGTTTAGGTTTTAAAATAAAAACTAAAAATTATTTACAATTTCATCCATATTCTCTTTATGGGAATTTCATCAAAGCTTTTATTGCTGAAGATATTTTTTATTTTAGTTAAAAAGGAAAAAAAATCAGAATTTAGGTTTGGTTCAAATATAAATTTGACTTGCACTATATTTGGTAGTATCATGCTTTCTAAACTGTCTGTGGCAAATTTCAGGCCCTCCCCCTTGTTCTTCGCGAACTCTTGAGTATTTCCAGATGGTTGGTAAAGTAGATGAACAGCAAATGAGGGAAACACTCAATGAGATGAATTGACGCAATAGTAGTAACAATGGACTCGAACATACTGTTACGAATTGAATTGTGTCCCACCCAAAATATGTGTCATAAATCATAACCTTTATGCTTGTGGTGGAGCCCTGAAAGCTAAGAGCTACAGCTGCTAACCAAAAGGTCAGCAGTTTGAATCTACCAGCTGTTCCTTGGAAGCCGTATGGGGCAGTTCTACTCTGTCCTATAGGGTTGCTAACAGTCGGAATGACTGGATGGAAATGGGTTTGGTTTTTTAGGTTGGTATGCTTGAGGTTATAATCCCATTTGTGAATGGGTTGTCTTTGTTTTAATGAGGCAGGATTAGTATAGGGTGTGTTTTGAATCAGTCTCTTTTTTAAAAATTTAATTAATTAATTTTTATTGTGCTTTAAGTGAAAGTTTACAAATCGAGTCAATCTCTCACAAAAAAACTTGCAGACACCTTGCTACATACTCCCAATTGCTCTCCCCTAATGAGACCAAAAAAAAAAAAATTTTTTTTTTTTTTAATGAGACAGCTCCCTCCCTCCCTCCAGTCTCACTTTTCATGTCCATTTCAGCAGCTTCTAACCCCCTCTGCCCTCTCATCTCCCCTTCAGGCAGGAGATGCCAACATAGTCTCAAGTGTCCACCTGATCCAAGAAGCTCACTCCTCACCAGCATCTCTCTCCAACCCATCGTCTAGTCCAATCCCTGTCTGAAGAGTTGGCTTTGGGAACGGTTCCTGTCCTGTTGAGGAGGTCTGGGGTCCATGACCACCGGGGTCCTTCTAGCCTCAGTCAGACCATGAAGTCTGGTCTTTTTACGAGAATTTGGGGTCTGCATCCCACTGCTCTCCTGCTCCCTCAGGGGTTCTCTGTTGTGTTCCCTGTCAGGGGAGTCATCGGTTATAGCCAGGCACCATCTAGTTCTTCTCGTTTCAGGATGATGTAGTCTCTGGTTCATGTGGCCCTTTCTGTCTCTTGGGCTTGTAATTACTTTTGTCCTTGGTGTTCTTCATTCTCCTTTGCTCCCGGTGGGTTGAGACCACTTGATGCATCTTAGATGGCTGCTTGCTAGCGTTTAAGACCCCAGACGCCACTCTCCAAAGTGGGATGCAGAATGTTTTCTTAATAGACTTTATTTTGCCAATTGACTTAGATGTCCCCTGAAACCATGGTCCCCAAATCCCCGCCCCTGCTACGGTGGCCTTTGAAGCATTCAGTTTATTCAGGAAACTGGTTTGGTTTAGTCCACTTGTGCTGACCTCACCTGTAGTGTGTGTTGTCTTTACCGTCACTGAAAGTAGATCTTATCTACTATCTAAATTAGTGAATACCCCTCTCCCACTCTCCCTCTCTCCTTCCTCTCGTAACCATCAAAGAATATTTTCTTCTCTGTTTAAACTATTTCTCGAGTTCTTATAATAGTGGTCTTATACAATATTTGTCCTTTTGCAACTGACTAATTTCGTTCAGCATAATGCTTTCCAGATTCCTTCAAGTTATGAAATGTTTCACAGATTCATTACTGTTCTTTATCGATGCATAGTATTCCATTGTGTGAATATACCATTATTTTTCCATTCATCCATTGATGGCGACCTTGGTTGCTTCCAACTTTTTGCTATTGTAAACAGTGCTGCAATAAACATGGGTGTGCATGTATCTGTTCATGTAAAGGCTCTTACTTCTCTAGGGTATATTCCAAGGAGTGGGACTGCTGAATCGTATAGTAGTTCTATACCTAACTTTTCAAGGAAGCACCAAATCGATTTCCAAAGTGGTGGTACCATTTTACATTCCCATCAGCAGTGCATAAGTGTTCCAATCTCTCCACAGCCTCTCCAACATTTATTATTTTGTGTTTTTTGGATTAATTCCAGCCTTGTTGGAGTGAGATGAAATCTCATTATAGTTTTGATTTGCATTTCTCTAATGGCTAATGATCGTGAGCATTTCCTCATGTATTTGTTCGTTGCCTGAATGTCTTCTTTAGTGAAGTGCCTGCTCATATTTTTTGCCCATTTTTTAATTGGGTTATTCGTCTTTTTATAGTTGAGTTTTTGCAGTATCATGTAGATTTTAGAGATCAGAAATGTCATAGCTATGAACTTTTTCCCAGTCTGTAGGTAATCGTTTTACTCTTTTGTTGAAGTCTTTGGATGAGCATAAGTGTTTGATTTTTAGGAGCTCCCAGTTATCTAGTTTTTCTTCTGCATTCTTAATAATGCTTTGCATACTGTTTATTCCATGTATTAGGACTCCTAAAGTTGTCTCCATGATCTTTATCATTTTAGATTTTATATTTAGGTCCTTGATCCATTTTGAGCTCGTTTTTGTGCATGGAGTGAGGTGTGGGTCTTGTTTCATTTTTTTACAGGTGGATATCCAGTTATGCCAGCACTGTTTGTTAAAAAGACTGTCTTTTCCCCATTTAACTGCTTTGGGGGCCTTTGTCAAATATCAACTGCTCATATGTGGATGGATTTATGTCTGGATTCTCAGTTCTGTTCCATTGGTCTATTTATCCGTTGTTGTACCAGTACCAGTCTGTTTTGATTACTGTGGCGGTATAATATGTTCTAAAATCAGGTAGAGTGAAGCCTACCACTTTCTTCTTTTTCAGTAATGCTTTACTTTCTAGGGCCTCTTGCCCTTCCATATGAAGTTGGTGATTTGTTTTTCCATCTCGTTAAAAAATATCGTTGGAATTTGTATTGGAATTGCATTAAATGTATAGATGGCTTTTGGTAGAATAGACATTTTTATAATGTTAAGTCTTCCTATCTATGAGCAAGGTATGTTTTTCCACCTATGTAGGTCTCTTTTGGTTTCTTGCAGAAGTGTTTTGTAGTTTTCTTTGTATAAGTCTTTTACAACTCTGGTAAGAATTATTCCTAAGTATTTTATCTTCTCGGGGCCTACTGTAAATGGTATTGATTTGGTGATTTCCTCTTCAATGTTCTTTTTGTTGGTGTAGAGGAATCCAGCTGATTTTTGTATGTTTTTCTTGTATCCTGATACTCTGCTAAACTCTTCTATTAGTTTCAGTAGTTTTCTTGAGGATTCCTTAGGGTTTTCTGTGTATATGATCATGTCATCTACAAATAGGGATACTTTTACTTCTTCCTGGCCAATCTGGATGTGCTTTATTTCTTTATCTTGCCTAATCGCTGTGGCTAGGACCTACAGCACAATGTTGAATAAGAGTGATGATAAAGGGCATCCTTGTGTGGTTCCTGACCTCAAGGGGAATGCTTTCGGGCTCTCTCCATTTAAGATGATGTTTGCTGTTGGCTTTGTATAAATGTCCTTTATTATGTTGAGGAATTTTTCTTCTATTCTTATTTTGAGGAGAGTTTATATCAAGAATGGGTGTTGAACTTTGTCAAATGCCTTTTCTGCATCAATTGATAAAATCGTGTGTTTCTTGTCTTTTGTTTTATTTATATGATGGATTACATTAATTGTTTTTCTAATATTGAACCATCCCTGCATACCTGGTATGAATCCCACTTGGTCATGATGAATTATTTTTTTGATATGTTGTTGAATTCTATTGGCTAGAATTTAGCTGAGGATTTTTGCATCTAAGTTCATGAGGGATACAGGTCTGTAATTTTCTTTTTTTGTGGTGCCTTTATCTGGTTTTGGTATCAGGGGTATGCTGGCTTCGTAGAATGAGTTTGGGACTATTCTGTCCTCTTCTATGCTCTGAAATACCTTTAGTAGTAGTGGTGTTAACTCTTCTCTGAAAGTTTGGTGGAACTCTGCAGTGAAGTCGTCCAGGCCAGGGCTTTTTTTTGTTGGGATTTTTTTGATTACCTTTTCAATCTCTTTTTTTGTTATGGGTCTATTTAGTTGTTCTACCTCTGTTTATGCTAGTTTAGGCAGGTAGTGTGTTTCTAGGAATTCATCCATTACTTCTAGGTTTTCAAACTTGTTAGAGTACAATTTTTTGTAGTAATCTGATATGATTCTTTTAATTTCAGTTGGATCTTTTGTAATATCGCCCATCTCATTTCTTCTTTGGGTTATTTGCTTCCTCTCCTGTTTTTCTTTTTTTTCACTTTGGCCAATGGTTTATCAATTTTGTTGATTTTTCTCGAAGAACCAGTTTTTGGTCTTGTTAATTCTTTTATTTGCTTTTCTGTTTTCTATTTCATTTAGTTCTGCTCTAATTTTTATTATTTGTTTCCTTCTGGTGCCTGAGGTTTTCTTTTGTTGTTCTCTTTCTATTTGTTTAAGTTGTAGGGATAATTCTTTGATTTTGGCCCTTTCTTCTTTTTGTATGTGTGCATTTATTGATATTAATTGACCTCTGAGCATTGCTTTCGCTGTGTCTCAAAGGTTCTGATAGGAAGTGTTTTCATTCTCATTGGATTCTCTAAATTTTTTATTCCATTCTTAACATTTTCTATAATCCAGTCATTTTTGAACAGGGTATTGTTCAGTTTCCAAGTGTTTGATTTCTTTTCCCTGCTTTCTCTGTTATTGATTTCTACTTTTATGGCCTTATGGTCAAAGAAGATGCTTTGTAATGTTTTGGATTCTGCTAAGGCTTGCATTACGACCTAATATGTGGTCTATTCTAGAGAATGTTCCATGTGCACTAGAAAAGAAAGTACAGTTGGTTGCTGATGGGTGGAGTGTTCTGTATATGTCTATGAGGTCAAGTTGGTTGATTGTGGCTTTTAGATCTTCCGTGTCTTTATTGAGCTTCTTTCTGGATGTCCTGTCCTTCACCAAAAGTGGTATGTTGAAGTCTCCTACTGTTATTGTGGAGCTGTCTATCACTTTTCAACGCTGATAGAGTTTGTTTTCTGTATTTTGCAGCCCTGTCATTGGGTGCATAAATATTTAATATGGTTATATATTCTTGGTATATTATCCCTTTAATCATTATGTAGCGTCCTTCCCTATCCTTTATGATGGATTTAACTTCAAAATTTGTTTTGTCAGAAATTAATATTGCCACTCCTGCTCTGTTTTAATTGTTGTTTGCTTGATACATTTTTTCCCATTAGTTTGTTTGTGTCTCTAAGTCTAAGGTGTGTTTCTTGTAGGCAGCATATAGATGGATCATGTTTTTTAGTACATTCTACCACTCTGTGTCTCTTTATTGGTGCATTTAGTCAATTTACATTCAGCATAATTCTGGTTAGGTATGAATTTAGTGCTATCATTTTGATGTTTTTTTTTTGTGTGTTGTTGGCAGTTGCTTTTTCCCACTTAATTTTATGTGCTAAGTAGATTATATATTGCCCTTTCCTCATGTTCATCATTGTTGATTTTGTTTCTGCTGAGCCTCTATTTTTTTCTTGTATTTTATTTTGATGTGTATGATAGTTTGTCCCCTTTGTTGTTACCTTATTATCTACCCTTGTATTTCTAAATTTTAACCTAACTTTTATTTCTTTGTATGATCTACGACTACATTTATTAATCCCTCTTTATTGTTTTAATGTTGTTTTCCTTTACATAATAACATCGCTGTTACCCTGTTTTGAGTGTTTTTTTTTTTTTTTAATTTTGATTTATTTTTTTGATCTCCCTGTCTGGGTTGCTCTGCCCAGTGTTGTAGTCTTGGGTCGATACCTGATATTATTGATTTTCTAGCCAAAGAACTCTCTTTAGTATTTCTTGTAGTTTTGGTTTGGTTTTTACAAATTCCCTAAACTTCTTTTTATCTGGAAACGTGCTAATTTCACCTTCATATTTGAGAGACAGCTTAGCTGGATATATGATTCTTGGTTGGCAATCTTTTTCCTACAATTTTTTATGTATGTCATCCCATTGCCTTCTTGCCTGCATGGTTTCTGCCGAGTAGTCCGAGCTTATTCTTATTGACTCTCCTTTGTAGGTGACTTTTCATTTTTCCCTAGCTGCTCTTAAAATTCTCTATCTTTGGTTTTTGCAAGTTTGATTATAATATGTTTTGGTGACTTTCTTTTAACATCTACCTTATGAGGAGTTCCATGAGCATCTTGGATAGATATCTTCTCATTTTTCACCATATCAGGGAAGTTTTCTGCCAACAAATCTTCAACAATTCTCTCTGTATTTTCTGTTATACCTCCCTGTTCTGGTACTCCAATCACTCATAGGTTATTTCTCTTGATAGAGTTCCACATGATTCTTAAGGTTTCTTCATTTTTAAAAAATTCTTTTATCTGATTTTTCTTCAAATATATTCGTGCTAAGTGTCTTATCTTCAAGTTCATAAATTCTGCCTTCTACTTGCTGAAATCTGCTTCTCTGACTTTCTATTGAGTTTTCTACTTCTGTAGTTTTATTGTTAATCTTCTGAATTTCTGATTGCTGTCTATGGATTTTTCCAGTTTATTAAATTTTTCATTATGTTCCTGAATAATCTTCTTAATTTCTTCAATTGCTTTATCTGTGTGTTCCTTGGCTTGTTCTGCGTATTGCCTCATTTCCTTCCTGATATCTTGAAGGGTTCTGTATATTAATCTTTTGTATTCTGCCTGTGGTAGTTCCAGGAATGCGGTTTCATCTTGAAGGTCTGTTGATTCTTTGTTTTGAGAGCTTGTTGAGGAGATCATAGTCTGTTTCTTTATGTGACTTGATATTGACTGTTGTCTCTGAGCCATCTATAAGTCAGTGTATTAGTTCATTTTATGTTTGCTCACTGTGTCATAGCTTCTTTGTTTTGTTTTGATATGCCCAAATGAGTTGCTTGAGTGAGCAAGCTGGATTATTTTCACCTTTGGAGCTCTGACGTCCTGTCCCCAGATGGCTAGTGCTCTTATCAGGTATAGCAGTCTAGGAGTCGGTTCACTTTCCTTGTATGAATTCAGCTCAGGTGTCCAGGTAGCTGATCATCAAGTGTGTGGTACAGGCTCTGTCCTACAGCCTTAGAGGTGCAGGGGTGATTAGTGTAGGTACCAGTATCTGGTTGCAGCAGGGGATCACACTCTGAACAAGGCAGAGAGCTGAGAATTGTCCCCCACGGGTCTCTGAGGAAAGCATGTTCCTGTTCCCTAGAGCGTACAGGTGTGTGGGTTCTGCAGATGGACCATGGACACCCAATGTTTTTGGTCATATGGGCTGGGAGGTACCAGTTATCCTTGGACCCCTGTCGCTGGTGGGTGGGTGACCTGAGTGGAGCCACCAGTCCTTAGGCCCCTGATGTGGGTAGGTGAGGACTCTGTTTAATAGGCAAAACAATGTGAAACATCAAACACCCACCTCTCCCACTGTACAGCTGAAATGGTTGGAGTCTGCCAACAAGGACCTATTCTCCTGAAATAGGCCTGCACAGGTCCATGCCCAGGGGAAAGGTACTGAAAATCCATAGACTGTTTATGCCTGGACAGGAGCTGCTTCTGTCCTGAGCTCCCCCGGTTAGTGGAGGCGGCAAATTATCTTTTCCCCCTGATGTGAATTTATTCCTTCTCTAAGGCTGGGAGCATGACTCAGGTGCTCAAATGGGCCTATCTCAGGCCCAGGGAAGTTCATAGCCACTGAAGCCAGCTTGGGGACATGGGGCGCCGTAAAATATACGCAAATACTTAGCTTTTGTCGAGAGTGCCATTCTTCTCTGGTTCCAGAGGTGTGAGTAGGCTGTGTGGCTGGCTGCTTCTCCCTGAAGAAACTGTGGCCAAAAGCTAGTACCATCCCGCTGCCACTGCTCCTAGGAATGGTACCTGAGGGTTCCCCGCATGAATCAGTCTCTTTTGAGATACAAAGAAGATTAAACGATCAAGCAGAGGCAAGACGGGGCAAAATAGATGCCAAGACACATGGAGATCTGTAAGGAACCAGGAAGCAGAAGCTGAAGAGACAAATACCTTCCTTCAGAGCTGATAGAGAGAGAAAGTCTTCCCCTCTAGCCAGTGCTCTGAATTCGGGCTTTTAGCCTCCTAAACCATGAGAAAACAAATTTCTGTTTGTTAAACCCATCCATTTTGGTATTTCTGTTATAGCAACACTAGATAATTAAGACACATACCAAAGATCATGAAGATGGCATAGGACTGGGTACTGTTTTGTTCTGTTATACATAAGGTCTCCACGATTTGGAGCTGACTTGACGACTACTAACAACAATACTACACACACACACACACCCCTGCACACCACAAAGCCAGATATAATGTGATACAAATAAACTCATCTTTTCTTTCTAAATGCTAAAAAGTGGACCAAAATCAATGTAGCATAAAATATTCATAATGTTTCCTGTCTGGACTTCCAAGGCTTAAATGTCTTTGACCAAAGTGTCTCATTGCTTTTGCTCTGACTTTTAAATCCATATTCTCTTAGGAAGAAGGGACATGAACATTTAACAATCTCCCTGCCTGCTTTGAATATGTTCCCTAATTTGTTTTACCCTCAATCCCTTTGTTCAGCCCCTCAGAAGGTAAGAACCCCTAATGAGAGAAGAAAGTGGAAGTTGACATCTTGAGAATTCTCTGGAATGGACTTTGGCTCTTTGGTACCAAATAATTCTTATGCAGAGAGAGGCCTAATCCCGTCCTATCTCACTGTTGAAAACCTGGAAGGGCCTAGAAAACAAAGAATATTCTGACTTCAGAGGGTGTGGTCATAACTCCAAGACCCTGGCCAGACGATTTTCTTAGAATGGTGGCTGTGTGAGGCAAGCGATTTACTCTTCAAAACTGAATCCAAGATACCCTTGTAGAGGCACATACAGTGCCCACCCATGTCCTCTTGCCCTCCCTATTTTTGTGCATATCAGTTCCTGTGACTCTCAGCCTGAAGGCAGAGAAGGAGAGTGCCCAGCCCAAGCAAGAACAGGCCAAAAATGCCCAGAAATTAATGCTGTGGGAGGCATTCTCAACCATGGACAGGTAGGGGTTGGTGGATAAATAGCCCAGCTTCCTCACCTCTCAGGTGGGACAACCCTCGGGTATGTTCAGCATAGTCACCCAGATGTCCCCAGTGAGACTGAGCTCCAGTTGCCCACAGTGGCAACATGCTTGTTAATGCAGCTCGAATTGGCTTCCTTCCGTTCCTTGTGTCCCTTCGCCTTTTCCCTACTATCCTTCTTGGAATCACCTTCCAAATAATCTACTTATATCCAAATTCTCGTCTGCTTTTCTGGTAACCATTTGTGAGGACAGTAAAGTCTAGTATTAAGTGCCTTCACCTAATAAAGATGGGACCAACCCACATGGAACAGACTAGGGCTGACTGTGAAATTCCTGGTCTGTCATTCCTTATCATGCAACTGGTACTATGTAGCTCTTCTGTGCACTAAGAGCTCAGGGTTTGAAGTTAGACATCATGTGCTGTTTTCAGTTCAGCCACCTAGAGCTGAGTAACCCTGGGCAAGTTACATCTCTACTCCCAGTTTCCTCATCTGGCAATTAAGATTAAAAAAAAAAAAGTTTCTACATCATGGGATTGTTGTAAGGAATAAACGAGGTAATGTTTGTAAAGGGCTTAGTACAGTGCCCAGCATACAGTAAGTCTTAATACCCTGCGTGATGCAAATGGTTTACACTCAACTATTAACCTAAACTTGGAGATATTTTTGTGTGTGTCTTTTTTTCATTATAATTATTTTTTATTGTGCTTTAGGTGAAAGTTTACAGAGCAAATCAATTTCTCATTGAACAATGAATACACGTATTCTTTTGTGACATTTGTAGCCAACCCTGCAATGTGTCAGCCCTCCCCCCTTCCCAACCTCCGGTTCCCCATTTCCATTCATCCAGCTTTCCTGTCCCTTCCTGCCTTCTTGTCTTTGCTTTTGGGTTGGTGTGCCCACTCAGTCTCACATACATGGTTGAACTATGTGTATTATTGTTTGTTTTATAGGTCTATCTAATCTTTGGCTGAAGAGTGAACTTCAGGAGTGACTTCAGTACTGAGTTAAAAGGGTACCCTGGGGCCATACTCTCAGGGTTTCCTCAGTCTCTGTCAGACCAGCAACTCTGGTCATTTTTTGTGAGTTTGAACTTTGTTCTACATTTTTCTCTGTCCAGGACCCTCTGTTGTGATCCCTGCTGTCAGAGCAGTTGGTGGTGGTAGCCAGACACCATCTAGTTGTGCTGGACTCAGTCTGCTGGACGCTGTGGTAGATGTGGTCCATTATTCCTTTGGATTAATCTTTCACCTGTTTCTTTGGTTTTCTTGATTCTCCCTTGCTCCGGGGTGAGACCAGTGGATGTATCTTAGATGGCTGCTCACAGCTTTTAAGACCACAGATGTTACTCACCAAAGTAGGATGTGGAACATTTTCTTTATAAACGGTGTTATGCCAATTGAGCTAGATGTCTCCTGAGACCGTGGACCACAGCCCTCAGCCCAGTAGCTCGGTCCCTCGGGGAGCTTGAATGTGTCTATGAAGCTTTCATGACCTTGCCTTGGACAAGTTGTGCTGGCTTCCCCAGTATAGTGTACTGTTTTACCCTTCACCAATGTTACCACTTCCCTGTTGTCTACTTAGTGTTTTCCCTTTCCCATCTCTGCCCTTCCTCATAACCATCAAAAAATTTTTTTTTCTGTGTGTAAACCTTTTCATGAGTTTTTATAATAGTGTTCTCATACAGTATTTTTATCCTTTTGAGATTGACTTATTTCACTCAGCATAATGCCCTCCAGATTCATCCATCTTGTGAGATGCTTTACAGATACATCATTGTTCTTTATCATTGCGTAATATTCCATTGTGTTCATGTACCATAGTTTGTTTATCCATTCATCTGTTGATGGTCACTTAGTTGTTTCCATCTTTTTGTTATTGTGAACAATGCTGCAATGAACATGGGTATGCATATGTCTATTTGTGTGATGGCTGATATTTCTCTAGTATATATTCCTAGGAGTGGGATTGCTGAATCGTATGGTATTTCTATTTCTAGCTTTCTAAGGAAACATCATATTGTGTTCCAGAATGGTTGTACCATTTTGCATTCCCACCAGCAGTGCGTAAGAGTTCCAATCTCCCTGAAGCCTCTCCAACATTTGTTATTTTGTTTTTTTGATTCGTACCAGTAATACTGGGATGAGATGATATCTCATTGTAATTTTCATTTGCATTTCTCTAAGGCCTGGTGACTGCAAGCATTTCCTCATGTGTCTGTTAGCAGTCTGAAGATCTTCTCTGGTGAAGTGCCTATTTATATACTTTGCCCATTTCTTAATTGGATTAGTTGTCTTTTTGTTGTAGAGGTGTTAGTTTTTTATATAGGTTTTAGAGATTAGACCTTTGTTGGATATGTCATAGTCAAATTTTTTTTCCCCCAGTTTGTAGGTTTTCTTTTTACTTTTTTGGTGAAGTCTTTTGATGAGCTAAGTGTTCAATTTTTAGAAGTTTCTAGGATTCTGGCTTATCTTCTTATGTTTGTGTATTGTTAGTTATTGTTTGCATGCTATTTATGTCATCTATTTTTTTTTTTTTATTAGGGCCCCTAGCATTGATCCTATTTTTCCTTCTATGATCTTTATAGTTTTTGGTTTTATATTTAGGCCTTCTATCCATTTTGCATTGGCTTTTGTATATGGTGTGAGGCAAAGGTCCTGTGTCATTTTTTTACAGATGGACATCCAGTTTTGCCAGCACCTTTTACTAAAAAGACAGCCTTTTCCCCATTTAATGGATTTTGGGCCTTTCTCAAAGATCAGGTGGCTGTAGGTGGATGGATTTACATCTGGGTTCTTGATTCTGTTCCATTGATCAGTGTGTCTGTCATTGTACTCGTACCGGGCTGTTTCAACTACGGTAGCTGTATAGTAGGTTCTGTGATCAGGTAGTACGAATCCTCCTGCTTTTTTCTTCTTCTTCAATAGTGCTTTGCTTACCCGGGGCCTCTTTCCTTTCCATATAAAGTTAATTAATGTTTCCATCTCGTTAAAGAATGCTGTTGGTATTTGAATGGGGTTTGTGTTGTATTTGTAGATTGCTTTGGGTAAAATTGACATTTTCACAATGTTGAGTCTACCTATCCATGAGCATGGTATAAGGTTGGTGATTTTGAACCCACCCAGAGGTGCCGCAAAAGAAAGTCCTGGAGATCTGCTTCTGTAAAGATTATAGCTAAGAAAACCTTATGGAGCAGTTATACTCTCTAACACATGGGTTTGCCGTGACTTGGAATTGATTTGATGGAATCAGGCTTGACTATTACTGTTATTAATATACTACTGTTATGTTACTATTGTTATTATGTCTGATTTATTTCCTAGACAGCATTTCTACGTATAATTTAGAAGTTTTCTGTCTATTTCTTTGACTTATTCTTAAGATTGATATGCCACCAGGAATATCAACTGGCAATGAAATTTTGGTTCAAAATATTTCTGTGGCATAAAATGTCAAAACTCTGGCCCTTAGCATTTACCAATCCTAATTATACAGTGGCAAACTTATTGTTCACTGCTGTCGAGTTGGCTCAGACTCATGACTACCCCATACACGACGGAATGAGACAATGCCTGGCTCTGCAGTAGACAATGTTCCATTGTGACCTGGAGGGTTTTCTTTGGTTGAGTTTCAGAAGTAGGTCCCCAGGACTTTCTTCCTAGTCTGACTTAATCTGGAAGCGCCACTGAAACCTATTCAGCACCATAGCCACAGACAAGCCTGACAGACAAGTGTGGCTGCACATAAAGTGCATCATAGTTCCCCTTAAAAGGAGGACACTTCATCTGACAATCTCTCTAGATTTCCTGTCTATATTTGCAACTTCATCTTCTGAAATATTTCTAATAGTCACCATAATTTGTAGGGAACATTTGAAGATTCTACAGCAGTATTTAACAAATAAAGGTAACTGTTGTGTTTTTGTGTGTGTGTGTGTGTTTGTAAAATTATTCATTTAAATTAAAAAAAAAATCTAAAACTACATGTTTTCTCTCTTCTATCTCCAAATTATGATCTCACCCAAGGCACTTGTTCCCAAGGGCAGGTCTGTGCCAGAAAGTGGCAAGGTGCTGCTGCCTTGGGTGGAGAATTCATTACATTGATTTTACTGGGATCCAGCTAAGCAACCAAAGGAAAAAAAAAAAAAAAAAAAAAAACCAGTGCCATCAAGTTGATTCCGACTCATAGCGACCCTATAGGACAGCGTAGAACTGCCCCATAGAGTTTCCAAGGAGCGCCTGGCGGATTTGAACTGCCGACCCTTTGGTTAGCAGCTGTAGCACTTAACCAAAGAAAAGCAGAACGACTTTGGGACCCCATGTACAGCCTTCCTTAACTTAAATTCCTAACCTCCTCTGCCTCCCTCAGAAACTTCTTTCTCAACCACTTCCTCTTTTTCTGCCTCACCAGAAATTTGTCCATTTCCTTTAGGTTTTCAAATTTGTCTAAGTACAGTTTTTCATAGTATTCTGTTATGAATCTTTGAATTTCAGTTGGGTCTGTTGTAATAGTGCCCATCTCATTTCTTATTTGGGTTATTTGCTTCCTCTCCTGCTTTTTCTTTTGTCAGTTTGGCTGGTGGTTTATCAATTTTACTCATCTTTTCAAAGAACCAGCTTTTGGTCTTATTAACTCTTTCAATTATTTTTCTATTCTCTGTTTCATTTATTTCTGCTCTAATTTTTATTATTTGCTTTTTTTCTGGTGCCCAAGTCTTCTTTTGCTGCCCTCTTTCTATTTGTTCAAGTGGTAGGGTTAATGTTTTGATTTTGGCCCTTTCTTCTTTTTCAGTGTGTGCATTTATTGCTATAAATTGATCTCTGAGCACTGCTTTTGCTGTGTCCCAAAGGTTCTGGTAGGGTGTTTTCATTCTCATTTAATTCTGTGAATTTCTTTTTTCTGTCCTTGATTTCTTCTATAGCCCAGTAATTTTTGAGCAAGGTGTTGTCCAATTACCCTGTATTTGATTTTTTTCCTTGCTTTTTCTGTTATTGATTTCTACTTTTATGGCTTTATGGTCAGAAAAAATGCTTTGTAGTATTTTGATATTTTGGATTCTGTTAAGGGTTGCTTGGTGGCCTAATATGTGGTCTCTTCTGGAGAAAGTTCCACGTGTGTTGGAAAAGAAAGTATACTTGGCTGCCGTTGGGTGGAGTGTTCAATATATGTCTATGAGATCAAGTTGGTTGACTGCGGCATTTAGATCTTCCGTGTCTTTATTGAGCTTCTTTCTGGATGTCCTGTCCTTCACCAAAAGTGATGTGTTGAAGTCTCCTATATTATTGTGGAGCTGTCTATTTCTCTTTTCAACGCTGTTAGAGTTTATTTTATGTATTCTGGAGCCCTGTCATCAGGTGTGTAAACATTATGGTTATGTCCTCCTGGTATATTGACACTTTAATCATTATAGTGTCCTTCCTTATCCTTTTTGGTGGATTTTACTTTAAAGCCTGTTTTGTCAGAGATTACTATTGCCATGCCTGCTCTTTTTTGATTGTTGTTTGCTTAAAGTATTTTTTTCCCCAAATTTTGTGTTTTAGTTTGTGTTTTTGAGTCTAAGGTGTGTATCTTGTAAGCAGCATATAGACAGATCTTTTTTTTTTTTTTTTTTAAATCCATTCTGCCTCTCTCTTCTCTTTTTAGTCCATTTACATTCGGTGTAATTATTGATAGATATGAGGTTAGTGCTGTCATTTTGATGTCTTTTTTGTTGTTGTTGACAGTTTCTTTGTTCCACTTAATTTTCTGTGCTGAGTCATTTATGTATTTTCATTTTTATTGATTTTGTTTTTGCTGAGTCTTTATGTTTTTCTTGTTTTTTATTTTGATGTGTAGGATTGTTAGTTTCTTTTGTAGTTACCTTAATATTTACCTCTATTTTTCTAAGTTTAAACCAATCTTTTATTTCTTGATATCACCTTCACTGCCTGTCCATATGAAAGACCTATAACATTTTTTAGCCTCTCTTTTTTTGTTTTAATGTTGTCATGTTTTACATATTGACATCGCTGTTTCCCTATTTTCAGTGTTTTAACTTTGATTTATTTTTGTGCCTTCCCTACCTGGGTTGATATCTGGTTGTTCTGTCCTGTGTTGCAGTCTTGGGTTGTTATCTGATGTTATTGATTTTCTAACTGAAGGATTCCCTTTAGCATTTCTTGTAATTTTGGTTTGGTTTTTACAAATTCCTTAAACTTTTGTTTATCTGGAAAGGCCCTAATTTTGCCATCATATTTGAGAGAACAGCTTTGCTGGATATATAATTCTTGGCTGTCAATTTTTTTCCTTCAAGGCTTTATATATGTCACCATTGCCTTCTTGCCTGAATGGTTTCTGGTGAGTAGTCAGAGCTCGATCTTTTTGACTCTCTTTTGTAGAGGACCTTTCGTTTATCCCTACCCACTCTTAAAATTCTCTCTTTATCTTTGGTTTGGCAAGTTTGACTGTAATATGTCTTGGTGACTTTCTTTTGGGATCTACCCTGTGTGGGGTTCAATGAGCTTATTCGATAGATATCTTCTCATCCTTCAGGATATCAGGGAAGTTTTCTGCCAACAAATCTTCAACAATTCTTTCTGTATTTTCTGTTATCCCCCCCCCACCCCTTCTCATATGCCAATCACTCATAGGTTATTCCTCTTGATAGAGTCCCACATAATTCTTAGGGTTTCTTCATTTTTAAAAGTTCTTTTATCTGACTTTTCCTCAAATAAATTGGCATCAAGTGCTTTATCTTCAGTATCACTGATTCTGACTTTCATTGCCTCAATTCTGTTCTTGTGACTTTCTATTCAGTTGTCTAATTCTGAAATTTTATTGTTAATCTTTTGGATTTCTATATGCTGTCTCTCTATGGATTCTTGCAGCCTGTTAAATTTATCATTGTGCTCTTGTATAACCTTCTTAATTTCCCCTGTGGCTTTGTCTGTGTGTCCCTTGGCTTGTTCTGCATTTTGCCTGATCACCTTCCTGATTTCTTGAGGAGATCTGTATGTTAATCTTCTAAATTCTACCTCTGGTAAAAATTAACTTCCTCTGGGAGGTTTCTTTCTTCCTTGTTTTGGGAACTTGCTGAAGCCATCGTGGTTTGCCTCTTTATGTGATTTGATACTGGCTGTTGTCTCCAAGCCATCAATAAGTTATTATATATATATATTTTTGTATTTGCTTACTGCGTCCTAGCTTCTTGTTTTGTTTTGATATGCCCACATAGATTGGTTGTGTGAGTTACTTTGATTATTGGCATCCTTGAAGCTCTCACATCCTGTCATTGGGTGGTTAGAGCTGTTAGTAGGTATGTGAGCCCAGGAATCTGTTTACTTTTCTTGTGTGGATTCAGCTCAGTTGTCCACATTGTTGATCACTGAGTGTGTGGTATAGCTCTCTCTTACAGTCCTAGATGCACAGGGGAGATTGGAGTAGGCACAGGTATCTGGCTACAGTAGGGGTCGTGTGTTGAGCAAGGCAGATGGCTGACGATTGCCCCTGAGTATGTGGGTAGAATGTGTGTGCCTGTTCCCTAGTGCATGTAGATGGGTGGGCTTTGCAGTCAGACTTTGGGCACCCAATACTGCTGGCTATAAGGACTGGGAGGCATCACTTATTCTTGGACTCCTGTCATGGGTGGCTAGGTGGTGTGAATGGAGCCACCAGCCCTCAGGTCCCTGATGTGGTTAGGTGAGGACCCTGCTTAATGGGCAGTGTCAAACATCATGAACCTGCCACTCCCCTTTATAGCTGTTGCAGTTGAAAACAGGTTTCAGGTATATATTCTGTAGTACTGTGCTGACAAGGGTCTGTGTTGTTGAAATGAGCTCACACAGGTCTATGCAGGGATGAAAGGCATTCAAAGTCTGTGGACCCCTTATGCCTGTGCCTAGGCAAAGAGGCTGTGCCTGCCCTGAGTTCCCAGCTTAGGCAGATTATCTTTTCCTGTTTTTTAATTTGTTCCCTCTCCAAAGCCAGGATAATGGTTTGGGGTGTGTGACAGGTCCTACTTCCAGCCCAGGGGGTGCAGCAATCACTAAAGCCAGACCGGGACCCAGAACAGAGTGGGGAGGGG